>NC_056692.1:13565168-13871418 GCF_018350215.1 Panthera leo | reverse complement strand
CCTTTCTAAACTCGTACAGCTGATTCTGTTTCTCTTTCAGACCCTGGAGGAGGAGCTATTTGGGAACAATGAGGAGAGCCCAGCTTTCAAGGAGTTCTTGGACCTGCTGGGGGACACGATCACACTGCAGGACTTCAAAGGGTGGGTTTCGGCCAAGTGATGGCTCTGCCTCCACTGATGGCACCTTAGAGGAAGGGAGAGGGGAGACCGCTGAGTCTCAGAGGGTATGTGAGAGGTAAAAACATACACAAGAAACGTGGGATTATTTTTCAGCGAGTGATCAACGCTCATCTGCATTCCTGAGGAAACGGGTGATGTTGGGGATCATCCAGAAAGGCATATTGTCTGAGAGGCACTGACATTGGCCTTCTGATAAGTGAGGAAACAGTTCCAGCCGCAGATTTGTCCTCCTAATTACATTTGACTCTGACCAAGAGGGAAATGAATCCACCTACCCTGTCACTCACCTGCCAGGTCTTCTGGAGGCCTGATGAGCCTCAGGAAAGAGGGCCCTATGTAATTTGGGGAGAAGTGGCCCATTTCAGATAATGTTTAAAAAGGTTGGATAATTAAGAGTTGGTAGAAATACGGTAATCTCCCTGGCAAGACTCCATGCAACCGTCTCTGGTTCCGCAAGTGGACAGAAAGAATATTGGGGCTATTGCTTGGAAATTCTGGCCCTTGATTTTCCTTGACAAAGGCAACGTTTGAGAAGGGCCTTCAGGCCTGGCCCTCCTGTTCTATGCTTCGTGGCTGGCACATGGCTGAGCTCCAAGAATTCCCCACGTCAGCAGCCAAATTAACAGGATCTCCTCTAACATGTGTGAAAGCACCCAGCTCTGGGCCCGGTGTGTAGTAGGTGTTCAGTAATCACTTTTTTCCTCCGCCCCCTTCTCTCCTCCTCTTCCATCTTCTTTTCACCCCTCTTCCTCTGTCTTACTCCCCCTGCAAGGTCATCACTGCCATCTGGAGTCAATCACACGAGTTAAAATCCCACCTCCACCACTTATTGGCTCTGTGACTTTGAATAAGCTAATAACCTCCAGAAGCCTCAGTTTCCTCATCTGTGAAAGGGAGATAAAGATAGTACTGACCTCACCAGGTTGTTAAGGGATTAACATAGATAACAGCGTTATCTATGTGTGAAGCACTTTTTATGCCACCTTCCATTGACTCTGAGATGCTATCATTGCAAGATGCATCCTGATTTTCAGAGATGTTAAAATATGAAAAAATGTGTGCTTTAGAATAATTGAAATAGGGGTACCTGGGTGGTTCAGTCGATTAAGCGTCCGACTTCGGCTTAGGTCATGATCCTGTGCTTTGTGGGTTCAAGCCCCGTGTCGGGCTCTGCACTGACAGCTCAGAGCCCGGAGCCTGCTTCGTGTTCCATGTCTCCCTCTCTGTCTCTGCCCCTCCCCTGCTCATGCTCTGTCTCACTCTGTCTCAAAAATAAACAAGCATTACAAAAATATTTTAGAATAGATGAAATAAAGTGTATTAAAGCCAGGAAGGACCCTAGAGATCATGTACTTGTGTCCCCTTATTGTATAGAGAAAGGAAACTGAGACCTAGACAGATTAAGTGGTGTGCCCAAGATCATGTGCTGACTTGGTGGCCGAAGAAGGTTTAGAACCTGGAGAGCCGGACTCTTGGCCTGGTGAGCTTTCCTCCATGCCAGGCTGAGCACATTTTCTGGTTTGTATTACAGAGCTTGTGGGGACTGACATCCAGGGTCTGTTTTATTTCATTTTCTTAAAGGAACCTACATCTTCCTCTCCTTGCTGAAGAATATGGTCCATGGCTAGAAGCCACATGTCTGTAAAGGAAGAAGGGGCAGTTCCTGGAAGCTGTTATATAAATGGAATCATACAATATATGGTGATATAAGTTCCTTAGTACTTTTCATTCCTGCCTTTGAGGAGATAAGCAGAGAGGGGCTCCTCGGACACCTCTAGGTTGGGTGCTGCTTTTCTGGGTCCCCACATCAGGGGCTGGCTGGGTAGGAATCCAGCATCTGTCATCTCTTCAGGCTCACTCTGGATGCTTCCAATAGGATGGCTGGTTGCCCTGGCTCTGGGCTGAAGACTTGGACATGCCTTGCAGGGAAGAAAGGCTTATGCACAGCCTTGGGGGCCACTGGCACCTGGATGGCGTTTGTCTTGGGATTGTGGATGGGCAGCCTCCCTTCCTATGTGACCATATGGATGTTCTGCCTTTGTTTTCAATAATAGACTGACTTACGGTTAAAACTTTAGGACTCGTCTGCCCAGAAGCACAGAGCTCCCTGCAATGCCCATATCATTCTCTCTGTGCCCTCACTCTCACATGTCTTCTCATTCATTCTCCTACCCCCCATATCCTCAGGGGAGTTTGTACCAAGAAGCCCACTTGTCCTCACCCTGTGCTCTTGCCCTGTTTTCCTGACAGTTTCCGAGGCGGCCTGGATGTGACCCACGGACAGACGGGGCTGGAATCGGTATACACGATATTCCGGGACAGGGAGATCATGTTTCACGTCTCCACAAAGCTGCCGTTTACTGAGGGAGACGCCCAGCAGGTAACCTAGTTCCAGAGGGCTTCGGGAGCATGGGGCATGTGAGGTGAAAGCCTGCTTCTGGTCTTAGATACTTGAGGGACTGCGGTCCCCTCCCCATTTTCTTAATCCAGAGGCTTGTTTAGCTGTTCTCATGGAAGTCTGTTCCATCGTGTTATCTCCCGCAGGCCTTGTGGGAGGACAGGGCCCCTGGTTGTTCCACTTTGACTGGTGGGGCACCTGCAGCTCCTCGTGGTTAAAAGACCATGTCCTGCTTGATGAGGGGCGGAGCTGGGAGCAGAGCCCAAGTGCCCTGCTCGCGTAGGGTGCTCGCCAACAGTACCTGATGGAGTTTGCAGATAGCAGCTTGACGCCAGCCCTGCCACTTAGGGGTGTGTGATTCCAGGCAAGCTGGGTAACCTGGTGACCTCGTGGTCCTCAGCTGTAAAACGGGGATGATACCACCTAAATCAGGGGTTTGTTGCGGGCATCACAGAAGGTTCGGAGCGTAGCGCTTAGTATGCTGCCTGGCTTGTGGCAGGCTACCTTCCTGACAGCTGTCCAGTCTGCAGGCCGCTGGGCTGTTTGTCCTTCTTCCTGCCCCAGTGATGGATGGCAAGGTGCTCATTGCCTGAGACCCCCCCCCCCCCCCCCCCCCCCCCCCCCCGCCTTCCAGCCTTTCTAGTCTCACGGCCTCGTCTCTCTCACCACACCTGCCTGTGGGCAGGAATTCGGCCTTTACCTGAACCGGGGTGAGACTTCTGCATCCAGTGTCTTCCCGTCTTCTCTCTCATTTGTGGCTTCTGATGGGCCCTGAGACCAGCAGCCGAGGCCTGGCCGTTGCACCATCTGCCCCTTTCCACTCTTTATGCCTTTTTAGTCTCCAGGAAAATCAGAAAGGGAGGTAGGCTCTTCACCAGACTCTGACCCATTCCTTTCTGAGCAGGGAGCTGAGGAGGGAGCACAGATGTAATACTGTAAACATAGTGCCTGGCTTCTTAGGAAAAAGGGAAATTGGCAAACGAGACTGTGATTTGGCTCTAAAATAACCACTGAATGTTCCAGAAACAAATGGGAGCAGGATTCCTTTTGAATCCAAAGTAGGTTTTCTCTCCACATTTTTACCTTAGTCTCTGTTCCCTCATGGCCTCCTCACACCCTGCCCCAGCCTGGGGCTGTCTTTCAGTCTCACCTGTATTCAGTGGGAAGTACACAGAGCCTTCTGCAGGGACTAAAGAAGTATTAATTTTCTCTTCCCAAGAAATGGGAGGCAGTGGGTGGAATACGTGAGGCAATTTGTGTAAAAGTACCCAGCACGGGTTCAGTTTATAGTAAATGAGAAATTCAATGTGGAACATAGGGCCTGCATTCAGTAAGTGCTTAATAAAGGAACAAATGTATAGGTAAGCGCCTAGCCAGAACTTAGCGTACAGGAGGGCCCTAACATTTGAAATCGTGTGTGAACAGCCCAGCATGGGTCCTCACACACAGGTGCTCAGTGATTAAGATCCCTGTGAAAGCACCTGGCACAGTTTGGGACTCTGAATCAGGGTTGTTTGCCCATGACCTCTGCCGAGCCAGGTTGCCCTCTTTCTCTGAGCATGGCTCTCCTTCCCTCTGCTATAGAATGATCCGTCCACTCATCCCCGCTCATCCACATTTCTGTCAAGCACTGTCTTCCCCCCCACCTCCTCTTCCAGGAAGCCTTCTCAGATTAGCATGAGGCCTGTGATTTTATTCTCCTCTCTGCCTCCATAATGTTGGACACTTTGTGTGTGGCAGCTGATTTAGCACATGCTGGCTGGTGCCTTTGTTACTGTCCTCAGGTAGCTTCATCTGAGTTTGTGTGTCTTCTGGATCAGTTACAGGCTTTACCAGCAAAACTCATCCCTCACCTTTTTTTTTCTTTTTTATTTAACTTTATTTTTTATTTTTTAAAATTTACATACAAATTAGTATATAGTGAAGCAATGATTTCAGTGGATTCCTTAATGCCTCTTACCCATTTAGTCCATCCCCCCTCCCACAACCCCTCCAGCAACCCTCAGTTTGTTCTGACCCATATTTATGGGTCTCTTTTGTTTTGTCCCTCTCCCTGTTTTTATATTATTTTTGTTTCCCTTCCTTTATGTTCATTTGTTTTGTCTCTTAAAGTCCTCATATGAGTGAAGTCATGATTTTTGTCTTTCTCTGACTAATTTCACTGAGCATAATACCCTCCGGTTCCATCCACGTAGTTGCAAATGGCAAGATTTCATTCTTTTTGATTGCTGAGTAATACTCCATTGTGTGTGTGTGTGTGTGTGTGTGTGTGTGTGTGTGTATACATATATATATATACCACATTTTCTTTATCCATTCATGCATTGATGGACATTTGGGCTCTTTCCACACTTTGGCTATTGTTGATGGTGCTGCTATAAACATGGGAGTGCATGTGTCCCTTCGAAACAGCACACCTGTATCCCTTGGATAAATACCTAGTAGTGCAATTGCTGGGTCTAGGGTAGTTCTATTTTTAATTTTTTGAGGAACCTCCAAACTGTTTTCCAGAGTGGCTGCACCAGTTCGCATTCCCACCAACAATGCAAAAGTATTGCCCTTTCTCCACATCCTCGCCAACATCTGTTGTTGCCTAAGTTGTTAATGTTAGCCATTCTGACAGGTGTAAGGTGGTATCTTATTGTGTTGATTTGTATTTCCCTGATGATGAGTGATGTTGAGCATTTTTTCATGTGTTGGTTGGCCATCTGGATGTCTTCTTTGGAGAAGTGTCTAATTCATGTCTTTTGCCCATTTCTTCACTGGATTATTTGTTTTTTTGGCTGTTGAGTTTGATAAGTTCTTTGTAGATTTTGGATATAACCCTTTATCTGATATGTCATTTGCAAATATCTTCTCCCATTCTATCGGTTGCCTTTTAGTTTTGCTGATTGTTTCCTTCGTTGTGCAGAAGCTTTTTATTTTGATGAGGTCCCAGTAGTTCATTTTTGCTTTTGTTTCCCTTGTCTCTAGAGACGTGTTGAGTAAGAAATTGCTGCAGACAAGATCAAAGAGGTTTTTGCCTGCTTTCTCCTTGAGGATTTTGATGGTTTCCTGTCTTACATTGAGGTCTTTCATCCACTTTGAGTTTATTTTTGTGTATGGTGTAAGAAAGTCGTCCAAGGTTCATTCTTCTGCATGTCGCTGTCCAGTTTTCCCAGCACCACTTGCTGAAGAGACTGTCTTTATTCCATTGGATATTCTTTCCTGCTTTGTCAAAGATGAGTTGGCCATATGTTTGTGGGTCCATTTCTGGGTTCTCTATTCTGTTCTATTGATCTGAGTGTCTGTTCTTGTGCCAGTACCATACTGTCTTGAAGATTACAGCTTTGTAGTATAGCTTGAAGTCTGGGATTGTGATGCCTCCTGCTTTGGTTTTCTTTTTCAAGATTGCTTTGGCTATTCGGGGGCTTTTCTGGTTCCATACAAATTTTAGGATTATTTGTTCTAGCTCTGTGAAGAATGCTGGTGTTACTTTGATAGGATCGCATTGAATATGTAGATTGCTTTGGGTAGTATCGACATTTTAGTAATATTTGTTCTTCCTATCCAGGAGCATGGAATCTTCTTCCATTTCTTTGTATCTTCTTCAATTTCTTTCATCAGCTTTCTATAGTTTTCAGTGTATAGATTTTTCACCTCTTTGGTTAGATTGATTCCTAGGTATTTTATGGTTTTTGGTACAACTGTAAATGGGATCGATTCCTTGATTTCTCTTTCTGTCGCTTCATTGTTGGTGTATAGAAATGCAGCTGGTTTCTGTGCACTGATTTTATATCCTGCAACTTTCCTGAATTTATGAATCAGTTCCAGCAGTTTTTTGGTGGAATCTTTTGGGTTTTCCATGTAGAGTATCATGTCATCTGTGAAGAGTGAAAGTTTGACCTCCTCCTGGCCGATTTGGATGCCTTTTATTTCTTTGTGTTGTCTGATTGCAGAGGCTAAGACTTCCAATACCATGCTGAATAACAGTGGCGAGAGTAGACATCCCTGCCTTGTTCCTGACCTTAGGGGGAGTTGTCCCTCACCTTTTAACCATCCTCCACGAGCCCCAAGTCAGGGCTCTGCATGCTTTGGAGCTCAGTAAGATGCTTGCTAGCCTCTACCTAATATCTTAGGTGTCTCCCCCAGTTTTTCTTTTTGGTGGCTTCTAAAGATTGAAAAAAAAAAGCCCCTAGAGAGGTAGGTCTCAGAGTTTCAGGATTTATATATAAAGATAGAATAATGAGGAATTTCCTGTATAGATCTATCCTGTTTTCAGGATATTCCTTGCTGGCTTATAACAATGGAACACTTTTCTGTTTAGCTCCAGAGAAAGAGACACATTGGGAATGACATTGTGGCCATCATCTTCCAAGAAGAAAACACACCATTTGTCCCAGATATGATTGCCTCCAACTTCTTACATGCCTACATTGTTGTGCAGGTCGAGAATCCGGGCACAGAGACCCCATCCTACAAGGTGAGGAGAACGTTGGAGGAAGTGGTGGGCCCAGGCACTTCACCACATCTTATGGATTTAGTTAAATCAAGGACCACTAGTTCTCAGTGGTTCCTCAGGTCATTCTCCAAAATGGTACTCCTAGTGTTGGTATGATCAGTTTTCTAGAAATCCCAGGTTTCTGGGATTTGGGAGCCAAGAGGCCTGCCTTATGAGGTCATATCCTCCATCTGGCTGCTTCCAGGTTCAATAGCATCCAATGCAAGGGTTGAGAAGCCCCCAGTGCCTCTGTTTGGAATCTGGTAATGCCACTGGCTGGACTAAGGCAGAGCCAGAGGAGAGGAACGAAAGAGAGGAGGGTGGGGAGGACTATCAGGAAAGGGAAGGGAAGAGGTGTGGTAACAAAGGGGAAGAAAGGAAAGGAGAAATGTTTATGGTGACAGTGGTGGAGAGCAGGGGATCCGGCAGACCCTGGCCATGGGGTGGGCTCTTCTTGTTTAGCTGTTCTAGAATAAACCATTGGTCTTAATTTGAAGACTCCCAGGGAGGGCGGGGGGGGGGGGGGTTGCAAGCACCTGAGTCTAAGTCTGAATCTAAGCCTCCAGATTGATAAGTGGTCTTCCAGGTTGGCTCAGTGTCCTCCCCGATGCAGGGAGGCCCTGGCAGCCCTCACCCTGCCCGTTCCCGATGGCTGTACCGCCAGCCCTCTGCTCCCCTCCCCTTCTCCATGAGAAACAATTCTAACCTCTTGGGCAACAGTTTCTATCTCACCGGTGCTGGGGGCTGTGGGCTCCAAGGGAGATAGACTGAGGCAGGGTCTTTAAGGTGGATGTGAGTCTTTGAACCTCTTGTGGATATACGCAGAATGCTTATGTGCAAGATGTTGCGTTCATGTGCTGCTTTGCATATTAGGGGGAGAGAGACCAAAGGTCAGATTCTCAGAGGGCTCCCTGTTCCCCAGAAGTGTTAGGAACCACGGTTCTAAGGGAGAGGGAAATGAGCCTGTCGTTGCCAATGGAAACTTGGAATGATCTGAAAATGGAGTAACTGTGTAATAGCTTAGGCCAGCGCTGGTTCCTAGGGCTTACAAAGCCCAAGTGTTTCATGGCCATCTTCATGAAGTATCAACTTTGCTTGAAGATTTTGGAAAGGAAAATGATGTCGTATAATTATTACGTCAGTAGAAACCCACATATTTGAGTGCAAAATGCACATCAACTTTAAAAGCAGATATGAGACTACAAACAAAACCCCACACTCTCTCCTACGAGGAAAGCTGACTCTTCTGTCCCCATGTTCATGTTGATGTCCATGCTCCTCCGTCATTGAGCACTTTCAGCTTTTCGGCTGAAAAGTTGCAGAAGCCATGTTTTGGGCATTTCCTCGGAGGATCACCTTCTTACACCAAAATGGGCATTCCCTTCAAACAGCTGTTTGATTTGTTGATGGAAGCAAGTTTATTCATTCAGTGCCCTCTGTGTGCTGGGGGTGGGACACGTGGAAGTGACCTACAGGGAAGGAGGAGAGGGCCAGTGAGTGCAGTTCAGCCACCGGGCCACTCAGACAGCCAACTGACTCTCTTCACAGCCAGTGGAGGCAGAGAGCCGCTGGGTAGGATCCTCGAGGTAAAGCTGTGTGGTAGGAGGGCTCCCAGACGCTGCCAGGCAGTCATGTGCGAACGTGTGGCTTGTCTGCTGGGCCTCTGCTGGCAGAAGAGGCCTCTCGTGGAGGTTTAGTATTTGTTTTTAGCTCCTGATAGGAAATGGAACTCAGCTAACTGGCTTCTCCACTTTCTCAAGAGCTTAGTGGGGTGGGAAAATGCAGAGATCCAAAAAAACACCACTCCCCTCCCCCCCACCTCCAGCTTTGATGCCTGAAGTCTTTACCAAGGCTTCTCAGCCAAAGCCCATGGTCCAGGGAGAAGCACTGTCCTCAGAGAGGGTGGCAATAAGCAGAGAAGCGGGACCCACAGGGAGAGCCGTGCTCTGTCCCCAGGCTTTGGGACTGTGTGGTCCACCTGCCGGGCAAACATCCAGGCTGGAAGGCAGACCTGTGAATGGGGCTGGGGATGCAGGGCGGGGGGAGGGAGGCCAGCCTTCCAACATGCTCCCCAGAGCTCTGTCCCTTCATATTCCCAGCAGCACCCCAGGTGATGAGAAGACCCGGGAGGACCTGGTCAGATTCCTCAGAGGGCCCAGGGTGAAATGGGACTTTCACTGACCTCTGCAGACTTAGGGGCTATGGCAAAGGAGGGTGAGATATCCCCAGGGGCTGAACAGTGTCCCAGGAGGCCTCCACTGGGGAGGATGAACAGGAAAGAAAAGGAAATAGAGGGAAGGACAGGGGTGGGAAGGTGCAGGAAAGCCCCCCAGACCGAGAGGCTCAGGAGCTGACGGTTCTGGTCCCGGCCCTGCCTCTGACTGCTGCATGACCTTGAGCCGGTTCCTTCCCTCTCTGGACCTCAGCTTCCATCTGTGTGAAATGAGGAAGTTGGACTAGACCAGCTCTGAGTTCCTTCCAGCCCTGACATACTGCGGGAGGGGGGAAGTGGAGTCAGGGGTTGGGGGAGTTGAGGAAGAGGGGTGTGTGTGTGTGTGTGTGTGTGTGTGTGTGTGTGTGTGAAGAGAGAGAGAGAGAGAGAGAGGGAGAAGGAAATGGTTGAGGGGAACTCTCTAGTATTTCAAGTGTCCTTTCTTAGGTGCAGGTCAGCAGGGGAAGTAAAAAAAAACAAAGCCCCAGGTAACAGGTTACCCCATACTGGGTGCTTGCTCTGCACCAGGCACTGTGCTAGGCCCTTAGAAGCACAGCCTCCTTGAACCTTCACGAGCCCCTGGTCAGGCAGGGTCTCTTGTTAGCCCTATTTTACAGGAAGGAAATTGAGGCTGAGAGCCTAAGCCACTTAAGGCTGGAGGCCACAGAGCCCGGAGGTGGGGAGCTGGAGTGTGTCCAGGTCTGCCAGTGGTCTTCACCACTGAGCCGTCAGAGCAGGTGGGAACTTGGCTCCAAAACTCAGGGGTGCATGAAAAGTGATGTCAGATGATTTTTCAGACGGGAATTTTGTCCCTGTCCTGCCCGGATGGAAGGGAACTCTGGCTGAACCGTTACTAGAACTCCCTCCTCTTCCTGTCTCAGGTCACCCTGCCCCTGATTCCTGAAGCCCGGCAGAGGTCTCAGGAATCCTATGGGAAGCACCCCACTGGGGAGGGGTGCTGCCTGTGTACCCCCTTCCCCTCACTGCCGATCTGGTGCCTGGACAGCCTTCCACGGTTCTCCAAGGCTTCCAGGCCACACTTGGCCATGCATGTCAAGGTGGGAGCCCTTGGAGGCTCCCCGCCTCCCTGGTGTATCCTTGAACTCACACGCTCCAAGCCTCCTTCTCTTTCCAGCCTCGAAAATTCTCTTCCCCACAGTACCTGCACCTCTCTCTCAGCCCTGCCCTGCCCCCTGCTGGGAGGCCCGCACTGAATTTAGAAACTGAGAAGGTGGGGCCGTGTTCTGGCAGCTTCTGCTTTCGGCCCAGCAACCCACCTGTCCTCAAGAGGAGGGAACAGCAAAGCCCCGGGCACTTTGTTGGAAAAGGGGTCAGGAGAGGGAATACAGTGGGGATAGAAGATGCATGGCCGTCACCCGGAAGGATCCTGTCCTCTGCTTTTCTGACATGGCTGCTATGGTGGGCTTATCTGACCAAGAGACTCGGCAGGTTGAAGAGCATGTCTGAAGCGCCTTACCCAGTCAGCACAGACCACTCTAGAGCAAGCCTGAGAAGGAGGGCCATAGGGGTGGGAAGAGGGCGGAGGGCCTGACCTCTGGCCTACCCCCCCACCTCAGTTCCTGTGCACAGTGGGTGGTGGTGGGGTACTGTGTTTGGCAGCTGGAACCAGCCAGAGATCATGTCAGCTGAACACACACCATTTCCTAATTCTGGGCACGCAGACAGCCTTGAGCTTGGGGAGAGAAAGCAGTACTGACCAGCTCTCTCCCGCTGTTTCCTTCCAGACCCTGGCAGGGCCTTCCCTTGGCCTGGCTCTGAGCTGCCTGCTCACCCGGTCTGGCAGACTCTCTGCATCTGCCCTGCTTCATAGGCCAGGGAGGCTGGCAGCACGCCAGGGCCAGGCTCACGCCAGCGGCAGTCTGGGAAAGGGAGAGGGCAGAGTCTCTAGAGAGGCCTGCAGCCTTTGGGCTGAGAGCAGGTGAAACCAGGGCACGTCCACGCAGGGAGAGCATCTGGATGTGCTGGGCCTGTCCTGAGGCTGGGACACCCCTAGGCAGAGCGCCTGGGTGCTCTCACTCCTAGTTCCTGCCTCCCCAGGCTGGCCGGAAGTGGACACCACACCCAGAGCCTGGGACACCCTGTGCAAGAGCACCGTGATGTCCCCCTACCCACAATTCCCAGCCTGGGCCCTGGCGCTCTGTTGGTTCAGGGCTCACCCAGACAGACTGTCTAACCCTGCGTGTGGGGCCAGGGCTCCCAAACACTAGTCCACCAACCGCACGAAAGCTTTGTGGAGTGTTTAACAGTTGCGGATTCCTGGCTCCGCCCCAGAGCTTGTGATTCAGTAAGTTTGGGGTGGAGCCCATGCAATCGGTATTTATTTTTTAAACACTTGAAGTGATTCAGGTTTGGGAGTCAGTGTTGTGGGAAAAGGACCACAGAGCAGGACCAGGAGGTCTGGATTCCCTGGTCATCTCTGTGGCTAATCACCTGTGTGCCTGAGGGGAGATGGCTCCCAGTCTCTGGGCATCTGTGTCCCCATCAGTAACACAGGGTTAACGGTTCTCACTTTGTCTTCTCCGTGGGATTAATATCCATTCAAATGAGGCAACGAGATAAGTCCTCCTGGGCACTTGTACTGCGTTAGAAGTGGAGTCCCAGGCTACTCCTCAGTCCTGTCTGGTCATCTTGCCAAACTTGTTTCTGGCCTCCAGAAATGTAGATGAGAGCATGTGGATGGCTCTGTGCAGCCGGCCCCACTTCTAGGAATGACGACTTGGGCCATGCTGGTGATGGCTCATGGGAGTGTTGGATTTGAGTTCCGGGGAGGGGAGGGCAGAGGATGCTCTGGGTGGTGGGCTTTCCTAGGGCCAGGGCTTGGAATGCATTATCCTCCTCAGCTTGGATCTCTTCCCTCCTGGCCCACACCGAGACTCTGTTTCAGGTGTCAGTCACCGCACGGGAAGATGTGCCCGCCTTTGGCCCACCTCTGCCCAGCCCTCCTGTTTTCCAGAAGGTAAGAAACCCCTTTCTGCTCTTCTCTTATCTCAGGCTCTAGGTTTCAGCATCTGAGTGGCCGTGGCTGGAGTGGGGCCGGATCTGGGCTGGGGATGTTAGAAGCTCCTTAGGCAGGCTTGGGAGAAACTCCTTACTTGGGGTCTCTCCCCTCCTCTCCTGGTGCCGCCAGCCTGGCCTAGTACAGTGCCTCTTCTCACAGTGTTTGACGCTGGCTTTGCCTTTCTGCTAGAAGAAACATTTTTGTACCTATGCCACAGTCCCAGAAGCCTTGGACAAGAATTGCTTTCAGTCATGGAAACGCCGGGGCAAGGGGTTGATTTCCTGGGACCAGGAGAGCTGGTTTCCACATTGGCATCTTAGGTGGGCCTGGCCTGGGCTAGAAAATGACCGAATGTCAGAAGGAGGCCTTTTAGGGACTCTCCTCAGACCCTCTGTTCTGCTTACCTGTTGCTGTGGCTGAAAGCCCTTTCAGCAACAGCTGAGGCTGAGAGAATCCCAGAGCTTCATGTCTGTTCCAGGGCCCGGAGTTCAGGGAGTTTCTGCTCACCAAGCTCACCAACGCAGAGAACGCTTGCTGCAAGTCGGACAAGTTTGCAAAACTGGAGGTGAGAGCACTGTTTCTGGAAGTCTTCCTCCTGCCTTCCTGGCTGCTTTCAGCCGGCCTGTCCCGGGGGTCTTCTCCTGGGGGCTGCTCAAGGTGCGGGGCACTGTGTTTGCCCCTCTAAGCCTTCAGTTCTGCGTTGATTTAGGAACTCTTTTCTCTTGTGGAAACTTCATGCAAACTTCAGGTCTAACCAACCATGCACGAGCCATTTATTGAGCACCTACTGTGTGGCAGGCTCTGTTTTATTCCCCGTGATACCGGGGTGAGACATAGTTTCTGCCTTATGGAGCTTTTGGACTGGTGGGAAGGGGCCATTACTTAAGAGACAGGTATGATATAGTGTCCACACTGGGCCGTGATGGAGGCCAGCACAGGGGCTGTGACTGCTTCTGCCCATGCAGAACTGGGATGTGTTCAGGGAAGGCTTCTTGGAGGAGGTGCCCCTTGACCTGCTGAATCTGGGTATCTGACAAGGCTTCTGCCAGGAGGAAAGTTTGAGGAGGGTTATTCTAGGCATGGGAAATAGCATGAGCAAAGTCCGGGCAGATCAGAGCATGACTTTTGAGGGAGTCCCAGAGGGTTTGACATGGCCTGAGAGAAGGACTCGTGTGGGGGTGGATACTCAGCTGGAGAGGTTGGTTGGGTCAGGTCAGGAAGGGCTTTGAACTTTAGAGGTGATGAGGTACTAACACAATACTTAGGAGAGTGATGGTTTGCTTTGCATATTAGAAGATGACCCTGATGTGACAAGAAGGGCAGGCTGCCAGGGAGGAGGGCAGGAAGGGTGGCAGCTTCCAGCTACCCAGCTGGTGACTCCAGCTATTACAGGAGTCCAGGACACATGGTGACAGCTTGCTTGCACTGGCCACAGGAGGAAATGGTTTGGGGGCAGGGTTGGGAGGACTTGATGGAGTCCTGTATTTGGGTGGGACGAAGTGGAATTCCAGGGCGGCTCTTGGGCCTTTGGCCCGGGCTCTTCACCTACCTGGGGATCATTGGGAATGAGGTCTTTTAGGACCTGCTGACCTGGAAGTGCCTGCAAGGGTTGCTGCAAGGGCTCGTCCTGGTACGTGTGCACGGCGCCCCCTGGAGGTTGTATCCATGGCCCTGGTGCGCCGTTCGGATGGAGAAGGGCGGTTGGGTACGCGGCTGTGGAGCTGGAGGCAGAGATCTGAGCTGGGACTTGGCAGGGTAGAGCTGTGGGATGGCTCGAGGAGAAGGGGCGGGGGAAAGAGCAGAGGCCAGCCACAGAGCTTTGGTATTACCTGCAGTACTTGTGAGCACGGAGCCTAGCCAGGCCTGAGGTCCACACTGTTAACTGGGATGCTGGTGGTCAGGTGTCTGGAGCCCTGGGGAGAGGGCGCATCTCTGTCCTCGGTGCCAGCTCCACCGTCCCCACCCTCTTTTCTTCTAGGACCGGACGAGGGCCGCCCTTCTGGACAACCTTCATGATGAGCTTCACACCCACACACAGGCCATGCTGGGACTGGGCCCAGAAGAGGACAAGTTTGAGAATGGGGGCCATGGGGGATTCTTGGAGTCTTTTAAGGTACAGGCACAGGAGCGGCTGGGGATTGTGTATGGTGGAGGTGAGGGTGGGGCAAACAAAGGAAGGGGTCCAAGGTCTTTGGGGTCCTGACCCCAGAGCCCAAGTGCCAGGATTGCAGTGTTGGTAGAGGGCAGGGGCATCGGGAAGTGTGAGCGGTCAGAGCAGCCAGCAGTGTCTCTGGCGTCTTCTGCATCCTTCCTTGATTTGGATTTTGTCTCCTCCTGGCCCAGGAGTCTGAGAAACAGGGACAGGGAAAGAGTTGTCAGCAGGCAGCAGGAGAGGAGCCAGCACAAACCAGGAACATTACTGCCTTCAACTTCCTCCTTCTGTGGCGGGATGAGGAGTCCAGGACAGGATGATGAGAGCCAGGACAAGCCTTAGGGGTCTGTAACAGCCAGTGTGTGGTACTGCGATGGTCCACCTGGCAGGGCGTTGGAGGACCCGGCCAGGGCCGGTGGGACGGAGTTACAGGCAAGTAAATCTCTGTGGACTTTGCAAAAGGAAGAACTTTCTAACGAGGACGAGCTGCTAAAAGAAGTAGTGAGCTCGCTGTCCCTGGAAGTATTCAAGTAGAGCTCGGGCAGCCACTGAGCTAGTGTGAGATACAGGAGGCTTATCATCACATGTTTACTGAGCGTTTTTGGTCCACACAGCTCTTACGTCCAGCATCTAGCTTGACCTTGGCTGTATTCCTGTGTAGTCAACAGAACGAGTCTTGTTATTCCTACTCACACGTGAGGGCACAGGCAAGAGGGGCCGCAGGACTGCTCAAAACCTTACACCTACTTAGAGGTAGAGAAACAAACTCAGCCTTTCTGGTTCTTAGGTTAACATTCTGCCGGATTGCCCGTTGCAGAATGACTTGTCGAGCTGCCGTTTTGGGGGCAGTATGTGTGGGGTCAGGGTGAGCCCTGCCTGCGTTAGAATCCCAGCTCGGTGTGATCGTGGGCACGGTCTTTAAAGTCTCTGAGTGCAGTGTTCTCAACGACACACGGATGATCAGTCGGACCTCTGGAGTTGCTGGAGGAATTCACTGAAATAATACGTGGAGAGTGCGCGTTGCCTGGAACACGGTAAATGCTTGGTGAAAGCGTTAGCTATTATTGCTGCGTAAGGTGAAAACCTACTGTGCGCCAACCCATCTAAAGCCTCACAAGTGCCCTCTGTGCCCTGTGAGGAAGGCTGTTATGATGGGGATAATAACTCATTTCCAGTTTTATTAATTGTGGGTGTAATTTCTCGTGTGAGGAAATTAAGGCTCAAAGAGACAAAGTAATTCGAATCCGAGTGTTGAGTTGAGTCTGCTGGATCGCAGAGCCCGTGCTCTACATGATGCTGCCTCTGGTTCCAGACTCGGTTAGGATTCCACCCACGCCAACCTGGCCTGGGCAAGCCTGGGGTCTGTCCCTGGCGGCCCGGCGGGACCGCAGAGAGCAGGGCATGGCTCCGCTGGCCCTAGTCGAGGCAGCTGCCGAGATTCCTCGCGGGGGCGGGGGCGGGGGTGGGGGGGGTGTGGGAGCCGAGCTGCTTGTCCAGGCTGGTGGGAGATTCCTGGGGCATCTGTTTCAGGCCTGATGGACAGCAGCAGCCAGGGTGAAATAGGAGAAATTGGAGATCAAGAGCAAAGGGGCATGAGGGAGAAGGGGGGCAGAGGGAGCTAGGTCGGCTAGCCCGGCAAGAGAAGGGGGAATGTGAAACCCAGGAAATAGGAAAACTTTTGTAGCACTGCCCCTTCATCATATCAAGCACATCACAATGCTCCCACATCCCGCAGTAAAATGTAATTTGTGTATGGCTTAAGCTGCAGGTGACTAGCTAACATAATGTGATATTTTGTAGATTTTAATGAAGCGTTTGTTTTGCAAGTTTCTTTCTGTATTTTGAAGCTCACAGTCGGGTTTTTCAAGTTTCAACTGTTTTTATAACCTGGAAAAGCTCGTAGACTGTGCACACTGCCCATGGCGCCTTTGGATAAAATGGTCCAGCAGCTACATGCAGGTTGTGGGTCTAAAGGAGGGTGGCTCCAGGCCACTTGCCCAGTCACCTGCCTCTGGAGGAGTAGCAGTTGATCTGTGTTCGACTCTAGTGGGGCTGACTGAAGAGGTTTCCCACAGAGAGGAGGCTTCAAGATTTTAACAACTACTCATCTTTGATCCAGTAGTCCAGGATCTTTTTCTTTTCAACCCTTAATCCTTCCACCTGTGGGCTGGAGACATCTGCTTGTGCATTCTGCTTCCATGCCTGTCCCGGAGGCAGCGCTTATGGGGTATGGGAAGGGTTGTCACGATCGGTCACACTGAGTGAACCTTCAGAGCTCTGACCATTATGATGAACTTTTTTTAAACCCTGAGTTGGGAACAGGAGCTCTTTTACTCTGTTCCTGCCACCATTATCCTCTTATCTCCCAGGCTGTGGAGGCTGGAGCTGGGGGCCAGCCAGGAGCAGCACGGAGCCCAGCGGCCTGGAGGTTTGTGATGTCTGGGCCAGGCCCATGGTCTGACCCAGCTCGGGAAACCGCCTCTCGTCGTTGTGCTGTTTCTTCATGCACTCCTGGGGTGGTGCTGTGGCATCAGAATTATTGGCATTCCTCATGGTGTTCCTCACCTGCACCTCTGGAAAGAAGTGGTGCACAAAATGATCCCAGAAAGAAAAGTTGTGTGTTTTATCTCCTTCTGGTCAAAGGTCTCATCTCGTGTGGAGACAGTTGAGAATTCTCAGGGCTAAAAGCAATCTCAACCATCCATCCCCTTGCCTCTCGGGACCATTCTCCCTTCCACCCCCCTACAGAGCAGTGGCCCTCTGTCCCTCTGCAGAGAAGCAGACCCATCGCTGCCCTAGGTCATGCTGCCTGGCACCTCACACCATGTAGAATAGTTCTCTCTTCTTACCTCGGTCCCACTGGCTGTACTTCAGGCTTTTCTTCCATGAGAAACAGAACAGTTGGTTTATGGATGTCCAGACCTGCTTCTCAAACTGAGTGCTGAGAGATAGTCTCAGGAATCTGCCAGTTCTACAAACACTTAAAAATTTTGCATTTTCACTTAGAGGATAACCTAAAAATATACATATTTCCAATTATAGAGACCAAACTTCTGCAGCGAAACTCTCAATTAAAAGACATTTCTGTGGAATAAGAAAGTATATTGTATATGCGGTCCGTGGAACCACTGCTGTGGGGGTCTGTGGATGTATTCTGGGTCTTGCAAGAATATTTTTCTTTATAAAAGAGCTGTGGGACGCCTGGGGGTTAAATGTCCAATTCTTGATTTCGGCTCAGGTCATGATCTCATGGTTCCTTAGATCAAGCCCCATGTTAGGCTCTGTGCTGACCATGCAGAGCCTGCTTCAGATTCTCTCTCTCCCTCTCTCTCTGCTCCTCCCCAGCTCATGCGTGCGCTCTCTCTCTCAAAATAAATAAACTTAAAAAAAAAAGAGTAGCATTAAAAATGAATAAAAATGAAAGAGCTGTACATTACTCAGCTTCCAAAAATATTGATCTCTGGACCATTGTTTCCAAATGCCATTCTCAGCCACTGCCAGCTGTTGATGAAGCTATTATTGGTCTGTAATGAAATGAAAAGAAAAAGTAACGCTCCTCGGAGGCACCTGGGTGGCTCAGTTGGTTAAGCATCCAACTCTTGATTTTGGCTCGGGTCACGGTGTCGCGGTTCGTGAGAGCGAGCCCCGCCTGGGGCTCTCTGTGCCCCTCTCAAAATAAATAAAACTTAAAAAAAGAAAAGAAAAAGTAGCACTCCTTGATGTAGCTACGTGTTATGTACACAAAATACACGTAAGCCACATTTTGAGAGACACTGAGCTGGCCCAACCATCCATTAACCTTGTGCAGAAGGGAGAATGGAGGACCAGAGAGAAGAGGGTCCAGTGGCAGAATGGGGACCACCCAAGCAGGGACAGCTGCTTTCTCCAGCCTTTGAGAGGTGGTGATAGTTAATGCACTGGTGTGATACGTATGACCCCTAGTGGCAGGAGAAGGGCAGGAGGCTGCAATTTCCCAGGCAGAGTACCCACAAGCAGGGGCAGCCCGGGTGTTCCTGGATTGGAGCTCTGGTCTATGGAGGGGGGAGGGGTATTTCCTTCTCTTGTCAACCTGCATCCTTTATTTGCCCTGCTAGAAGGACAGAACACCCCATTCCAGTCCTCAGTGTACCTCCCGATGAGGAGTGTCTCAGGAGGCAAGCGGTTAGCATCTTTCTCTCCAAGCACCCCTCCCTTTGTTGCTTGCCTTGTGCAGCTAGGCACGTCCGCCTTAGTGCTCATGTCTCTGCTTCGTGTCCCCTAAGTTTGTTGAACCGAAACAACTCGCAAAACCCATTTAGAATCATGAGGAAGCACAAACCCCTAAGGAAGCAAGGCTTGTGGTTGGCCCAGAAGAGACTTGCTCCGTGTATAACACTAACTGGTAGCTCAGTCCCCTGCCTAAATGAAGCGACATAAGCAGATAGAAAGTGCCACCACCTCCCCTCCCCCACGAAGGGAGAGCTTGTTCAAAAGTAAGCCGTGAGGTGAGCTGAGGGCTGGGAGACCGTGAGGAGGGACCCTGGAACCGGCGGCGGTTAGCCGGGAGGAGAGCACTCTCTGAGGGCACTCGTGTCCTCAGACAGTTGAGGGACGGTTGTGTGAAATATGGAACAGACTGGTCTGAGATTGAAGAACGAGTAAGATGCCAGCTCGGTGCACAGAAGGCCTTTCCAAGGGTCGGGCTGTCCGTCACTGGAGTAGGCAGTGCTGAAAGCAGTGAGCAGCCTGTCCCTGGGAGGATGCAGGCGGAGGGGAGACCGTCTTTTCTCTTCTCTACCCTTTCCTCGCTCTCCTTCCTCCCCGGTTTGAGAAGGCTGTGCTTCCAGCTCCACATCAGATTGAAACGTAAAACACTTCAGACCACGTCACTGGATGATTTTGTCCAAATCCAGCTTTGTTTTAAGGCTTTGGGGCAACCGTCATGTCTCTGACCTTCTGTCCCCAAAAGCGGGGAAGGAGAGCTGGGCCTGAGCGAGCAGGTTGCACACCGGGTATTGGGCACCCACGGTCTCATGTCCTCCCCACGCAGGACCGTCACCACGTTGTGCGGACGAGGAGGCCGTGTGTCAGAGAGGTTCATACACTGTGTTGGGAAGACCAGGATTCAGACCTCTTTCTGTTAGCTTCAAGCAGCAGATGGCCACCCTGCACATCCCTGGGGTTCCCTGTCAGCCCATTGTCTCCTCAGATTTATCTTGCGGACTCAGACAGTGGCACCAAGGGCATTTGAGGAGAAAACGTCTTTCCTGACATTGACCTTGGAGACTTTTTTTGAAGAGAGTCGAAAGCCCTTGGTTTCTGATCACCGTTAGTCCATCAACCAGTTCCGTTATATGTTCAATCTGGACAGCTCTTTGGGAGACCGGGACCCTTTCATCTGGAGCCCAGGGTCCTGGATTTGGGTCCCCACTCCATCTCCCACCTGCAGCGACCTTGGGTGATCGTTTGCCTTTTGGGACCTTTCCTATCAGTGCCTGTCCTGTCTGCATCTCAGAGTTGTAGGGATCCAGCGAGTTCATGTATACGAAGCCCAGTAGACCAGATCTCATCAAACCACATCAAATCTTTCTTGGAAAGAGACCCGTGAGGAGGGCATCAGAACATACACGATTAGCTGACACATCGTCGTTGATGACGGTGGTGGTGGCGGCAGACCCACAGGGGCCCCAGCGGGATGTCATGATGCTGAGATTTATGGAGCACTTGACTCACTTAGGGAGGTTTGCTGTTTATCCAGAGACACCTCAGTGTGGTGCCACACCATTCCTGCCCTCGGTTTTCCAGAGGGCGTGTGACTTAATGTTGTCTTTGGGCGATGGAATGAATAGAATGTACTGGCTGGAAACAGTTGCTAGGCGATTCTGTTCTGTGGTCTAGAAAGGGAGAGAGAGATGATGTCCCTCAGGCAGTGTCTTTAACTCACACAGGAGAGGCTAGATGACATCAGGGGTAAGAGTCTGGTGGGCTCTGTGCCTCATTTGCAGAAATGGTTTGTCTCCAGAGCATTCGTGTTTGCCAATGGCTGTCTTTCCTGAATCGGCTTCCCGCGTCCATGCCTTTGTCTTTCTAAGTCAGTTTTCTGAAGCTAAGTTTCTGAGGACCTCAGCCTGCTCTCACAGTAAGGAAAACCCACGAGCCCACTTAGCAAGGGCTCTTGTGGGGACTCATGGCTCAGTGTGGTCCTTGGCATCCGTTAGCCTGGCTTGTTGGCTTCGTCCCGCAGGCTTGGTCTCTCATGGCCCCAAGGTGGCTATGGCAGTTTCAGGTGCAGAATGTCACATCTCTTTTGGAAATCCTTAAAATTTTTTTTTTCAATATTTGTTTTTGAGAGACAGAGAAACACAGAGCACAAGCAGGGGAGGGGCAGAGAGAGAGGGAGACACAGGATTCAAAGCAGGCTCCGGTCTCTGGGCTGTCAGCACAGACGCAGGGCTTGGACTCACAAACTGTGAGATCATGACCTGAGCCGAAGTCGGACGCTTAACCGATGGAGCCGCCCAGGCGCCGCTGGGAGTCCTTGAGGAGACCTTTCCCCACAGCTCCCATCAGACACCCCTCATGCCCCACTGGCAAGGGGATAGGTTATGTGACCCCTTTAGACTGATCATGATACGCCCTTGTCCCGTGGAGGAAGAGGGGAAGTTGGACCAGACAGTGGCTCTGCACTGAGGAATATGCTAGGGATGACATTTTTATGTGCATAACTCATCACATCTCCATTTGTGTATCTTGGCGTATGTTGGGGTTTATATCGAGGCCCTCTGTCCTACTACCTATTAGCTGGGTGCTCCTGGTCAGGTCACTGAGCCTCTCTGAGCCTTACCTGTGAAATGGAATGGAGCGCATCCACACGGTGGGCTTGTTGGGAGGACACATCTAAAGCTCTTAGAGAGCCTGGCGCGTCATAAGTCCCCAATAAACGTGGCAACTCTTCTGTTTGTGTGCTTCCTGTGTGCCTGTCCCTGTGCCAGAACCAGGAGAATTACAGGAGAGGAGTCAGAGAAGTGTCAGACCTGACCTCTGCCTCTAAGAAGTGTCCAAGTCGGCTAGGGAAACAAGACGTGTTCCTAAAATTAGGGCAACACTAAAAGTCCCAGGGCCTGTGGGAGTGCTCCCTCTGTGTTAACTAGCTGTCCTCACTATGGCCACTTCTCTTGGTTCTGGTTCCAGAACAGCATAGACCTGCCGAGTGGTCTGAGGGAGCATTGTCACCTCCCAGGCCTGTCCCTGTCAAAGGCTTAACGGCCTTGATTTTACCTGTTCCTGTCTGTGCCACGCTGTGACAAGCCCCTGATCATCCTGGGTGTCCCCTCCTGGACCCTTCACTGTTTGCCAATGTGCCCTTTGCTCTTTGGTGGCCCTGAGTGGCCTGAGTGTGCACAAGTGTGCACAAGCTGAGGGCTCTGTCCACAGACCCCACCAGGAGGGCAGGGGCATCCGGTGGGCTGGGCTCCAACCCTCAGGTCCCTGTCTCTTCTCCCCATAGAGAGCCATCCGTGTGCGTAGCCACTCCATGGAGACCATGGTGAGCAGCCAGAAGAAGCAGCACAGTGGAGGCATCCCTGGCAGCCTCAGTGGGGGCATCTCCCACAACAGCATGGATGTCACCAAGACCACCTTCTCGGTGAGTGCCACAGGCCCCTGGGGCAGCATGCGGTTCCTGGGGAGGGCCCCCCACCCCAGGCCTGTGAAGGATGATGTATTCACCCAGGCTTGGGCCAGGTGGCCTGAGCAGGGACGGGGCAGATTGAGGCTGTTTGGGGGTGACCCTAGGCCCTGCCTGTGAAATGGAGCCTCCATTTCAGTTTCAGTTTTGGGGCACTTTTCTCTGCCCAGAGGCTGGGGACCCAGGAGGGGTGTCCTTGCTTTGTTATTAATGATGACGGTAGTCACCCTTGGCTTGCTGTGCACCAGGGACTGAACTAAGTGATTCATAGACCTTATCTCATCTGATCCCTCTAACAGCTCTTAGAGGTAGAAATTGATGTGTTCTCCATTTTGAATTTGAGGAAGGGAGGCCCAGAGGGGTTTAGTAACCTGCCACAGGTCACCTAGTTAAGCTGAAAAGCTGGGGTTTGAATGCGTGTCTCCCTGATCCAAAGTCTTGGCTGTTAATCACTGTGTATGCAGTTCCCAGGGAAAGAGCCTGGTGTGTCTGTGGGTTTGGGTCTGGTCTGTTTGCACCAGGGACTGGCCAGGTGAAAGAACCACATAGTTGGTCCTTTTAAAAAGCAAAGGGACTTTGCATTCGGATAGAGTAGGGTTTTCTTTTCTTTCCTTTTCTTTTTCTTTATTTTTTTTTTTTTCCAGATAGATACCCACCATGATACTAAGGACTAGTATTATAAGTGGTCTTACATAATTCATTTAACTTACCAAATATCTCATACTATTGTCTTGCCCCACCCGGAAGGTCTGTGAAATGAGCAGGGCAGGACAATTATCCCCATTCTGTGGGTGAGGAGACTGGGGCCCAGAGAGTTTGGCTACTCACCCAATGTTGCATAGGACACAAATGGCAGAAGTCGGGACCTGGATTAGAGGTCTGGAGGGCTCTAAAGGATGACTGCAGTCCCTGCTCCTCAGTCTCCCACCCCTTGCTCCTCCCCCCTGCATGTAGCTGAAGCAGAGTCACATTCTTGGCGGTTCCCTTGGCCTGTGGGTGCCTGTGGATCTGGTTCTGCCGCTCTCATTCTGTCTTGTTACTGAGACACTCAGCTTGGACCCAGTTACTGTGAGGAATGGATGGAGAGTCAGAGCCGTGCGTTCTTGTCCTTGTCCTTATGGTGATTTGCTGTGTGACCCTAGCCCAGTCCCCTCACCCCTAGGCTCCTCAGTTTCCTCACTGGTAAAACTAGTGGTTGGACCAGGTCATTCCCCGGGCTCTCGCAGCTTCCTGGTTCTCAGTCTGTGACCCCATGAATCATCCTGACCTCAATGTGCTGGGCTCTCCTTATCATGGCCCTGACCCCTTGTTCCTCCAAGAATTGTGGTCTTTGGTGATTATTACCTGGGGCCACAAGGTCTGGCTTAAGAACACAGGAAAATGGGCTGCAAATGGTTTGAGTCTTGGGGTCTCAGCTCCTGTTACATAGATCCTCGCCTTCCCAGCTGTCTTGCTGTTTTGTGGGATCCCCTCCAGACTGGTTGGGGGTTGCACAAGCTATTTGTAGACCAGAGATGGGTGGGGGGTGAAGGGAAGGAGACTGGGGTCTGGGGTGGGCCATGAACACTCATTTTGGTGGTTTCATCGGCAGCCTCCAGTGGTGGCGGCAGCAGCCGTGAAAAACCAGTCGCGGAGCCCCATCAAGCGGCGGTCGGGACTCTTCCCCCGTCTACACACAGGCGCTGAAGGCCAAGGTGACGGCCGGACACGATGGTAACTGTCCAGTGAGGGGTTTGTGGGTCCTTCCACTGCTGTAGCTGCCAGATGGCCAACCTCAGGGAGGGCTTTGCGCTGCTTCGGGAGACGGCTTCCTTCTAACCTTGGTCCCCACTTCAGGCACCTGTCTCACTCTGCTGTGTCCACTGAGGCAGATTTGGCCAGTCTCTGTGTGGGACCTTCCAGAGTTGTCCGTGTCGCATTTGGACCCAAACTAGAAATGTTGCTTGGATTCTTTTCTTTCTTTGCCTCCTTTTCCAAAGCTCACTCAAATGTTCCCTCTTATGGAAGGCTTCCCTGCCAAGACAGTTAATTAACTTTCCTTAGGCTTCTAGAATGTTTTCTGTCTTTTTAAAAGCAGCTCTTGTACTGCATGGTATTAACCTGTTCTTGCTCATTGTCTTTCTGATCCTTTAATGGTGAGCCCATTTGCCCTTTAATTCAGCAAGTAACATGTCTTGAGTGCTTGCTACATGCTGGGGTCAGTGCTCCAGCAAGAGCTACGGGAGGCATAAACCTGCCTTCCAGAAGCTTACAGTCTTGTGAGAGAAAAGGAGGCATTTAGGTTGTCTGCCTGTCACCCTGAATGGTGACCCCAGGACCCGAGCTTGGGCATGCAGGATGAGGGGTGGGTTTACAGAGGGGGATGAAAAACTCTGTTTGGAACCAGTACATGTGAGAGTCCTTGTGGCCTGCCCAGCAGACAAGTGCAGAATTCTGAGTGGTCAGGATGAAAGTCTTAAGCTTAGGAGAGAGGCCTTGACCGCAGAAGGGAGTCGAAGATGGATCAATGAATATGGCCACTCAGGGGGGTGTATAGAATGCCTGGGGACACCAGCATTTAAGGGCAAGGGGAGAAAGGGAGGGAAGATGAGGGAGAGAAAGCCTGGAGGGGAGGGATTCCAGGAGGGAGAGTCCACAGTGTCAATGTGCAGAGAAGCCCTGCACTGTGACCCGAACCCCTGCTTGGGTGGACAATTAGGAGGTCATTAGCAACCTCATTAAAGGGGCATTGAGACATTCATGCTTCTTGGGTGGCTATAATCAAAGAGACACGTAATAAGAAGTATTGGAGAGGATATGGAGAAACTAGAATCCCCAGGCATTGCTGGTAGGGATGTAAACTAATGCACCTGCTTTGTAAAAAAGCTTGGCAGTTCTTCAGAGAGTTAAACTTGGGGTTATCGTCTGACTCGGCCGTTCCACTCCTAGGTAGAGACTCCAGAGGAAGAATACACATATCGACATAAAAACCAGCACACAGATGTTCCTGGCTATTCGTAATAGCTCAAGGTGGATAAATAAAATGTGGTATATCCATCAATGGGATACTTTTTTTTGCAATGAAAAGGAGTTGAACCACTGATACGTGCTACAACTTAGTTAACCTCGAAAAGACTATGCTAAGGGAAAGAAGCCAGTCACAAATCACAACACGTTGTGTGATTCCGTCTCTATGACACGTCTGGAAGAGGCAAATCCATAGAAACAGAAAGTAGATTAGTTGGTCGCCAGGGGCTGGGGGAGGGGGGGATGGGGAGTGATTAGGAGTGGGTCTGGAGTTGCTTTATGGGGGTCTCAAATGTTCTAAACTTAGATCGTGGTGATGGTTGTACAACTCTGTGAATATGCTAAAAACCACTGAATTACACACTTTAAGTGGGTGAATTGCACGTGGATGGTATCTCAGTAAGGTTGCTGTAAAAATAAAAGTGCATTGAGGACGAGGCCAGCTTGTCCCCAACAGGGGGCGCAGTAGAAATCGTGGGTGTCAGTACATGGTCTTTGTTAAACTACAGGAGAAGGAAGCCCTCGGGCCCTTGGCCGAGAGTAGCCCGTTTACCAAGGTGCCATTCCCAGCATAAAAGGCCACCTTGTCACACGGATCCAGGGAGCTCATATTGTGGTCTGTGTGAAGGGTGTCCCCTGGACTTATGCACGGTGACCCTGCCCACACTGCCAAGGAGTCCACGTGCACTGGGTTATTTGCCTGCTGTGGGAGTGGATGTTGTAGACCTCACTCCACCCCGCCTGTGGCCTGTTCTTGACTTAGAGCTCTGCCAAGGTGAGATGGCCAGCAAAAGTGGGGAGTGGACTTGGGCTCAGGAGGATCAGCGAGTTCTCTTGCTTGATAGCGCTTGGCTCATCCAAGAGCCTAGAATAGCCTGATGCAGCAGAAAACCCCACTCTCCATTGCTGTCTGAGTGGGGCTCAGGGAAGTGGCGGCTGTGCGCTGGTAGGCGTGCTGTGACCCCTCAGGCCCTATGGGGCCGAGAGCCTGTTGGCTGTCCTAGGCCTGGGGGTGGGGTGGAGGCTTAGGGGCCAGTCCCATGGCCTCACCCCTCTTCATTCCTGTTTCCTTAGTGACAGTGC
This sequence comes from Panthera leo, assembly GCF_018350215.1. Lineage (NCBI taxonomy): Eukaryota > Metazoa > Chordata > Mammalia > Carnivora > Felidae > Panthera > Panthera leo. The sequence continues at coordinate 13,845,222 of NC_056692.1, read as the reverse complement.
ATCCAGCAACCCCAAGACCCCGGATGGTGCACACTCTTCTCAAGAGATAAAGTCTGAGGCCTCATCCAATCCCAGCTCTCCGGAAATCTGCCCCAACAAGGAGAAGTAAGAGAGTGAGGGTGGGGGAAGGGCTGACTTTAGCCACTCGGAGCCCTGGAATATGCTCTCTGCTGACAGCCAGCATTTTTGCCTGGAGAATTCTCTGGAAACGTGAAAGGCAACAGGCAGGGGCATGGGGAGGCACTGGCGGGCCAGCTCAGTCTCTGCCAGGTCTGCCCTGCCGGTGAAGGGGGTCTCGCTGAGTGACCGGGGCCTGCCCCACTCCTGTTCCCACAGGCCCTTCATAAAGTTGAAGGAGAACGGCCGAGCCAACATCTCCCGCTCCTCCTCCAGCACCAGCAGCTTCAGCAGCACGGCGGGGGAGGGCGAGGCTATGGAGGAGTGTGACAGCGGGGTAGGTGTACCTCCATCCCGCCCTGGGGAGCAGGGCGGGGCGCCCTGGGCCCAGCCAGACCCCCGCTGTATGCATTAAACTAACTGCTGTGGGAAGAGCCCCACCCAGGCCCTGTGGGTAAAAGGGAAGGTAGGGAAGCAAGAGGTGGGCTCTCTGGGAGCAGTGGCTAGGGGGGTCTCCGCAGAGTGGCACCGGAGCGGCAGCAGGGGGCCAGAGGCTGCACTGAATGGTGTGTGTCCGTGCCATGGGGCTCCTGGCTGGAGAGGAGAGGGCCGGTGCTCTGTGTGGCCAGGCCAAGGGCACTTTGGGGGCAGGGTTAGGGGCGGCAGAAAGAGCAGGTCCAAGTGTGCCAGTGGGAGGCAGTGACCGCCCTGAGCTTGCTGGGGACCTGTGGCAGGCCTGCCATGGCGCGGGTCACCCTGTGGCGCCGCTGAGGACGGAGCTGGCCCTGCTCACCCAGCCTCTCTCCCCAGAGCAGCCAGCCGTCCACAACCTCACCCTTCAAGCAGGAGGTGTTTGTGTACAGCCCGTCCCCGAGCAGCGAAAGCCCCAGCCTGGGGGCGGCCGCCACCCCCATCATCATGAGCCGGAGTCCTACAGGTCAGTGACGTCTGGGCATGTGCACCATGAGGCTGGCGGGGGGAGGGGCCAGAGGCTATGTCCTGACCACTGTTCGTGGGCGTGAGCCCCAGCCACGCTCAGTCAGGCGGTTTCCGCTTCGGCCCCAAAGGGTGAGGCCCTTGAGCTCTGCTAGCCCGCTTCATCTGTTCATCAGCCTTAAGATACCTGTGTTCTTATTGTCTCCTTACTTGTGGGGAAACTGAGGCTCTGAAAGTGCAGTGATTTTTTTTGGTAGAGAAGTTGGGATTTGAAAGCCGAGGCTCTCTTGCCCCACCCCCGTTACTGATGCCGGGTGCCTCTGCCACGCTGTGACCTTGACAGTGCAAGGGTATGGAGCGGGAGGAGTGTGACAGGTGGAGGGGACCGCACATGGTTCCTTGGGCTGCGGTTCATCTAGGGGACAGGTGTGAGAGGAGACAGCACATAGGGTGCCAGGCTACGGCTCCCATGGAGACCCTGGCAAGGAGCTGGGTGTCATCCTGCTGGCGAGGGGAGCCTTGGAGGGTCTTAAGTGGAGCAGTGCCTTCTGGACTAGCGAGAGACTGTTTTGGTGGCCGCAGCTGGCAGAGTAGACAGGATTGATAGGGAGTGGGCGCAGAGAGAGAGACCAGCAAGGGGTCACAGCGGGCAGTGAGGGGTGGCTGGGCTGTGGATCAGGGGTGTCTGGAGAAATGGGAGAAGGATGTGGGTTCAAGATGCTGGTGGCAGAGTCTGCTTGGGATTCTCTCTCTCCCTCTCTGCCCCTGCCCCCCTTGTGTTTGCTCTCTTGCTGTCTCGAAATAAATAAATAAACTTAAAAAACAAAAAACAATTAAAAAGAAAAGAACTGTTAACCTCAATGTTTGTTAAATAACGGGAATAAAACAATAGTAAGAGGTTCTCAACCGGGGGGCACTCTTGCCTTCCCAGAGCATATTTAACGATATTGAGACATTTCTGATTTTCAGGATTGTGGGAGGAGACTGTGCTGCTAGCATCCAGTGGGTAGAGGTCAGGGATACTACTAAATATCCTACAAAGTACAGGGGCAGCACCCCCTCCCCCCCGCAAAGAATTATCTGGCCCCAAATGTCAATGAGCTGAGGCTGAGAAACGCTAGTCAAATGATAGAAACACAGAAAGAGCTGGTTCATGCGCTTGCTCTAGTCCTGCCCCCTGTGCCGGGCCACTGCAGAGCCCGGTTCTTATCCTGGTTGTGGCATTGATAGGTCCATCTCTCTGAGCCTCAGTTTCCTCATCTGTAAAGTGGGTAGTAATACAGATACTCTGATTTTTTAAAAATGACGCTTAATGAAATATTGAAGGAATGAATGAAACAATCTGTAACCAAGCCTGGCTCCTACTTGGTATTAGGTACATATCAAAATAAAGTTTTGAGTAATGGGAGGGTTAGAGAGTGTCTGCCACTTGCTGAAGGTCACCCAGGGCAGAAGGGCACCTTGAATGGGCCTGGTAACTCCATCTCCTCTTATCGTACCACACGGTATGTTGCCCTCAACCCCCTTCTCTGGCGCATTATGTAACCCCAGGGCTACTTCCTACTCCCAGCCTCGAAGAAGTTGTGCTGGGTACCTGCAGGACCAGGGTCAGTTTGCAGAGATCTGGAAAGTGTTTTGAACTGTTTGGCTGCGCCTGGGGAGAGATGGGGCCAGGGGGAGGGAGGTGCCCTCGGAGGACCTGACTTCCAGGCTTCTGTAGTCTCAGATGCCCCGACCGTTGGTCATATCACACCTGGGCTCCCTGGGACCCTGAGAGGGGACTGGCAGGTCATAGTGACAGGTACTCACGGTGCTGGGTGGGACCCCTTGATTCGAAGCACCAGAAATAAGTCAGCAGCCTCTGAGTGGAGGGTACTGACTTGCCGATTCCCTGGGCCAGAGGAAAACCACAAAGCCAAGTGGCCCTCCTGCCAGCAGCGTGCTGGGAAATGTTTAACAACTGGCTCTCCTGCTGTACACACACACACACACACACACACACACACACACACACACACACACACGTTTACTATAAACTTTACTGATACAGAGGATCTGAAGCACACAATTTATAAATAATAATCTTTATTATAAATCCCATATTCTTACTGATATTTCTCTAACCTTGGTATCTGTAGGCAACTAAAAGTTGCTGATGACCAACAGGTGTAGTTCTGACATGAATGATGATTGATATTTTGTCAGTGACACGTGCAACCTCTTTGCTGAATCAGATACCAGTTTTCAGATACTGGAAGGGTACGGACTCAGTTTTTGGCGCTGCTTATAATGTAATGGCTACAGACACAATGCATTTTCACATTTAATTGACATTTTTCGCGTTTTCTCAGGGGAAGCCTAGACAACAAAACAATAAGTCAAGCCCTGGTTTTGTAGCATTTGCTGATTTCTTTGGTGTAAATGCTCCTGCCGTGGCTGATCTCAGGCTAGCGGTGAGCTGCGGAGTTGGGAAGGAGCACCAGACAGGCACCGTGGACATAAATAGCCCGAGGAGAGTAGATCGTAATAAAATGCAGAGAAATAATTGGGAAGTGATGACTTCTGAGTGTTTATTACCTTTTGTAAAAAAATGTTTATTTATTTTGGGGGGGGAGGGGCAGAGAGAGAGGGAGACAGAATCCCAAGCAGGCCCCGTGCTGTCAGCACAGAGCCCCACATGAGGCTCGAGCTCACGAACAGTGAGATCATGACCTGAGCTGAGACCGAGAGTCTGATGCTTAATCGACTGAGTCACCCAGGCACCCCTATTTAGTACCTTTGACGAATATAATTTATGGAATTGTAAGCTTATATAGTTTGATTTTTTAAAAAATGACTGGGTTTACCAACTAGCTCGCATTTCTGAAAACTTAAAGAGTTGGCTTTGACAAATTGCTGCAAGTCAGCCGGAGTGCTCGGGGGAGGGAGAAGGCCCTGCTCCTGCCCCCACCCCCACCCCCCGGGCGGCACCCCTGCCCCAGACACACAGCCCCGGTGACCTCTACAGCCTCGCCGTCTTTTCACGGAGGCTTCTGTTTTTCCTAGATACCAAAAGCAGAAACTCCCCGAGGTCAAACCTGAAATTCCGCTTTGATAAGCTCAGCCATGCCAGCTCTAGTGCGGTAAGAATCCAGGGGGGGTGAGGGTAGTGGGCGGAGCCTCCTGCATCCCGTATTCCAACCTCCTCCAAAACTCAGCTGTCCTTTCTGGGGGCCTGGGGAAGGGGGTGCCTCACACATCACAGGGGGTGGAGGAGGAAAACTCTGGTCAGGTCTAGGGGTGATGCTGAGGTCCTGCATGGTGCAGGCATCAGCCTGGGGGCTGCCAGCCACCTCTGCCACACCTCCTGTGAGGTGAGTCACACCCTTGGACACACACCAGGTGTGAGCTGGGAAATGCTGGCTCCTGGGGCCTCATGCCCCTTCCTGAGCTCACCAGGGAGTTGAAAGCTGGGTGCACAGAAGCTGGAGATTATGTTGTCTAGTTGTTTAAAACTCTTACATGGGTTTTTCTTGAAACAGGGTCACTAATGTGAAAGAGGATTCCTTCGCTTGTCAAAGGTGGGTTGAGTGTTTGTCCTGCTTTGGCCACGTGGCAAAGTGTGTCCACTCTAAGACCAGGGAACTAGTGGCCTGATAACCTGAGAATGGCCAAAGAGATCCTGACAGCTGGAGAGGGCCGGTCGCTTCTTCCCCGAAGCTTCTGTGATGGGGCGCAGGTCTGGATGCGGAGGATTGCAGGTGGTCTCCGGTGTGGCTGGGGAGAGTTTCCTGATAGGATTGGGCCAGGCTCACCCAGTTGGTCTCCCTGCCCTGGGAGGAGCCTGGTTCCAGCAGGCAGGGGGGCTGTAGCCCAGAGCGGGCCTCCCTGCCCTGGACGGGGGATTCCGCAATTTGCCCCCCTTGCCTCCCTGTTCTTGGCAGCTTTCCCTCCTTGTGTCTTTGGCCAGGGTTCTGGGCTGAAATGTGTCCCCCCATCATGTTCAGAGGTGCCCTAGCCCCCTAAACACTGTACTGGATGACCCCGGGGAGGACTTCCGTTCCAGCTGTGTGGTTTTCAGCAGAGCAGGGCATGGGTCCAGTTTGACAACACTGAGGCCTGACCTCCTGCTGGTAAAGTTACTGGAGACCCATTTGAATGCCCATTCCTTTTCCTGCCATGGGGCTCCCGGGGACAGGGGGTGTGAGTCACAGCTGGAACCAAGGCGGGGTGGGGGCACAGCTCCTCTCACTTTATATAAACCTGATCTATGAAAAGGCAGAAGGGACCGTGGGAATTCTAATGCTCACCTTTACCCCCTGTCATGTACATCTGATGCCTCTGTTCATCAAGTCCGTGTTTATGCCCAACTTTTCAGGCTGCGTAACCTTCGGTCCCCTTGTGTTTGGCCCATCCTGTCACAAGCACATCAGTGGGCTATAGCCTTGGGCGCACGCTCTCCTCTTCCTTACCCACCGTTTGGTCACCATCTCCCTCCTTCTGTCCTCCAGGGAAGCCCCGATTCTGTCTTGGAGAAGGCTCCTGTTCCAGCAGTTTGGGGGTGCCATCCACTACTCTGACCGTCACAGTCCTGCTGCTCCACCGGCCACCTTCCCACCAGACCAGTTATCTGTCCCAGTGTCCCGATCCGGCCACCGTCCTGCCTGTCCCCTTGCCGAGGCACCCTGCAAGCACTTCCCCTTCTCCGGACAAGGCCTCGTTCCTCCGGGCTCCCCCTGCACCTGACTGCCCCATGTGATGTGTGTCTGGGTCCTTCGTCATCTTGTTTTGTCCGTAGAGGAAAGAGTCGGGCAAGGGAGGGAATGTGGGTCCTAGGGACTTGGTCACAGACAGGGAGGCAAAGAGGGTGGTGAGGTGGGGGGCGGAGGCCACCGGTGGGAAGCCGCACCCGGAGAGGGGCAGCACTGGATGTGACAGGTGCGGTGAATACACGTAGTCGTGGCGGAGGGACCACTTTCCCGGGAACAGAGATTTGTAGCAGCCCTCCAAGGTGTCCTGATCGAAACCAGCTGTGTTGCCCCCACAACCGTGTGCTTCTGTGCTAGAAACTTCTTCCTTGCCCACTTGCTGACCTCAGGCCCGGCGCCGCCTCTGTCCCTGCTGCCGTCAGCTGACCGAGACTGAGCTGGGCGTGCGTGAGGTGGCGCCGTGCTCTTCCTCAGCGGCAGCCCGGTGGCCGTTGCTGTGGGAGAAGCCCCGTGCCTACGTCTCTGCTCGGGGCAGGTGTTTTCCCCAAGAAGGGGCGGGCAGCCCAGAGAGGGAAGGAATTCGGGGAGAGCAAGCTGGCAAGTCGTGCTCTGGGGCCTCGGCTGTGGGGGACTTTGGGGCCGCGTGCTGGGCTGGGTCTCTGCTGGCTGTAGAGGCTCGTGGAAGAGTTACTTCAGCCCACCGCCTGGGGCAGAGCCGGGGAGGCCGCATGGGGCACGAGCTGTTAGGCTTGGCCAGGCCCGGGTGTGGGCACAGAATGTAGGTGTGAAGGAAGGGGCGACGTCCTTCTGCAGCTTGTCCTCCTGGCATCTGCGGGGGGCCCAGGGCTACCTTGGGGGCTCTTCCCAGCTGCTGTGCCCTCTGGCCATGTTGGCGCTTGGTCCCCCAATCTTCTTCAGTCACGACTCTGCAGGCAGTGGTCCCGTTGGTGAGATTTGTACCACCTGGGCCCCCGGGGGGTGCACTTCAGACGCTGCCTGCCCCCTGCCCGCTCGGGCAGAGCCAGCCCACTCTCAGGAGCGGCCCCATATTCGTGCTTCTTGCCCTTCCCCGTGTGCGGTGTGAAAGGTCGTTTCTGCTGACTGGCCCTGCTGGGGGTTAAGGCGGGTGTGAAGTAAAACGAGTAAAACATGGAGTCTGAGGAGCAGAGCCTCGGAGGTGCTACGGCTTCAAGTGCACGTTGGGACACAGGACAGCCAGGGCGACTCAGGCTGGCTTCCTACTTCAATGAGCAGACGACAAGGATTTCTACCAGATGTTTTCTTTGCGGTGGGATCTGGGCCTATTCCCAAGTCAAAGCGGCCCCAAGTCAATGTTCTACTTGTTTTTGACCGATGCGACAATTCCCCTGTTGCTTTTGCCATCAGAGCAAAACCTTGACCCTTCGTCTCTCACTCATGTGGACGTTGTCGGGTCCTGTTTGCAAGCTGGGCGGGCCTCTCCCCTCACACTCTGGGAAACGTGTTTACTTAAAATACTAGTCCGGTGAAATTTCTTCTAGTGAGAAGGTCAACAAATGTCTGTGTAGCTTTTATTAAAAGTCACTGTAGCGGCACCCGCTGCTGGCACGAGGTCTGCGGATTCTGGCAGCATTTTGTTGGCTGAGTTTCTGAAGGATCTTGGAAGGTCAAGCTGCATTTTTTAAAAAAAACCGATTCCAGGTTCTGGTTTGCTTCTCTGGATAGCTGGTATTTACAGCTGCTTGGTGGTTATGCTGTGTTGTGTTGTGGTCTGGGGGTCCTTTGGAGTTTCCAGGTTGTCCCCACCCTGTCCTACTTGGGAACCTCATACCCTCCTTCCTCCACTGCTCTGGCTGCTGCTCCCGCAGCCCCCACTGCCTGGGAGGGCTTTGCCCCTGCCTCTGAGCCGGTGGCCAGGAAGGTGGGGCGTGTCCAGAGAAACAGAGGCATAGGTGTGCTCCCTACGAAGCAGGCCTGAGAAGTGGTTCTCTGCCTTCTTATGTTACTAGGGGTACGTTGGACTGGATCCAAAATGTCCTTCCTCTGGGTCCTGTCTTACCTTCTCTAGAAAGCCCATCCTATGGCTTCTAGAGTATACATGACCAGCCCCGCTGAGGTCCTAGGGCTGAGGGGGAGGAGGAGAGCGGGGAGTGGACAGTCTTAACCTCACCCCTGTAGACCGTGGGGCAGGCAGCGCGGGTTCCTGGAGGCTCCTTCCCCCATATTCTCCTGCATCTGCTTGGCCCAAAACTTCCTTTCATTGCTGCGCCCAGTCTTGGGGCTCAAAGATTTGCTCAAGTCTCATTGGTCCCTGTGACCAGACTAATTCTGACGGTGCTCGTGCTGGTATTCGAGGTGCTCTGCTTGTGATCTGGACACAGGAGAGGTGTTTCCTGGACACCTCTCTGCTTCTGGGAACTGCCTGACTCACGGGAGAAATGATATTTGTCAGGCTCTGTAGGGTATCCATTTGCCTCCGCTCAGTTGATGCTTAAAAGCAGAGGCAGAAAGAGCTTGAGAGAGAAGATCTTAGCTAGAGTTTCTAATGAATGGAAAATGATGAATGAGTGAAAAATGAATGAAAAACATTCTGTGGTTCAGCCTCGTTGGCATCATCTCCGTGTCCCAGCCTTCTGGGTCCCTTTTGACATCTAATCCATCCAGATCATCATCCAGCCGAGAAACCTCAGCCCCCGTGGGGAAGTAACTCGGTGGAGATCACACAACCAGCGAGTGGCAAAGCTGGGATTAGAACCCACGACCCAGGGCCCTTTCGTCTGCTCCACCTACGTGGTCCCTTCAACAAGTGGCTGCATTTGCCGGGGCCCTGAGTTTTGGAGGAGCCTTGCTGATGCCTGGGCACTGGTTGGGAGCTGTCAGCAGTCAGGGTGGGGCCTCAGTCTCTGTTCTTTTCATTAGGAGGGATAGTCTCTCAGTTTTTCAGTGAGGGCCCTGGGGTTTTGGATGCAGCTTGAGCAGAGAAAACCTGGAGGGCAAGAGATTTTAGTGGACTTTTCCAGGTAATGTCCATTCTTCAACTACCCTGTAGGGGTGGGGGCCAGGGCAGAGATGGAGTTAATTAACGCTCAGTTTCCCCCCTTAAGTTAAGGAAAATGGTAGAAGAAAACTCTCCTATTCTCCCCGACCCTTAAACAAAGGTGGTTAATAAAAATGTAGGCTCATGTGACGAGGTGGGATGAGAGCCACCGTCACTTCTTACCCTGGCTGTTTAAAGTGCCAATGCAAACACTACCTTCTTCATTTGATTCTGAGTCAACAGAGACAGGTCGTCGTGGGGGATAGTCAGGGGTCAAGTAGGTGGCTGGCAGGGACCCAGCCATACAGCCATGCTTGGGACCCCACGGCTTCTCCCCAGATCTCTAGCTCCCTTTCTCAAAAGTGAGGGTGGGTCAGTGGAGTTTGCCAAGGCTGCGAAGGAACATTCTATAAGCCCTGATATCTGTTTTTACCACTAGCCCCTTGCCCACCCCAACCCCACATCTCCTTCCTTTCAGCTGGCCCATCTACCCCTTTGGGAGGAAGGAGACCACCCGCACTAGGGCCAAGGACAGTGGAGCCCTGCCTAGTGAGAGGCTCTTGGGGCAGTGGCTCTGTCCTGTGCCTTACCAGCCCTGGAGAGAGGGTGTTTGTCTGAAAGACTGGAATTTAAATGCCATCATCTTTGATTTTGTGATATTTCCACTTGGAACGGTCAGTTCCTCCTTCCCACTCCTTAGCATGTATGCCAACTCTCCCCTGTCATGGGCGTTCCCCTTCTACGCTCCAGCCCGGGGATTGCTGGTGTTCTAGTGTGAAGAGATTCCTTTGTGTGATAGAACCTCAGAAGTGTAGCTTGGAAATGATGATCCATGTGATGATGACTTTTCTTTCTTTCCTCTTCTTGAGGAGGTGATTCGTAGACCCCGACTGCCTATGTAATGTAAATAATGTACATTTAATTTATTGCTATGGTAGCACATTGTATTTGTTAATGTATAAAACAAATTCTAAAAGGTTGACAAATGTATATTTTGTTGCTTAAATGTGTCTTTGCAGAAATTGACAATAAATAACATATTTTGTGTCCATCATTGTTCAGACTTCTTTGCTTGGGGCCCCGAGCCCTGAGCATCGTCATTCATCAGAGCTTGAATACTGGCAGCCCGCGGGGCACATCTGGCCTGTAGATGTATTAGTTTGGCCTGAAACGTGTTTTTAAAATACTTGAATTCGTTGCCAATGTTTAGAAAACAGTTGATGTTTAGACCGCAATTAAAATGAAAAAACAAAAAACCCAACCTAGAAATTTCATATAAAATGTAAATTTTCTGCTTCTCATAAAAACCAGTTGTTGGATCTTCCTAGGAGTGCCACAAAATTGGTCAGCACTCCTTAGTGGCTACCCCTTTGGTGAGACCTGAGGCCCTGCAGTCCCCACCATTCTCTATTGTTTACACCTGGAACGTTCCATTCATCCCTGTTGTTTGCTTCGCCCCTGTAGGCATCTGAGTTTGAGACCCCTGCTATCCATGATTTGTCTCCATTCTGCAGTTTTCTTCCTTCTGCTATTTTTCTACAGTCCCAATTTACCTCTTCAAGGATTCCTTTATGATTAAATGCCCTCTCTCCTCTCCACCTTTGACTCCCAAAGGGCCATGCTCTTATGTACGTTTTGCTCTCAGTGCTTGGATATAGGTTTAGAAGTAATATCTGTATCTTTTGTATCTTAAGAAATTTGAAGGCAGGGAACAGGCCTTTTATCTGCTGGGACTTGGTTGTGTGATCTTGGGCAAGTGACTTCTCTGCGTTTGCATTTTCTTTTGTGTATAATCAGAAAAATAACCCACAAGCAAAACATGAGGATGAAGTCAATTCATAATGGGGAAAGAACCTTGAAAAAAATGGCAAGTGTTATTCAAGCACGAGGTTCAATAATAATTGTTATTATAATAGCAGTAGATGACTCACTGGAGGCTTACCGTGAGCTCGTGAGCTGAGTGTTTTACGTGTGCACTCAGTCCTATAACATGACTGCTAGTTCCTAAAAATCACAATGCGGGGGCACCTGGGTGGCTCAGGTTGATTAAGTGTCCGACTTTGGCCCAGGTTGTGATCTCGCAGTTCACGGGTTTGAGCCCTGTGTTGGGCCTGGAGCCTGCTTCAGATTCTGTCTCCCTCTCTCTGCTCCTTCCCAGCTTGCGCTCCATCTCTTCAAAAATAAACATTAAAAAAAAAAAAGATGATTGGAGAGGTCCTTAAAAAAAATAAACATTAAAAAAATAAAAATCACAAGGCTAAGCAAAAACTATGCAAGCACAAGGCTTATGGAAAATGGGGCTAGGGACACAACAAACACTGTCAGTGATACATAAAAAGGAGGTTGATGACAATGGTAGCAAAGTTTTACATATGTTAAATGATTAAGAAATCAATACTACAATAAATACAGCTTTTTACTTTGAAACAGACCTGAAGTAGTTTGTGGAGTCAGGCACTGGAAGGACCGCCGCGTGTGGGTTATTGTGGAGAGGCGGAATGAGTTTTCTGCAGTTGGACCGACAGTGGGAACACCAGATGTGTCTGGGTGTGGCTCCCAACACATGGTTCGCCAGAGTAGCTGGCAGCTGTGAGGTGGGTGCTGAGTGATTTGTGCGTTCCCATGCAGCTTGATTCAGCTGGGCGTGGTTTTCTCGGTTCACCTAGTATTTCTCATGGACGAGTTGTGTAATCAAATGTGAAGTTTGTGTTACACTCGAATTTTCCCCATGATATATCTATCAATTGCATTGGACCAAATTTCCATTTGCAAAACAAGTGTCAGCAGCAGAATGGACTGTATGATCTCATTTAGACATCCAGGCAACCCGTTCAGGCAGGCATATTATTATTATCCCCGTTTCACTTAAAGAATCAGAATCAAATTTCAGTTTGGAATCTAAATTTGATGCAGATTTAATGGATGTGCTGACGTCAACCTGAAGGCAAGTTTTGGACTGTGGGGTTCTAGACGCACAGGGATGCACCCGGGAGAGTATGTTCCAGCTCTCTGGTGTCCCTGCCCAGCTTGGAGTCCGCATCTGCTGTCCTGGAATCCGCATCTGCCGCTTCCCGGGCTGCTGTCGTCATGCCCTTGCCGTGTGGCGCCTCATCCGAGCCCTGGGTCTCAGAGTTTAGCTTCTGTGGAGACCCTATGGCTGCAGGTGAAGACACATCTTTCACACAGACACCCCATTGCCGTCTCCACCGCAGGATTTGGCTGCTTCCTGGGTTCAAGCCTTCTTCTTGGAAGGTGGGGGATCCCTGATTCCCCAGAGCCTTTGTGGAGGTTGAACATCTTGTGCCTGTGTGGGAAAGTGCTATAGGGGGCACAACATTCAGGTGGGCCAGTTACCGTCCCTCCAAACCTTCGGATCCTCCTAGGGCCCTGCAAGCTCACCTTTCATCTGGGTTCTGTGTTTACGTGTTCCCTCCACTAGATGGGGCGCACCTCCAGGTGAAGGCTCATTCTTAGGCCTCCAGAAACCTGTTCTCCCCACCTCAGTGTCCGGCAGCTCATAGCAGCCCCTGAACATCTTGGGGGCCATTATTCTTCCTGCCGCACGGGGAAAGGCTTTCCTGAGGCGCCTGCTCAGGCCACACTCAGGTTTTCCTTCAATCTCTCTCTGTCTCTCTCTTTCTTTTTTAATTTATTTAAGAGAGAGGGCGAGGAGCAGAGAGAGGGAGAGACAGACTCCTAAGCAGGCTCTGTGCTGTCAGCTCAGAGCCCCATGCAGGACTTGAACTCATAAACTGTGAGATCATGACCTGAGCCGAAATCGAGAGTCAGATGCTTAACTGCCCGGGCCACCCAGGCGCCCCTCAATCTCCCTTTTTGAGTGCCTGCGGTGTCCAGTGGTGCCACCAGCTGTGCTCTGACCAGCCCTTCTTTCTTCTCCGGGGCAAAGAGCTGGCTCCGGTAACCATCACAGTCCAGTTCTGTAACTCTGCAGCAGCTATCAGTTATGCAAACTGTTTCATTTCGGTTCAGACTCAGTCCTGTTTGTTTGAAACTTCGACTCACATTCACTCCAAAGCCCCCTCCCATACCAGCCCTCCAGAATAGACTGGCTGGGTGGGCCAGGGGTGTTGGCTCAGGGTGTGGCTCCTCTGAGCCCTCTTTTCAATGAGATGCCATCCTTGGCCTGTTCTAGGCCTGCCCAGCTCAGTTTTAGCAAAGAATCCTGTTAAATTGGTTTATTGAGAACCCCCCGCCCCTCCCCCACACCGCCGCTCTTGATATCCAATCATGTTGCTGTCACCTGATCCTTGCTACCTAACAAAGTTCTTCTTAGTAATTTTCCATCCAATTCTTTCCCCCTGCCCATTGGCTAGAAATCCCCACATGTCCCTGTTTGAAGTGGAGTTCAATCTCTCTCCCCTATTGCAATAGTCTTGGATAAAGCCATCCTTGCCTGTTGAACTCTGGTGCAGTTCTTCTTTGACAGGTGGCTTATCTGTCCCACATGCATGCCCCTGCCTCTGCTCTTTGACACCAGTGCTGGGGTGGGGGAGAGACCTCTTATTTTGGGACTGCTCCTGGAAGAGCTAACTCATGGTGTTAGCATGGGCACTCGGCAAAGCAGACACTAGGACAGGAAGAAACAATGTATCAGGGGAAAGCCCTGTGAGAGGAAACACAGAGCACTGGAGAAGACTGGAAGAGCCATCAGACTTCAGTGTGGTCTGACCCGAGGGGAGGAGGGATGGGAGGGAGCGAGGTGGGGTGGAGGCATCTTTGGCGTCAGTCCAGTCCTAAGAGAAGTTCAGTAAGGCCACTGAGAGCCCTCTGGCCAAGGTCACCCACCAGGGGAGTCCCACATATAAGAATGAGCCCCAAATTGCTATCCTTGTTGTATCCAGTCACAGGTGGCAGTGGCCTGTCAGAAACCTGGCCTTAGTGTGAGCCATGGAACAGAGAGAGATTTCAGAATGTTGCACTTTTGGAGCCATCAGTCAGTTACGCCTCTGTAGGTGGAGACCTGCCGTATGCACGTGTCCCTATTTTGCTTGGCTACAGTTTACCCCTCATTTGTGGGTAGGCCCATATTAGTGGAGAGGGAGGGTGAACCCCCTCTCTTGGTTTTCTCTGCCTCTCTACTACCAACCTTCCATTGGTTCCTTTGCTCAGGAGGCTTGCAAATGCTGCTGTTTTGTCACAAGTGCCCTGCCGTGGGAAACGGGGCAGAGGCTGGATCCATTTCTCCCCTTCTTCAGCGCCTGCTCCAAGACATCTACCTTGCGCCTTCAGTTAATGATATAAGAGCTTCAAGCCCCACTACCAACTTGGTGTCCGCTCAACTCTCGAGATGTTCCCTTATCCCTGTGATGCCAGCAGGTAGCAGTGTCTGCTGCTCGGGGTCATATCCACTATAACACTGTATCTCTTCACTCTGTGTCCACCTTCTCCTTTCTCCAGACCCAGACAGTGATAGGTGGTCTTGGCAATGTTGACAATCGCCTTACCATGACCACTGGGGGCTGTGGTTGGAGGCCCCTCAGTGTTGGAGGGATACAGATGGACAAGTCAAATGCTCTCCCTCCTTCATGGAGCCAGTCCTCTTATATTTCGTAGGGAATGAGGTGGGATGTTGGTTTCATTGCTAGTTCTGATGACATGGTGCCTTTCTGCAAGGCTGGTGGGGTCCCTTGGCTGGCTCCAGTGACTCCAGTGGGTCTTTGAATTTGAAATGTGAACTTGGTAGGCCATGGCTATGGCCCACTCAAACATCTGCCCTCAAACTTTCAACGTTGTACCTGTATTCCCATGGTGGAGGAGGGGCTGAGGGCAGGCTGCCCCAAGATGGGCTGCATTGGCATGAAGATTATTCTGAGCTCAAGGCAATCAAGACCCTACGGGCTCAAGAGAAACTTTTGTCCCTCCCTTAACTACATAGAAGCTTCTAAATTGGGGGTCTTTCCCAGAATAAGGGTTATTAGCACTTTTATCTGAGGGACCCATCTCTACAGCAGGGCAAACATCTAATTACCAAACATCAGCTCCTCATCTTATCACACCTGTGAAGATCGTTCATTCCTTCCCTCTGAAGTCCCAGACGCCTACCCCTTATCCTTAGTTCAGGATGACACATATACCTCATTTTGCCTGATCATCTTTGGAGTTTCCATGCATATGTGGATTCCCGTCATGTGTGGTATTAAATTTGATTTTGTCCTGTTAATGTGTCTCATGTCGGTTTGATTCTTAGTCCAGCTAGAAGGACCTTTGAAGAGTTCAGGAATTCTTGTTCCCCAACAGTGGACACTATTTATGGGAACCAGGGTTAAGTTCCGGAGATGAACTCTGAAACATGGTTATGACGCCTAAGGGCAGGGGTCCTTGGAAGGGGACTTTTGATCTTTATTTCTGCAGGCACAGATAACACCTGCTGGAAGCATCCGGGTCTGGAGTAACTTGGTGGAAAGTCATCCCTAACTTCAGACCAGCCCCTTCCACTCTTAGAACAGGATACTGCTCATATCTGTTCAACTTTAAGGGTACAGAAAAATCACCTGGAGAGATTGTTAAGATGCAGATTCTAAGCTCCATTCCAGAGATTAGACTAACTGGGTTGGGCAGGACCCAGGAATCTGCATTTTTAATAAGCACAGGAGAATTCTGATGTAGTCTTTCACTTGGGGAACCACTGATCCAGTCTATAGTCTCTGTATACATCTCTCTCCTATTACAGTGGTCTCAGGCCCAGTGAGAAAGAGGCGGGGAACAGTGAGGGTGTGTGTGGGGGGGGGGGTTGAGTGATGCCTGTCCTGCAACTAAGGGGATTATCATTATCATTCTCACAAATGTGGAAGGAAGGTCTGTCCCAACAAGACACAGGATCTTTCTCAGACAATGAAAAGGGATCCTCAGCCAGAACAGAATAGAGGGACATAAATGAACCATGAAGCTTGTAAGGAGTACTTTAAGAATGGAAATGGATTATGACCATGTGAATGACAAGAGTGTCCTGTAATGAGAAACACCGGGAGAAGAGATGAGCATTGTGCCTGAGACAGAAGGAATTTGGTGAAAAGAAAAATCAGATGCTGAGAAAATTGAAAGTTCAGTTAAAATCACACATTAAAACACAGCTAGAGTACCTTTCTCCAAACCCAAACAAATGATCAGATGAGAGATGTGACACGAGAGAATGGAAACCACCTACCAGCAACCTGGGAACAAAACAGAGCTGTTGAAGGAGCTGAAGAAAACACCCATGGGTGGAATGTTCCCTACCACCGAGGAGGTTAAAGGCAAAATAACCTGGTAACTACACTGGGGGAAGAATGGGGCTGACAAGCTGACTCAGTCAAGTGGAAGACTAACGTGAAGCGGCCCATGTATAAGAACCAATAAAACAAGCTGCAGCGTAAATGGCCCCACATCAAAGCGTCATACAAATGATTAGGCAGGAAAAAGTGAGAATGTGTTACGGCATTGTGCAGACGCTTTCTGAGAAAGATGGTAGAAATCTTGTCCGAATTATTGCTTCAGATGGATCTTACTTATCCCCTGCATGACAGGACTTAAAAAAAATTAGAGGTGTCTGGGTGGCGCAGTCGGTTAAGCGTCCGACTCTTGTTTTCCACTCAGGTCATGATCTCATGGTTTGTGGGGTCGAGCCCTGCATCGGGCTCTGTGCTGACAGCGCAGAGCCTGCTTGGGATTCTCTCTCTCCCTCTCTCCCTGCCCCTCCCCCCCACCTAAAAAAAAGTAAAGATTAACAAGGAAGTCTTTATAGTCTTGCTCTAAAATATCAATTGGCAGGTTTTACAAGAACTTAACAGTATAAAGAATCTGAGGAAAAGTCCAGGGAAAATGGACAACGAGGCCCAGATGAAATCCAGCTGTACCACTCAGAGTGCAGCAGTGAATAGAATGGGAAAGGATTTCAACTTTTTTTAATTACAGAAATTTTTGGCCAAGGAAGAGTGCTTCCCCAAACCCGATGGGACAAAATTACAGCAGGTACAAACAACTGTAACCTCTTCCAAGGACTTGGAAATGATAAAATTAGTAACTGAGATTTTAATTCAGTGACTTCTTATTGACTAGGAGGACTTTGTCGCAGGGCTGGAAGCCAGCCCAAGCAAGTGTAAGCTGACAAAAAAGGAGGCGTTCATTAGAAAGAGAAAGAGCAGTCTCCTACCATCAAAGGACAGGGATGTAGCGGGGCCATGGGAAGAACAGCCAAGGTCATCAGACTTCTTGTCTGTCTCTCGCCTTTTGCTTTCTGCTTTTCTCTGTGCGTCTCTGTATTTTTTTTTTCCTTTCTAGGATTGTAGGTCTTTTCCTTACAGATTTGTAATGACTTTTTGTTTAGCTTTATTCTCTCCCTGAAGACCAGCTGGGCTGGTCTCAGCACCAAGGTTTCCCTTCACTGCCTAGACTGTGAAATGGATCTGGGTCCTTTAAAGGTTTCCTTTGCCAGCTGGCACAATGCTAAACTTTGTCAGCAGAGGGTGCCAGAGAGACACTGTAGGAGGAAAGGGGTTTTGCTTCTGGT
This sequence comes from Panthera leo, assembly GCF_018350215.1. Lineage (NCBI taxonomy): Eukaryota > Metazoa > Chordata > Mammalia > Carnivora > Felidae > Panthera > Panthera leo. The sequence continues at coordinate 13,827,959 of NC_056692.1, read as the reverse complement.
TCTCTAGTGCTTGCTTGGCAAGCTCTCAAGGCTCCCTTGGCAACCTGTTGTAGCACAGGTGCTTGCGTGGGTTTCAGGTCTGGCTTCTGCAGCCTGAGCAGCACTTCCTGCACCCAGATTCCTGCACTGCACACAGCTTCCCCCGTGTCCAGCTCCTGCAGTGCATGACCACCTGCAGCGCCTAGTGGCCCGTGGCTTCTCCTGGCAACAACCTCTTCTTGCAACTTGTTGATTTGTAACCTTGGGTTACAGTTTCCTAGGTGAAATCTGAAATTGGTCCCTGTACATGGGGGTGGGGGGGGTGGGCAAGGGCAGACTGAAAAAGAGACAGACCCCTCCAGATTGGTAAGTGGCAGTTTTAATAAGCAAGGGAACTTGCTTTTATGACGGTTGGCTTAGTCAGCTGCAAAGTGAGCAGATCTTTACACCCACCTGTCAGAACCTTAAAAGTTTATATAGACGCCCTAACTGGGTTCAGTCATGTCTACCAGATGGCACATCCAGTCATTATACCCAGATGGTCTCAACAGCACATTACTATCTCAAGTCTGTGTCCTTGAGGCAGCTTTTAGGGCAGGAAGGCAGGCAGAATGCATATTTCAGCGACAGGGAGGGCAGGGAAGAGCCTCAATTGCCTGGGTCCAGCTCATGGGTCAAATGGCATCCGTATCCTCTCGATGACCTTCTCCAGTGTTTCACCTCTTATGACTGGCTCTTATAATTCTATATGTACTGCTCTTTTGCAATGTTCCCTGAGCAGTCAGCAAGGTTTTACTGGCATAGAGGTGGCTTGTTTGGTGACTATCTGGCCGCACTGGAGGCAGATGCCACAGCAACAGTTTAGGCACATGCAAGAAAAAGCAGATTAAAACCACGATTTCCAAAATAAGTAATAATTTTCAAAATTAAGAGCCCAATGATCTGAATCATTGATTTATCAAGTCCTCTAGGTTGGAGGTCAGATAACTCAGGATATTTATTTGTTTCTTTATGTGATTTAATAAAGATGGTAATGAGCAGACTTATCAGGTATAAACACAAGCATTCTGTTTAGATAATGGCATAGATGCCTCCTTGAGAGGCAGTGATAATGTTCAGGTGATCCTGGAGGACAACTTGTTTCTTTTTCTTTTTCTTTTTTAAGTTTATTTGTTTTGAGAGAGAAAGAGAAAGAGAAAGAGAGAGAGAGAGAGAGAGAGAGAGAGAATCCCAAGCAGGTTCCACACTGTCAGCACAGAGCCCAAAATGGGGCTTGATCCCAGGAACTGTGAGATCATGACCTGAGTGGAGATCAAGAGCTGGACGCTTAACCGAATGAACCACCCAGATGCCCCCGGCTTTTCTCATTAGAGATATTTTAGTGTTCAGTAAGGGCAGGCTTTTTCCTTATTGGCTATCATTTAAGGCTTGCTAGGTGGACTTAGTAAGTGCTTCTTTGTGTGCTACAGTGGCTTCCAGGCCAATGGAAGGAAAATGGTGGCCAGATGAGCATACCAGTGGAAAACATAACATGCCCATCTGTCAGGAGGAGGAGGTTGGCAATTGCTATTACTATGGGGTGGATTCTCCTTTGTGCCCAGGGAAAAGCCAGGGTGCAGTGGCCCAATCACCCAGTTGGAAGCCACGGCCAAATGTCTGTGCTACATAACCACTGGATTCCATTCAGGGCTTCCCAATAAGTGGGTGTTGTGACCTGTCAGTGTCAAACTAGCTGCTATCCTTTAGTGTGACAGAATGACTGCATAGTTCCAGTGACTTCCATCCCACATTTCTGGTACAGCTGGGTTGGTTGTGTTCACAGTGATTTTTCTGTTCCCAACATAGGGGTGCCTGGCAATCCAGTGCTCAAATGTCCATCACCCAGGGTGAACCATGTGAATATATCCCAGGTCTGTCCATAGTCACCCGTGGCTCAGATGGTATTTTTTAGGACCCTTTTGGTCATCAGTTTGATGGGCTGCCTGTGTAGTTTGATTGACAGGAAAAGAATACCTGTGTCCAGTGTTACTGATAGTGTGTGCCAGAGACCAGTTTTCTAGAGTAGTATTGGTAATATCAGATGAATTAAGAATGCCAGTCCTAGCTTGTTCTTTTTTAATATACTGCTTTAGGACTTTTTAAAAAATGTTTATTTTTGAGACAGAGAGAAAGAGAGAGAGTGAGCAAGCATGTGCAGGGAAGGGGCAGAGAGAGAGGGAGACACAGAATCCGAAGCAGGCTCCAGGCTCTGAGCTGTCTGCCCCGAGCCCGATGCAGGGCTCGAACTCACGAATGGTGAGATCATGACCTGAGCGGAAGTTGGACGCTTAACTGACTGAGCCACCCAGGAGCCTTGAGAACTTTTTAATCTACTCCTCAGAGTGGTGATAATCCTGATGAGCTAGAAAGGGGCATCTGCTCATATACCCAAGGTTAGCTTAAATCTTTTGTTGGGCATACAAGTGGGCCCACTGTGGAGAGGTATTTATATTAGGAGTCTGTGTCATGACTGGGCACCATAGGGGCAGCAGATGTCTAAGGCTGACAAGACAGTTATTTAATAGGAACTCATATGGGAAAGTCTCCCCCTTCTGTAAGAATTACACTTGCAACCTGATCATTAGATGTTAATGTAGCTGTAGCTTTAGAAATTTGACCTGGTTGTGCATGCCATGCATGTTGGCTGGGGAAGGCAGCAGGCAGGACTGGGGGTGGGATATGCCAGATCAGGACCCTCACCTTCTCCCCTCCTTCAGTGGTGCATGTTCTGTTCCGGGTATAGTGTGTTTCAACAGGTCTGGCTCACAGAAGGATAATAGGATCCCATTAGAGACTGAGTAGTTCCCTGGGATGTCTTATTGAGAATCCCAGTACACAATGCCTTCGCCAGGCCTGATGGGGCTTGATGTTCTCAGCATCATAGCACATTGATCCACGGTGGGACTCAGGGCAATGGCTGTCTCTCTCAACTTTTGTACCTTTACAGTACTGGATGCCTTGTCAGGGGTTTCTAGTTTGGCATATTGGGTAATAGGCCCTACTGATTGATCATTTAAATGTATTAAAGCCTTTAAGCATCTGACTTTGGCTCAGGTCATGATCTCGCCGCTTTGGGCCCTGACAGTTCAGAGTCTGGAGCCTGTTACAGATTCTGTGTCTCCTCTCTCTGCCCCTCCCCTTCTCATTCTCTCTCTCTTTCAAAACTAAATAAAAAACATTACAAAAAATGAAATGTATTGAAGCCTGGGATAGTACCTTAGTCTGCTTGGCCAGGTGTTTTTACTTGTTAGTAATTTAATCTGCTGCTTTAATGTCTCTTTTTTTCTGATCAGTCCTGTGGCTTGCAGGTTACAGGGGAGGTGCGGCTTCTACTTAATGTCATTATCTTTTGTCCACTCTTAGATATCATGACCTTTGAAACATGATCCCTGATCATTGAGGGCATCTGCACATGGTGCTCAGCTTCTATAATCCCCTGTTGGTGGACACCTGGTTTTCACAGCCATAGAGGCATACTTGGATGAGGCCAGACATAGTGTCCACATGAACCAAGGCATATTTAGAATCCTCACTCAGACGGAGGGGACAAACATAACCAGTTTGCCAATCCTTCACCATCTGGGGACTCCGATGGATGGTCCCAGACTCCTTTGGCAGGTGCCTTGAGTGTTGTTGAGGACATACAGGATTTATTACTGCATTAACCAAGCCACTGTATTTTAAGGGCAATCTGGCATCCTTGGTAATATTCCATTCAATCTGGGTGTTATGGTGACCTCTCTTTCTATTTGCCCACTGTGTTGTATCTACTGAAGAGTTAGTTGCTAGGGCTTTTACCCAAGCTAGGGCATCAGTTTCCTGATTGCCCTATGAACTGGGACGTGGAAGACAGTGAGGACTACCTCAGGCTCTTGCAGGTAAACTTTCTTGACCTCATAAGGACTTATCTATGATCATCTACACCTTTGCTTTTCATTGTCTAAGCCACAGGGTTAATCTCTTTGGTGTGAAGGGTTAACGGCCAGGGTTCATCAGTCAGTGATCCCCAGCTAAATAGCTGAGTTCAGCCCACTGGCTGCTGTGGTTCATTTCTGTTTCCATCCAGATGATGTCAGTGTTGGGCTGAATAGCCATTGCAGTCCATGTGGGAGAGTTGCCATGACTAGATCTATCAGGCATCAGCAGGATTTTTCCTCATTCCCTCCGCAGGGGCTGCCACAGGAATAGGGGTGGGGGCATTTGGAGGATCTATATGTTCTATAGGGTCTAGTAGCACCCACATTTCTAGAGACAGTGGGCCGGTGGGCAGGGTACCCCTTTGTTATCTGTAGGCATATGCCGTAGGCACTTAGTCAAAGTGGGAGTCTGGGCCATGGCAGAAGTGGGTCAATGGAAAATGTTCTCTATCCATCCCTTGATAGAAAGGGAAGCTCTTAACATGCTATGCTTTTTCTTCATGAGACAGTCTACCTGGAGGAGTACTGTGTACATTGCTAGGAACTGTTGCTTTATGGAGGTATATCAGGTTTTTGCCTCTTTCCAGAACCAAGACCAATATCCTAGAGGTATTTTCTCTTCCTGTTGTCTCTTCTATAGTGCCCAACCCATACATTCTAGATACATCTGATTCAAATGATAGCCCTGCTTGAGGGATGTCCAGAGCTTTAATCTGTTTCACTAGTATTTTTGCCTTCTCAAAGGTGGCTTGCTGCTCTGCCCACCTGTTACCCACCCCCCTCCTTTATTTTGTTTTATTTCTTAAAATTATTTATTTATTTTCAAATTTCCATCCAAGTTAGTTAGCATATAGTGCAACAATGATTTCAGGAGTAGATTCCTTAATGCCCCTTCCCCATTTAGCCCATCCCCCCTCCCACACCCCCTCCAGTAACCCTCTGTTTGTTCCTCATATTTAAGAGTCTCTTATGTTTTGTCCCCCTCCCTGTTTTTATATTATTTTTGCTTCCCTTCCCTTATGTTCATCTGTTCTGTGTCTTAAATTCCTCATAGGAGTGAAGTCATATGATATTTGTCTTTCTCTGACTAATTTCGCTTAGCATAATACCTTCTAGTTCCATCCACATAGTTGCAAATGGCAAGATTTCATTCGTTTTGATTGCCGAGTGATCCTCCATTGTATATATATACATCACATTTTCTTTATCCATTCATCCATCGATGGACATTTGGGCTCTTTCCACACTTTGGCTATTGTTGATAGCGCTGCTATAAACACTGGGGTGCATGTGCCCCTTCGAAACAGCATACCCGTATCCCTTGGATAAATACCTAGTAGTTCAATTGCTGGGTCATAGGGTAGTTCTATTTTTAATTTTTTGAGGAACCTCCATACTGTTTTCCAGAGTGGCTGCACCAGTTCGCATTCCCACCAACAATGCAAAAGTATTGCCCTTTCTCCACATCCTTGCCAACATCTGTTGTTTCTTGAGTTGTTCATTTTAGCCATTCTGACAGATGTGAGGTGGTATCTCATTGTGGTTTTGATTTGTATTTCCCCAATGATGAGTGATGTTGAGCATCTTTTCATGTGTCTGTTAGTCATCTGGATGTCTTCTTTTGAAAACTGTCTATTTATGTCTTTTGCCCATTTCTTCACTGGATTATTTGTTTTTTTGGCTGTTGAGTTTGATAAGTTCTTTATAGATTTTGGATACTAACCCTTTATCTGATACGTTGTTTGCAAATATCTTCTCCCATTCTGTTGGTTGCCTTTTAGTTTTGTTGGTTGTTTCCTTTGCTGTTCAGAAGTTTTTACCTTAATGAGGTCCCAATAGTTCATTTTTTGCTTTTGTTTCCCTTGCCTCTGGAGACATGTCAAGTAAGAAGCTGCTGCAGCCAAGGTCAAAGAGGTTGTTGCTTATTTTCTCCTCTAGGATTTTGATGGCTTCCTGTCTTATGTTTAGGTCTTCCATCCACTTTGAGTTTATTTTGTGTATGGTGTAAGCAAGTGGTCCAGGTTCAACCTTCTGCATGTCACTGTCCAGTGAAATTACATTGATTTCCCCTAGAAGTCAAACTATGAAGCACTTTATAGTTCAAAACTAAGCAGGTGGAGGGATTTGTGGTATTCCTGTAGAGCAAGGTTGGCCCAGTTGGGTAGGGCTTAGTGTAATGGCTCCATTCTCCACTAGATGGCACTGCTAGCCTACTGGGGTGGATTGTTGTGGCGCTCATAGGTGTGTATGCGCATGTGCAGGAGGGTTAAAAATGGCGTCACCCAGGTGTCCAGTCTCTAGTATTGGAACTCTGTGCTCTCCCTGACCAGCAATCGCGCACTTGTCCTTTGTCTCCAGCTTCTGTCCACTCCTTGCTTCTACACTGTCTGCGACCAAGCTGTCGCAGGCCGCAGGCGGCCAGGCGGCAGGCACCTCCTTCCTGAGTTTTATCTCTGATACGGCTGTGTTTCCCGACCCGTCACTTCTGAGGGACTGTGGTTTTGACCCACTCAGATCCTGTGGGAGAGGGTCTCACCGAGCAATGGCCGGCTGCCGGCTGCACCCAGGAACATTCGCAGGACCGTGGTGCTGCCGATGCCCAGAGACTGTCACTGGGCGCTAGCCCGCCCCAGAAAAAGTTCACGCGATCGAGTAGCAGCAGCGTTTCAGGGATTATGGCAAATCACAACACACATCTGGCACCAGCCTTCACCCCCAATGACCTTGTTCCAGCACCAGCGAATGTGGTTGTTCTCTGGGGTCTGCTGGCACCGGGTGGCCACAGAGCCTCTACCAGATGTCCTTCCAGCAGTGGAACTGCTTTTCCCCGTGTGACCGAGAACCTCCCGGACCCCACTCTGCTCCTGGGGATTCGCCCTTCCCACCAGAGCACCAGAGCCAGGTATCGAGCTGTGGAGTGGCAGACTCTGCGCTTTCCCTGTTTATAGAGTCTTAATGGAATTTAAACCCTCTCCTTTCTCCTTTCTCCCTTTTTAGTTCAGTCCCTGTGGCTGTTTCCACTTTCCCACTTTCTCTCCAGCTGCTTTGGGAGGGTGCTTTTCCCGAACTACCCCCCCCCCCCCCATCTCTGTACTCTCTTTGCAAGCAAAAACAGTTCCCTGCCCTCTGCAACTTTTCTCTCCCCTAGTTCACCTCTCTGCACCGCGTACCTGCTTAGTTCTGTGGTTCAGATTGTGCAAATTGTTGTGTTAATCCTCAAATCAGTTTTCTAGGTGTGCAGGATGGTTTAGTGTTAATCTGGTTGTATTTCGAGGAGAAGAGACGCAAAAAGACCTTCCACGCTGTTCCTCCATCTTGGCTTCTCCCCCCCCCCCTTTTTTTTTAAAGGGATAGAGGCACTGTGTCAGGTAGGGAATAGAAGTCCTCCAAAACTCCCAAATCCCTACAAAGGCTTGCGTTTCTTTTATCTTCTTAGGGGTTGGATAGGCTTGTATGTTAGTAATCAAAGCTTCTGGAACAACATTTCCTGACCAAATAATTCCTCAAAACTTTATGGCATTATCTGCACCTTGAATGTTTTGTGAATTCATCTTTTCCCTTGCAAATGTTCCAACAAATCTGCAGAGGGTCCTGCAGCGGAGGTGAGTCTTCACATGTTAACATTATAACATCAATGTAATGGACCCATTTTACTGTTGTGGGGAAAGAGAACAGGGACAAGTCTCATGTTGCCATCCCATGGCATATTGGAGGGCTCTGCAGGTAGCCTTGGAGAAGTACTTGGAAGATCCATTGTTGCCTCTTCTCAGGTGAAGGCAAGTTGATCTTATGACTCTGTAGCAAGGGATATATGGAAAAAAGCATTTGCTAAGTCCAGTACAGCATGGCACACTCCTAGGACCATGGCCAAAGTATCTAAGGCAGTGGCAATGTTGGGCACAGCCACATGCATGGGTGACATTATCTCATTCATTTCTTGGTAGGTCACGGTCATCTGCCATGAGCCTTTGGCTTTTTTATTGGTCATACTAGGCTGCTGAAAGCACTATGGGCAAAGCATGTAACACCCATTTGGTGCAGCTCTTGGAATTTCTCCTATTTCCTTATGCTCCTAGGCAATCTATACTGTTTGACGATTACCCTTTTTCTCAGGGGTAGTAGACTTATTAATTTCCAGCTGGCATTTCTGCTTAGTACTGGTTTGATTACTCTAACCCAGAGGTGGAATTCACTGATGTAAGTTTGTAGAGTTTGACCTTGTGGGATAAGCCCAATATATTCTTTGGTATTGAAGAGACACTGGTTCTCATGGACCGTTTTGACCATAATTATTTGCACTCCCTAACCATTGATGACACTGAGGGGGCCACAAAACTTCTAAGGGTTACCAAGTATGAGAGTACCTTTGGCTTCAGTATCAGCCCGAACTGTCATCTTTTGTTTATTTCTGGGGGACTAGTAAATAGTGAACCCAACATGAGACCCCTGATCGCCTCTAATGGTCCTCACCTAGAGGCAGTCTTGGCTTGTATTTTATATCTGGGGCATGGGAGGCACCCACTCTGAATAGGATTGTATCCCTGGAGCCTCTGTTGGAACAGGTAGGGCATCAGGGATCGTAGGAACAGGTAGGGCAGGCCTGAACTGTTGTTCAGATTTTAAGATTTTCCATAGGTCAAACCAACATAACATTGGGTTGCTGGTTTCTCTCTCTAGGTGGGGTCTTGGCAACAAGGAGATCAAACCATATTTTTTCTTGGTTATTTTTATCACACTCTTTTTTTTTTTAAACATTTATTTATTTTGAGAGAGAGAGAGAGAGCACATGCATGCACATGAGTGGCAGGGAGGGGGGCAAAGAGAGAGAGAGGAGAGAGAGAATCTACTCTAACAGAGCAGAGTCTGATGCAGGAATCTATCCCATGAACCATGAGATCATGACCTGAGCCAATATCAAGAGTCAGACTCTCAACCAACTGAGCCACCCAGGCACCCCTTTTATCACACTCTGTACAGCTGATTGGGATAGCCTTTTGGTGTTCTGAGCTCTCTCTGTCTCGGGTCTTTCCCTTTCCCACAGCCCATACCAGTTTCTGGGATTTGCCAGTTTCCCCCAGATCAGCAAAAGATTGCCCAGCATCACAAATGGCTTGTCCCTCGACTGGGTTCAGTATGGATATTAGTGTCCCCTAGCAGGTGCCGGGGACAAACTGGAGTATCTTGGTTTTCATTTCTGCAGTGAATGTGGCCCAATCAGGGTTTTCAAAGACAGGGGCATAGATTGCCTGTCTCATTTCCAACTCCCTAAGAATTTGCCACTATAGTGCCCTGCCACTATAGATGTGCAGGGTCCCACGTGCCAGGGGGATCCTCTCACTGGGCGAAGCCTAGAATAATCCAAACTATAAGGGAGGATATCCCCTGGATCCCTCGAGCACCATGCAGATGCTGCCGGAGGGCAGGGTGTATGGTGATGTTGCTTTGCCTCCTGTCCAGAGAAATGCATCATCCCCCATATCCCACAGCTGCACTAACCATGCCTGGATATTTTCTCCTGCCTCTTGTGGAACTTGGTAGCCATATCAATAAGCTCAGCGGGAGTATTTTCTCTCATCATGGACATTTCCTGAACTGGGGGCTGCCCTGCTGGCCGGGGTTGCTATTGCGGTGCTTTTGTTTCCTTTGTTTTGGGAGTCAGTCAGCGCTGGGTGTTTCATCCACTTCAGTGTCAGTCACCACAACATCCTCCTCTTGGCTCTCCTCACTTTCTAGGAGATTCCACGCCTTAGTGTCCTACTCAGGCCTTGTCCACAGCACTTGAACCTTGATCCGAGGCAGCTTGTGCCCACCCAGCTTTGCAAAAAGGAAGGCTGAGGTCTCCAGCTTACGCCCCTTTCCTGTCAGCCCTGAAGGTAGAAGGCATCCTTCCCTCACCTCCGCTCTCCTTCCAACCTTCTAACTTGAGCATCAGTCTGGTCAGGCTTGGGTGGCCAGCCCTCCATGCAGCCTCATGCTTCCCTTCTCTGCGGCCATGCACTCTTCCCAGTTCCTCCAACAGGCGCACCAGACCAGCCGGCCTTCTCTGGGCGGCCCTGTACACAGGCGGCCATCCACAAGCCGGTTGCCCACAAGCTGGCATTTCCCCACAGGTGCCCCTCTGCCAAGGCCCCTTTCTTTTGTCTCCTGGATGACTCGCCAGTGTTAGTTTGTACCCTCAGGAGCCCCCCGGGTGAAATCTGAAGCTGACCCCCCTATGGCAGGGATGGCAGGAAGGGACCAAATAAAGAGGTAGACTGCTCCAGATCGGTAGGTGGCAGGTTTAATAAGCAAAGGAACTTAATTATGAGGCTTGTCTTGGATGGCTGTGAGACCAGCAGAGCTCCACATCTACCAGACAGAATCTTAAAAGTTTATACAGAGGCCTTAACTGGGTGCAGTCCCGTAAGCTGTCCAGACGGTCTCAACAACATGCTGCTCTCTCAAGAGCTCCCTGTAGCTCCCTGTGGGGCAGGCAGGTGGAACGCACATGTCAAGGACAAGGGAGTGGGGGAGGAGCCTCTGATTGCCTGGGCCCAGCTTGGGGGTCCACTTATGAGACAGAGGGTTGTATGGAAACACGGGGTATGCTGATAGCCTAAAAATACCCGACCACTTAATGAACATGGAAAAATTAATAATGATGCTGGAGTGATATTGATATTGCAGAGGTTCTTACTGACCTTTTTCCTACTGAGTGCTTCCCCCCCCCCCCCAAAAAAAAGCTTTATTAAGGTACAGTGGACAAATAAACATTGTATATATTTAAGGTGTACAATTTGATGTTTTAATATATGTATATGTTATGAAATCATCACCACAATCAAGCTAATTAACATTCCCATCACCTCAGGTGGTTACCATTTCTCCTTCTTCTCTTCCTCCTCCTGTTCCTCCTCCTCCTCCTTTTCCTCCCTTGTCTTTTTGGTGTGTAGGGGCTGAAAATTTTTCCCTTCTTCCTTTCTAGGTTCTTTTGCTGGTCTGATAACTAAAATGACAGAAGACAGATTAACAGGAGAAAATCAGATATAATTTCATATGTCCGGGGGCCTCAAATTATAAGATTTAAGGGCAAGTCAGCAGTTGAGGCTTATATGCCATCCTGAGCTAAGGAATTGGATGGGCCTGCAGCTTCAGAGGAAAGGAGGGTCATTCACAGGATGATAAGAAGGGCCAATGTTGATAGTCTGATTGTGCGTCTACACAGCTAGGCCCTTCAGGTAAAACGTTATCTCAGGTAATAGCTCTCTTTCAGAGCCAGGCCTCCAAATCTAAAATCTTTTAGGTAGTTAAGAGAGAGGTGAAAGTTTTTCTTGAGGGTGCTTGGTTTTGATGGCCTTCAGCTCAAAGTAATCCACATGCTGAGTGGTATATTTTGGAATCTTGTATTCTGCACTCCCTCGGATGAGAGTACTTAAGATCCACTCCTTAGCAAATTTCACACATACAATACAGTATTGTTAACTATATTACTATGCTGGACATTAGATCTCCAGGATTTATTCATCCTGCATAACTGAAACTTTGCGCCCTTTGACCCATAGCATCCCATTAACCCTCTCCCCACCCCCTGGCAACCACCATTCTATCTCTGCTTCTATGGGCTTGACTATTTTAGATTACACATCTAAGTGAGATCACGCAGCACTTGTCTTTCTGTGTCTGGCTTATTACCCTTAGCATGTCTTCTAGGTTCATCCATGTTGTTGTGAATGGCAGGATTTCCTTCTTTTGTAAGGCTTAATAGTATTCCATTGTATATATACCATATTCTCTTCATCCATTCATCTGTTGGTGGGCATTTAGGTTGTTTCCCCATCTTGGCTACTGTGAATAATGCTTCATTGAACCTAGGAGTGTAGATACAGTGCCAAGGTGTTCTTCACATGGGCTATATGAATTTACCCCTCTACAAGAATATATGAAAATACCTTGTTTCCCTCACCCTCAATAAACTTTTACATTCTTGCCTATATGATAGGTGAAATATAGTATTCCATTATAGTTTTAGTATATATGTGTGTGTGTGTGTGTGTGTGTGTGTGTGTGTGTGTGTATTTTAGGAGAGAGAGTGAGCACAAATGTGGAAGAGGGGCAGAGGGAGAGAGAGAGAGACTCTTAAGCAGGCTCCACACTCAACATGGAGCCTGATGCAGGGCTCATTCTTACGACCCCGGGATCATGACCTGAGCTGAAATCAAAGCTGAGCCACCACCCAGGTGCCCCTTCATTTCCGTTTTAAAAAAGTTATGAGTGCAATTGAACATCTTTTTATGTTTACAATTATTTGCCTTTTATTTTCTGTGAACTGTTAATGCCTCTTGCCATTTTCTATTGGGTTGTTAATCTTTTTCTTACTGGTTTGGTTTTTAGATATTCAGGAAATTAGTCCTTTGTCATTCACATGGGAAATATTCCCTCAGTTTGTTGTCTTTGGGCTCTTTTTATGCTATTCTATGCTGTGTAAAATTTTAGGGTTTTTTATGTAGTCAGACTTATCAGTTGTATCAGCTAGGACTGTATTCAACTACAGGAGATAAAAAACCAACTAACAATGGCTTGAATAGATGGGAGAATATTTGTTTCATGCAACACGCAGGGAAAAATTTGTGCTTCAGTGGAAAACTGCATTGTCTACAGCACACTTTTCTGGGTTATCTGATTTTAATATCTAAGTTTTAGATAACTGATAGCAAAGACAAATAATTATGGTCTATAGATATGCAAATAGACACGTCCAGAAGAGGAACAACTCTCTCCCACTGTCCCAACCCAATGGAAAAACCAGTTTGTTTCTGTTTTATTATGTATTATGAAATAAATGCCTACATTTATTTCAATATTCCTGACCTAAAAATGTGTTCTTTGGATCCCTCTTTGTTTCCTCTTTGGTGCATTAAATAAAATCTTTAAAATGTATTCATTTTTATAGTGTATGGGAATCATGGTTTCACCTTATTTAAAAAATTCTTTTTTAACAAGCATGAAGTCTGGAGGTAGGCAGTTCGGGGACTCAATGATGCCATCAGGGAAGCAGCCTTTCTCCATTTTGCTGCTTTGCTCTCCTTTGTACTCAGTCTTCACCACCCTGTTGGAAAGCATCTGGTTGCTGGATGGCATGCCTTCAGCGCTCCCATCTCCACTCCAGAGTGAAAAGGGCAAAGAATAAAGAGGGTGGGCTTATATCAGGAAAGAAAAGCTTTCCCAGAAATCACTGTTTCTGCTTATATCTCATTGGTCAGAATCGTGTCACATGGCTCCCCTGAGGACAAGGGAATCTAGAAAGAAGACTATGATTTCTGGGCACATTGTTCATTCCTTTCCACTATCAAAATCAAGGCTTGCTAGTAAGGAAGAAGAGGATTGTGGAAATGAAGGAGATAATTAACAACATCTACCAAGTCAATCTTTTCTCAATTGTTTCATGATTTAGTGGCTAATCTACAAAGGCTTTCCTCAATCTAAAGTTATAAAATGTTCTTTTTTTTTTCATGTGTTTTTAAACTTTCATGATTTTTAAAAATTTTTATTATTTTTATTTATATATTTTTAAAGTAGGCTCCACGCCCAGTGTGGAGCCCAGTGCAGGGTTTAAACTCACAAACCCAAGGACAAGATCTGAGCTGAGATCACGAGTCAGAGGCCTAATCAACTGAGCCAGCTAGGCACCCCTTATTTTATTATTTAAAGAAAATTAAACTTTTGTTACTTACTTTGTTTTATTTTGAATTTGATATAAAGAATAAAGTGAGATATTCACTTGTTTTTCTCTAGATGGCTAACCAGCTCTCCCCCCACTATTTATTGAATATCCCAATGTTTCCTCATTGATTAGAAATGTCACCTTTGTCACTTATTAATTTCCATAGATAGGTCCATCTCTGTATTCTCTGACATTATTCTATTCTAGTCCCAATATTTAACTTATTGTAACCTGATACTATTTTAAAATATCTGGTCTATCTGGACTCTCCTTCTCCATTTCTCTGATTTCCCAGTTATATAATTGTTTAAATTAAAATAAATTAATCATAGTTAAAGAATTTAGATACTACAAATAGGTTTTATTTTTTTTTTTTTATTAAAAAAATTTTTTTTTAACGTTAATATATTTTTGGGACAGAGAGAGACAGAGCATGAACGGGGGAGGGGCAGAGAGAGAGGGAGACACAGAATGGGAAACAGGCTCCAGGCTCTGAGCCATCAGCCCAGAGCCCTACACAGGGCTCGAACTCACGGACCTTGGGATCGTGACCTGAGCTGAAGTTGGACGCCCAACCGACTGAGCCACCCAGGCGTCCCTACAAATAGGTTTTAAATGAAAAATAGTCACCTGATTTTACCCTTCCCCACTCTCAGTCTTGTGTCCCAGAGACAGTCACTTTTAACTCCATAAGCATTGACCCCCTTCCCCCTCCACTGTAAGTGCCATATTTTTTGGTAATATGCTTATACTACTATTTACTATCAATTTTAGTCATATTTATCATCTTCCTCTTGGAACAGATATGGAATTAGTTCTTTTAACCCTCCTCCCCTCCCTCATCTTCCCAAAACAAAACAGTATTTTTAGTTATGTGAGCAATCAAAGTGTTTAGTCATTATAATTAACTAGTTACTATAATAATATAAAATTTGCTGTATTTATATACAAAGTTATATAAATTTGTAAAGTTAAGTAGAATTATATTTTCTTTCTTGTACAGCCTTATGTTTTACCCAGAGAGAATAGTTTCCTCAACTTTACCTTGCTTAGTTTGTCATATGTGTAGTCTCATTGCTTTCCTGAACTCTTGTTGAATCTATTTTTTCCAGGCACTGAACCCTTTGTCTTTTCTCCATCTGAACTGATTGCTTTCTAAGCCTGCTGTGCAGCAACTATCCTGGGACTTCTGTTTTACTGCTTTCCTGGGCTAAATCTGTGATTTTCTGAATTCCATGAACTCTTTGTTTTTGATTTGCTCCTTGATTTTGCTGAAGCTGTTCCCCAGTAGCTGCTGCTGCTGCTTTTTAAAAAATGTTTATTTATTTATTTTGCACCTGTGCATGAGCAAGCGAGTGGTGGTGGTCGTGGTTGTGGTGGTGTGGGAGGTAAAGAGAGAGAATCCCAAGCAGGTGGCCCAATCCCAAGAACTATGAGATCATGAACTGAGCTGAAATCAAGAGTTGGATGCCTGACTGAGCCACCCAGGCGCCCAACCCAGTAACTTCTGAAAAAAGAATGGGAGGGGTGCTTGGGTGGCTCAGTCAGTTAAATGCCGGACTTTGGCTCAGGTCATGATCTCACAGTTTGTGAGTTCAAGCCCCGTGTCAGGCTCTGTGCTGACAGCTCAGAGCCTGGAGCCTGCTTTGGATTCTGTGTGTCTCTCTTTCTCTGTCTCTCCCTCACTCGTGCTCTCTCTCTCAAAAATAAATAAATGTTAAAAAATTAAAAAGAATGGGAGACAAGCTTTTTGAATCCTTTCATATCTGAAAATCCCTCCATTCTGCCTGTATGCTAGATTACTAGCTTGGCTGGTAATTCTATATTGAAAATATTTATTTTCAGAGAATTTTTAAGGCATAGCTCCACTGTCTTTTCAGCAACCACAATAGCTATTCTGATTCTTGAGCTTTTATAGCTGATTACATTTCTTTTCTGGAAGCATTTATGATCTGCATATGCAGTTGATTTGAAATTTCTTGATGATATATCTTGGTGTGAGTTTTTAAGTAGATGGCTTTCATTATTTTGGACTTGGTGAGCTCTACAACCTTGATATCTGGGACCACAAGGTTAGGAAATTTTTAAGTTATTTCTTTGATGTTTATTACAAGTATATAATACCACATAACTTTAAAATTAACTTTTCTAGATCTCAAATACCCTTTTTGGAATTTTTATTAGGATTACATTAAAGTTATAATTTAAACTAGGGCGATTTGACATCTTTATTATATTGAGTCTTACTATCCACAAATAGGGATTTATTTTAAGTTTTCTTTTATGTACCCCAGTGGCCTATAAAAGAAACTGAACATTTCTTGTTAAATTTATTCCTAGTTATTATTCTTTTTTACTGCTATTATATATGGGATATTTTTATTTCTATTATATTTTCTACCTGATTCTTTGTATATGGAAACACTATTAATTTTTGCATATTGATTTTGTACCTAGCCAAATTATACTATTTTCTTATTGTTACTAATAGTTTTCAATAGAGTCTCTTTGTATTTCCAAGTATACAAATCGTATAATCTCCACATACCAATTTTTTGCCTACCCTCTTCCGGTGAATGGGATCTTTTCTTCCTTAGAGCACACGTAAGTCTTTTATATTAGCATACAGGAAAGTTGTAGCCTTCTTTCCTTTCTTCCGCACACACACACACAACACACTGCACACATAAATATGTATTTCTTCCAGACACCATTCTGAATTCTCCAGGTTTTAGGGGATTTTTCTGGATTTTCAGGTATAAATAATTTCACTTGAAATAATGATATTTTGTCTTTTTTTTCCCTTTCCATTTTTAACTGCTCCACTCCCTCAGTCAGCCTCTCCAAAACATTAAATGAAATTGATGACACCAGGACTACAATAGTCCCCCTGGCTGGGGCTTTTGCTTTTCTGTAATTTAGCTTCTGGAGGTCTGCTTTGGTCCACAAGCAGGTGATCCACCTTGTGACCTATGGTCCGGAGGTCAGTGGAAACCTAATGCTGTGTCTTAAGGCTTGCATCATTCACCTCCCCTCATTTCATCACCTACGCATTTTATGACCTCATAACACCACAAAAATAAGAAGGGCGAGTACAGTACAATTGGTATCTTGGAGGAGAGAAAGGGAGAGCGAGCGAGCGAGCGCGTGCACGCGTGAGTGAGCAGGAGTGTGCGCGCCCTCATTCACGTAACTTTTACTACAGTATATTGTTATAATTGTGCTATTTACTTATTTATAATTTTTTAAATGTTTATTTATTTTGAGAGAGAGTGAGCAAGTGGGGGAAGGGGCAGAGAGAGAATCCCAAGCAGGCTCTGGGCTGTCAGCGCAGAGTCTGATGCCAGGTTCCATCCCAGGAGTGGTGAGATCATGACCTGATGCTTAACGGACAGAGCCACCCAGGCACCCTTAACTATTTTATTTATTACTTGTTGTTAATCTCTTACTGTGCCTAATTTACAAATTAAACTTTATCACAGGAAGGTATAGGAAAAAACCTAGTATATACAGGGTTCCATACTGTCCCTGGTTTCAGCCATCCACTAGGTGTCTTGGAAGGTACCTCCTCGGTAAGAGGGGAGGATTGTGAGTGTATTTACGTTTATCTTGACTTTCATAGGAATGCTTCTGGTATTTCAGGCAGTGTGAAATTCTCTGGTTTTCTGAGTCTCTTAAATTAAGGGTTCCTTGAATCCCTAGTGTACTGAGAATTTCTTTTTGTTTTTAAACTCAGTAATCGATGTTAAATTTTAATAAATGCTAAAATTTTTTTATCAAATGCTATTGCTCTTCTAATGATCTGATTGATCACTGTAATTGTGCATTATTCTTTTCTTTTTCTTTTTTTATTTTTTTGACGTTTATTTATTATTGAGAGACAGAGAGGGACAGAGCATGAGCATGGGAGGGGCAGGGAGAGGGGGAGACACAGAATCTGAAGCAGGCTCCAAGCTCTGAGCTGTCAGCACAGAGCCCGATGTGGGGCTCGAATTCACAAACCGTGAGATCATGACCTGAGCGAAGACGGATGTCCAACCGACCGAGCCACCCAGGCGCCCCTGCATTATTCTTTTAATGTAATCCTGGACTTAATTTTCTAGTATTTAATTTAGAATCCTGCAGCTAATGCTTTCACATCAGAGAGAGCCTGCGGCCGTGGGAGCAGGGGCCTGGTGGTCCTGGGTAAGAATGACTTAGTTTTATGGAGGGCCGGGACTATTTTGCTCCCAGGTGGGAGGGGCGGGTGGGCAGGCTCATCTTTTCTTCTAAACTTGGGAAACAGCCTACTTTTGTTTCTAATAACGACGCTTGCCATCTCCGCCAGGCGGCCACTAAGGGGCGCGCGCAACCTGCGGAGCCAGAGGGCGAAGCTCTGTGGCTGTCACCGAAGGGTTGTTAGAGCCGTGATTTCTCCGTGCTGTTAGTCTCTGTGCTATTAGTCTGTTCTGCATAAGTCCCGCCTTTCTCAACTCCCCATTGGCTGTTGTTCCAGAATGGGTGTGCCTCTTTGGCTAGCCCCTCCACTCCCATCGGTCGGTTCCACCCCTCCAGGACTTCCCATTGGCTGCAGGCATCTTCCTACACTCGAAAGCTCTTTAGTTGGAGCCGGCAGAGAGGTTCTTCGTGAGTCTCAAGGTGGCAGTGCACGGAGTTCTGCACCGCTGACTGGGATCCGCGGCGGCAAGCAGGGCTAGATGAGCGTCAGGAGACAGCTAGTCCTGGGGTGGAGTCGGGGGCGCTCGCCAGTGTCGCCCTCAGAAGAAGATGGCAGGGAGTGTGGAAGCGGAGCCTTCTTGGAGTTGAGATCTGGATGCTCTGTCTGGGGAGGAGTACTGAATGGGGGCCGGGGGTGGTGGTGGTGGTGGTGGTGGAGGAGATCACTGTGGATACCCCTGCCCAACCCCGCAGAGCTGGGCGCTGTTGTAGGTCGCGATCGCTTATGAACTCCGAACTCCGGACAGCAAAAACAAGATCAAAACAAATTTATTACCGCCGGGCCAGACAGGAAAATACAACAGGTCCCGAAAGTCTGGCCCCGAACCAGCTTTGGGAATGTCTTATATAGGTTGTATTGACCACTCGAGTTGCAAAGGGTGGCAGTTTGAAAGGGCGAGCACCAATTACACAATCCTGAAGAATCTTAAAATATAACTTGTTGACTCTAGCTAGTTAAGAGCTGAATCATTAGTCTTCTATCTAGTTCGAACAGAATGCGGTGCCCGAGAACGGGGAGGGGTGATTACGCCAAGCAGGTTTACAGAAGCTCAAACAAGCAGTTAAGAGGAAGTTCTTTTTTTTTTTTTTTTTTTTTTTTTTTTTAGTAACTTAGCAAATGTGGTTAAAGCAGAACTAATATCTAGGGAACAGAAACTGCATTCCTAGGAAAGCCCAAACTAAACACTAGTTCAGCATCTTATACTCTGGGGTCCTTCTAAGCTTACATAGGTCATAGTGTACTCCCGGGCTACAGGAGACTAGCTATGTTTACCCTTTACAGGCGCGGGGGAGTCAGCTCCAGCAGGAATCGCCCAAGGAAGGGCCTTGTCGGCGCTCAGTTCTGGAGGCCTAATCCCACGTAAAATCAAACACATTAAAATGCACCGCGCTCCACAGTGAACATAAGTAGTGGGTGACTCTGGAAGACTTGAGTTGCTATTGATTAAGTTGATGTGTTAGATTTTGTAGACCTTGGGATAAATATTTAGCAATTTTAATATTGTAGTTTTTGTTCTTTGGTGCCAATAATAGATTTTTTTTTTTTTTTCCAGCACTCACTATTTTATCAATCCTTGGAAAGGTAGTAGGACCAAGGCAGGGCACCTGTATAAGGCTAGCACCTATAGTGTGGTTCGTGGATAAAACTGTAGCACTCCCCTGTCCCCGTTCAACACATTCCAGGTTTTGCTGGGTCCTGATTCAAGGAGAAGCAGGCAGTGGTTACTTTGGCACCAGGAGAAGCTGGCCCAGCCTCTGTGCGGACGCCCAGTGCTGGGTGCTATAGTACACATATATAGATAAAAGACTGAAGGAACACACACTAGAACGGGAACGGTGGGGATCCTTGGTAAACAATAAAATCATATATAGAAAATGCTCTATAAATCAGCCTGGGACTGGGACTGGATACGGAGGCAGTGGTCTAGACACATGGCTTGTGTGGGGAGGCAGGGTGTTAGTTGCAGTGGGCACTGCCACATTGGCAACCTGGCAGAAACTGTTCTGGCAGCATCACTGACTACCTGTCTGGGTCACTGTTCTGTCACTCTGACCTCTGGACAACAAAGAACACAGAGCCTTAGTGCAACGGGCAGGTAATTTTAAGTAGTTTATTCCACAATCTCATGTAGACAGACATACCCTTGGGCGGGTCAATCTGTGGAGGAAAGGATGGGTATCTGAAAGGATACACATCAAAACTGTTAACAATGGGTTGCTCTTAGGATATCAAAGCAGATATGGGGGGAGGTTGGAAGAGTGAAGACTCATTTTTTATTTTGACAATGTTTTTTTAAAAAAGTAATGTGTATATATATATATATGGAAAAATATAAGCTGCATAAGTGAGTAATCAATGAAAAGTATGTCTCTTTCCTAGTCTGATGTCCATGCTCACATATCCAGAGGGAACTTCTAAGTTTCTTGAATATCCTTCACAGCAGTTTACGCAAATAGGCATTTATATATACATACTCCTTACTTTTAACTTTATGCATATTTGCATTGTTTTTGCAAGCAAACCAATTAAAAATGAGTCAATGGGGAGTTCATACATAATATGGATTAATTAGGATAAGGTTATGCTTTTTAATTTCCAATCAAATGGCATCTTAGATATTTGGCTTAGGGTGCTTAGAATATGCACTTCTAGGGGCCACTGGGTGGCTCAGCTGGTTAAGTGTCTGACTTCCACTCAGGTCATGATCTCATGGATCGTGAGATCAAGCCCTGTGTCAGGCTCTCTGCTGTCGGCTTCGGATCCTCTGTCCCCCTCTCTCTCTGCTCCTCCCCAACTTGTGTGCTCTGTCTCTCTTTCTCTCAAAATAAACTAAAAAAAAAAACAAACCCAATATGCATTTCTAGTCATTCTCTTGAGAGTTGATGTCTGAAATTGTGTGTGTGTGTGTGTGTGTGTGTGTGTGAGAGAGAGAGAGAGAGAGAGAGAGAGAGAGAGAGAGAGAGAGAGAGAGAGATTCTTAGGTTGAAAAGATGCTTTTGGCTCAGAGGTGAGTGGGTAGCATGTCTGATGGTGGAGGTTGTTTATTCCAGTGGATCTGCTGCATGAGAGGGTTCATGTCCCTTCGTTTTTCAGCTGCTGTTAACCCAAAGCTAGGTTGTGAGACTGTGTCAGCCCTCCCATTGTTCTGAATTCCACCTTGGATGGTTGTGTCAATGTATAGACTCCAATTTGATAAGGTTTCTGAAGACTCACATGATCGGGAAGTAGCAGCCACATCCTGTGTCAGTTGACTGAGGTCTTGGTCCTCTCACACATCTACCCATTTGTTCAATAAATATTTATCAAGCGTCTGCTATGTAGGAGGCAGTGCTCTAGATACTGGGGAAACTGGTGAACAGAAGTAGATGGATGCCCTTAATCAGCTGAATGCAGGCTGGTAAGGAGCGAGGGGAGGATACCAAGAGGTTCTGTTTCTGAATATTTGACACCCTGACTTATCTTCCAAAAGTATATAGTCTTGGCTTGGCTTCCTGCAAGTTTTATGTTTTAAATTCTCCTCTGATCCATCTACTCCTTATACTTCTTTTAGTGCCCTGTGCAGGTCCTTCCCTTCACCTGGGACAATTTGGTAGCCTCCTAACTGGCTTTGTTTTAACTCTTCACCTCCGATTTTGCATCAGTTATTTAGATTGTGACTTTACGCAAAGCTGAGCATGTCATTCCATGCTTGACACTTTTCATGGGCTCTTCCTTGCCCATGGAATAATATTTGAGCTCTCTAGTGATAAGGGGACCATGGATGACATTGCCTGTACATGTCTATGAAAAAATGGGGATGTACTGTCCAGATCCCCTTTAAGGGCAACTTGCTGTCCACCTGTGGGGACTGCAGCATTCAGCAGAGAGCCTCCAGCTGTCAGCTCCTTGAAGCTTTGCCTCAGCTGCACAGAGCCTCCTGGACTGAGGGCATATCTTTCCCAGGGTAGTCCACCCTGGTGACCAAGACAGGTGGGGATATAAAGAGTGTCCATTTTGGAGTGATGTGGGACAACTCTGATGGTCAGTATTCACTCTAGGTCTCCCTGCTGGGTTGGCTAATGCTTTGTTGGACTTGCTTGCAAATTTGACATGATCTACCCAATGAAGTTTCCTCCCTTGTTCGTTCATAGGTGTTGATCCCTAGTAAACACTTTCCACTCCAAACTCCATGTCAGCACCTGGAGAACCCAACATAAGACATTGCCTTAATAGCTTCATCACCCAATGCTCTAATTATTCCAAACTGCCTACAACTGTATATGCCCTGCTATTTAAGGAGACTGTGATTTTATTGATGCCCTTTCCTTTGTCTAATTTCCCCTTTTACTTCCTTTTTTATGACCATAGCTCCTTTTTCCTGTCTTCCCAGACCCACCTCAGGGGATGTCTCCTCCCTGGCCCCTGACCCTTGGCTTGGTTTGATTCTCTGTGCTCTCCCACCCCCCTGTGTTTGAGAATACTGATGTACTTTGTGGGTGCATTGTGCAGGTGTTTTTCACTTAAGTGATAGACTATAGTGTGAGAAGGCATCCAGGACTCCTGACACAATGATCAATTGTGTTTCTGCAGTGGGAGCAGCAAAAGCATAACTCCCTTGGGTGAGGCAACAGTGATGGGGCTATTTGACTGCAGGTGGGAGGGAGAGAATATAGAAGATTGGGTTGGAGATAGAGAGGTGCCCTGAGTAGCTAGTGAAATCTGGGGAAAACAGGGAACACTCATGCCCAGAAGACCAGCTGCTGAGGTTCCTTATCCCAGCTAAATTCTCATTTATTTTTTAAATGTTTTATGCATTTTAACAGAGAGGGAGAGAGAGAGAGAGAGAGAGAGAGAGAGAGAGAACGAGCATACGCGTATGTGCATGCAAATGGGGAGGGGCAGAGAGAGAGGAAGAAAATCCCAAGCAGGCTCCACACTGTCATCACAGAGCCCAAAGAGAGGCACAAACTCACAAACCATGAAATCATGATCTGAGCTGACCCAGGTGCCCCTAAATTCTTATTTGATCCAACTCTTAGTGAAAACGGTGCAGAATACAAGCCTCCATTTTGACCTCCACCCCCACTCAAGTTGGTGATATACAAGGAGACAAAGCACAAGTAAATAGGGAATCTCAGGCTATAAGCACAAGTTCATACATCAAGTATCACCAACCATTTCAAAAGCACAAAATTCATGAAAATGTAATGATAAACAAAAAGAACTTACACCCAATGGAATAGACCTAATTAAGCACAAGAATGGAACTTTTGTATAAATATAATAATATCTTCAGAGAAATACAGCTGGTAGACCATCCCTTGTCCAGTATTTTTGCTGTAAGCCTCTTTGCTGTAGACATCTGCCACAAGTATTTTTGTTGCAAACATTTTTGCAATATAACTAATTGACTGTATGGCAGTTTTGCTATGGAAGATAAAAAAATAACTGGTGGATAGCTGGGTTTCATTTTTCCATTGATGCAGTTCTCTCAATTTTTTTATCGGATAGCTGGGTTTCATTTTTCCATTGATGCAGTTCTCTCAATTTTTTTTTTTAGTATTTATTTAAAAAATTTTTTTAATTTTATTTAAATCCAAGTTAGTTAACATATAATAATGATTTCAGGAGTAGACTTTGGTGATTCATTGCTTACATATAATGCCCAGTGCTCATCCCAACAAGTGCCCTCCTTAATGCCCATCACCCATTTAGCCCATCCCCCCACCTCTCCAGCAGCCCTCAGTTTGTTCTCTGTATTTAAGAGTTT
Organism: Panthera leo; assembly: GCF_018350215.1. NCBI lineage: Eukaryota > Metazoa > Chordata > Mammalia > Carnivora > Felidae > Panthera > Panthera leo. The sequence continues at coordinate 13,804,356 of NC_056692.1, read as the reverse complement.
CTTACGGTTTGCCTCCCACTCTCTTTTTATCTTATTTTTCCTTCACTTTCCGTATGTTCATCTGTTTCATTTCTTAAATTCCACACATGAGTGAAATCATATATTTGTCTTTCTCCGACTGACTTATTTCTCTTAGCATAATACACTCTAGTTCCATCAACGTTATTGCAAATGGCAAGATTTCATTCTTTTTGATCGATGAGTAATATTCTGTCATTTTTTTTAAATTTATTTTTTATTTTTTATTTTTGGGACAGAGAGAGACAGAGCATGAATGGGGGAGGGGCAGAGAGAGAGGGAGACACAGAATCGGAAACAGGCTCCAGGCTCCGAGCCATCAGCCCAGAGCCTGACGCGGGGCTCGGACTCACGGACCGCGAGATCGTGACCTGGCTGAAGTTGGACGCTTAGCCGACTGCGCCACCCAGGCGCCCCTGTCATTTTTATATTATGTAAGTCTTAGTTCTCATAATGGTCTACACAACGATGAAGAGTTTTGAATTCACTTTTTCCATAGAGCTTTGCAGTGTCTATCAATGGATGTATGACAGCATATCAAGAACAACAGTGTAGAAGGTTTTCAAAATACAATACAAATATGCATCTTAATATTTGGAAACTGATCCCTATCTTAATGAAGGAAGAAATTTTAGTGAAAAAATAAAAGTGTGGTGCCAAATGAGGCGAATGAACAAGCAATAAACAAACAAAAAGTAGAATACTGGGGCGCTTGGGTGGCTAAGTTACTTGAGTGACTCTTGATTTCAGCTCAGGTCATGATCAGAGTCGTGGGATTGAGCTCTGCATTTGAATTGGAAAATATTCATTAATTCTTTTAAAAAATAATGTGCCCATTGTCCATTCGCAACTACATGGATAGAACTAGAAGGCATTATGCTAAGCAAAATTAGTCAGTCAGAGAAAGACAAATATCATATGACCTTACTCATATGAGGACTTTAAGATACAAAATAGTTGAACATATGGGAAGGGAAGCAAAAAAAAAAATAAATAAAAACAGGGAGGGGGACAAAAACATAAGAGACTCTTAAATATTGAGAACAAACAGAGGGTTACTGGAGGGGGTGTGGGAGGGACAATGGACTAAATGGGTAAGGAGAATTAAGGAATCTACTCCTGAAAGCACGGTTGCATTAAATGCTAACTAACTTGGATGTAAATTAAAATAGTAACTTAAATAAAAATAAAAAAATAATGTGCCCATTACATGTTATCGTAAGTAGGATTTTAAATGAAAAGTAATATATTTTTCAAAATAAAAAATTAGTGAGAAGAATGGCATTGTTTTACATTTTTTTCTAAGTTTTTTCTTTTTTTTCAACTTTTTTTTTTTTTTTTTTTTTTTTTTTTTGGGACAGAGAGAGACAGAGCATGAACGGGGGAGGGGCAGAGAGAGAGGGAGACACAGAATCGGAAACAGGCTCCAGGCTCCGAGCCATCAGCCCAGAGCCTGACGCGGGGCTCGGACTCACGGACCGCGAGATCGTGACCTGGCTGAAGTCGGACGCTTAACCGACTGCGCCACCCAGGCGCCCCTTTTCTAAGTTTTTTCATACCTGGCTTAATAGAGGATAGCTCATATCTGCTTCTGCATTCATTGTGTGGTGATAAGTAATTTTGGTTGAAGTATATGAAGATGATCCATCAGCTTTATACAAATATGTAATTGTAAAAGGAGGAGTATTTTAATCATATTTCCAGTTAATTGTGGATATTCCTCTTTGATACTGTAGCAAAACTTGATAAATGGTGGCTTCTTAAAGATCAGTGGCACTGTGGAATCTGATACCATATAATGAACTTTTTATCCTTTATGACATTAAAATCCATTGATTTTATCTTGCAGTTTGAAATTATCTTTTACTTACGTGTGACTTTGTCACATAATGCATTGGTTATTTGGAAAATATTAGCTCAATAAGTTATCTGAGTTATGTATACTTAACAAATGGTCAGGCACTTCATTATATGTTGTTGACACATTCTCATTATGTCTGTCTGTCTGTCTGTCTCTATCTCATCACTGGTCTCATCATAAAAGGCTTAACATATTGGAAAGCTGTTGAGCTCACCATAACAGACACAAATTTTCCAAAATTCTTACATTTGCTTCAAAGCTCAAATATTAGTACTGGTAATGAGCTCCATCAGTTGTTTTCCTTATAGGGAGAGGCTCACTTCATCTGTTTTTGAGACAATACATGCCAAATACCCAAGTCTGAATAACCAGTTTCAGTTTATTCTTTCAAATTAAAATGGTGTTCCATGAAATGGCTAGTTCAGCTCAGATTCAAAACAATCACACAAATACTTCCTGTCAAGATAACCATTGTACTTTGAGATGCAAGAGTGCTTCATCTTGTGCTTCCCATTTCATCACACAGAGATGTGTGATGTGTGATGTGTGATGTGTTAAGATACATACTTAAAGCTTGAGATTTAATAAAATAATTTTACTACTTTATCAGGGATATTCTTTTATCTAGAATTTTATCTAAAATAAAATTTGTCTAGAGTTTTACTGAAAACTTTCTCTGCATATCTTAAGATGGACATATTTTAAAAAATTTTTTTTAATGTTTATTTTTTGAGAGAGAGAGAGACAGAAAGAGTGTGAGTGGGGCAGGGGCAGAGAGAGAGGGAGACACAGAATCTGAAGCAGGCTCCAGGCTCTGAGCTGTCAGCACAGAGCCTGATGCGGGGCTCAAACTCACGAACCGTGAGGTCATGACCTGAGCCGAAGTCAGACGCTTAACCAACTGAGTCACCCAGGTGCCCCATTGGGTTTTCTTTTCTTATCCATTCTGATACCCTATGTCTTTTGATTGGAGTGTTTAGTCCATTGATATTTAGGATGAGTACTGAAAGATGAATTTAGTGCCATTGTGTTGCCTGTTGAGTTGGTGTTTCTAGTGACGTTCTCTGGTACTTTCTAGTTTTTGTTGCTTTTGGTCTTTTTGGTTTTGTTTTGTTTTTTCTCCACTCAAAGGGTCCCCATTAAAATTTCTTTCAGAACTGGTTTAGTGGTCATGAACTCCTTTATTTTTTGTTTGTCTGGGAAAGTCTTTGTCTCTCCTTCTATTTTGAATGGCAGCCTTACTGGATAAAGAATTCTTGGCTGCATATTTTTCCAATTCAGCATGTTGTATATATCCTACCACTCCTTTCTGGCCTGCCAAGTTCCTGTGGATAGGTCTGCTGCAAATCTGATCTGTCTTCCTTTATAGGTTAAGGACTTTTTTTCCCCTGCCACTTTCATAATTCTTTCCTTGTCTGTATATTTTGTGAATTTGACTATGATATGCTTTGGTGATGGTTGTTTTTTGTTGAATCTAATGGGAGTTCTCTGTGCTTCTTGGATTTTGATGTCTGTGTCGTTCCCCAGATTAAGAAAGTTTTCCACTATAATTTGCTGATAAAAACCTTCTTCCCCTTTTTCTCTTTCTTCATCTTCTGGGACTCCTATGATTCTGAATGTATTCCTTTTTAATAAGTCCCTCAGTTCTCTAAGTCTTGTATCGATATCTTTTGCTTTTGTGTCCCTCTCTTTTTTCCTGCTTCATTATTCTTCATAATTTTATCTTCTAAATTTCTTATTTGCTACTTTGCTTCATCCATACTTGCCGTTGTGGCTCCATTCAAGATCGCATCTCGGTTTTAGCATTTTTAGTTTCGTTCTGAGTAGATTTTATTTCTTTTATCTCTGCAGAAAGGGATTCTATGCTTTTTTCAACCCCAGCTAGAATTCTTATTATCGTGGTTCTAAATTCTAGTTCAGATATCTTGCTTATATCTGTGTTGATTAAGCCTCTGGCTGTCATTTCTTCCTGTTCTTTGTTTTGGCATGAATTCCTTCATTTTGTCATTTTGGAGGAAGAAAAAATTAATAAAGTAAAAAATACAAAGTTAAATATTAAAAACCAAACAAAAAATCAAATAAAGGAAGGTAGATCCTAGGTGTGTTTTGGTATTCTTGTTGAAAGAAGCTTGCTATAATAGAGTAAAAAGGGAAAGAAAAGAAAAAAAAAAAAACAAGAAAAAAATTAAAAAAATTATATACTAGAATAAAATGAAATAAAGTGAAATAGAATAAAAAATTTAAAAAACAAGTAAAAAAATAAATAAATAAATAAAATTTTCTCTTTCTGTATCCAAGAATGAAGAAGAAAAGAAAGAAAATGAAAAAACAGAAAATAACCTAAGCAAAAACAGAAGCAAAGAAAATGAATAAATGAACCAACAAACAGAATGAAACTGGAATGAAGTTACAACCAGTTTCCCCTAGAATTGAAACTATGAAGCCTTCTATAGTTGTTATAGTACTAAGCAGTTGTATTGACTTGTGCTTGTTTTCTAGAGGAATGTGCTTGGAGGGCACAGTTGGGCGGGGCTTGGTGTAATGGCTCTGTTCTCCACTAAGTGGTGCTTAGCTTACTGAGGTGGATCACTGTGGCATGCATGTGTGTGTGTGGGAGAGGTGGAAATGGCTTCACCTAGTCTCTCGCACAGGAACTTTGAGCTCTCACTGACCTGCAATCATCACCCCTCCTTTGTCTCTGGACTCTGTCCACCTTGCCTCTACCCTGTCCATTTCCAAGCTGTCCACCTGCCAGGCAGCACCTCTGTCCAGAGTTTTGTCTCAGATGGAGTTGTGTTTCAAAACCCCAGGCTTCAGAGTTTCCCACAGCTTGGCCCAGTGCCAACTCTATGGGGGAGGGTCTCACTGAGGAAAGGCTGGGTGCTAGTTTGCACCCAGAAAATGTTTGTGTGATGGAGCAGAGGCAGAGGTTCAGAGATTACAGCAAATTACAACATACAGCCAGTGTCAGGTTTCACCACACTCTGGCATCTTTGTGCCAGTAGCAGCAAACGTGGCTGCTCTCCAGGGTCTGCTGGGAACTTTGCCTGCGGGGAGGCTGTATGGCCTCTACCAAATGCACTGGAAGCATGGGAACTGCTTCTCCCCATGTGGCACACAGACCCCTCAGATCCTGCTGCCTGCTCCTGGGGATTTGCCCTGATTCCTCAGTAGAGCACTGCCAGGCACTGAGCTCTGAAACTTCAGACTCTGGACTCCACTGTTTATACAATCCTGGTGGTATTGAAACCTTCTCCTTTCTTCCTGTCAATGGTTTTGGCGATAGATTTCTTGTTCAGTACCTGCAAGTGTTTTCACTCTTTCTCTCCCTTTCTCTCCTGCTACTTTTGGGGGAGTGCTTTTCTTGCACGATCCCAGTGTGCCTCATTGTCCCCCCTCTCTTTTTCTGTCCTCTCTTCATACAGCTCCCTACCCTCCATGACTTTTCTCTCCCCCAGTTCACCTCTCCGCACCTTGTATCTGCCGAGTTCTGTGGCTCAAGTTATGCAGATTGTTGTGTTAATCCTCGGATCAATTTCCTAGGTGTTCAAAATGGGTTGATGCTAATCTGGCTGTTTCAGGGACAATCAAGCTCAGGGTCTCCATGCTGCTCTGCCATTTTAATTCCTCCCCCTTAGCCATTCTAATCTCAATTTTATCTTTAGTTTTATCCCTCTTTTTTTCTTCCCAGTACAGTGTTTATTTGCGTTTCCTCTCTTCTTCCCTTGTCCACTTCATTTTTTTAAAGAACTAAACTTTTTTGATCCTATTATATTTTGTATTATTGTTTCTATTCTCAATTTCTTTATCTTCTGTTTTCCCTGCATTTATTACATTGTTCATTTGTTCCAGAATCCTAAGAGGACACATAGTTCAACAAACATGGAGCTTTCCTTTTTTCTAATATAATCACTTGAGACTGTAATAATCCCTCAAAGCTTCATGCTTGCCATGTCCTAAAAGTTTTGACATGCAATGTCTCTATTACTATTTAGTAATAGATATTTTCAAATTTCCATTTTAATTTCATTTTTAACCTTGATTTAGCCAGCATTTTGTCTCCGAATGTCAAAAATTTGGGATTCTCTATTTACCTTTCTGTCATTAACATCCAAACCAGCTGAGTTATGATCAGATTGTATTCCTTTATATTTGTTGAGGCTGTGTGTGCCTGTGTGTGTGTGTCTGTGTGTGGCCTAGTACCTAATAATTCCTACCACATATTCCATATGTGCCTAAGAAAAATACTCTATTTCTAATCATTGAATGTAAATGCCACATAAGTCCATATCAAGAACGTCAACCATGCTGTTAAGATCCTCCATATTTTCATCATTCTTCTGTTCACCTAACCCACCTATAATCAAGAAAGGTCTGCCAAGATTTTCTTCATGATGTTGATCCTACAAAATTTTCCCTGCAATTAGATCAGATTTAATTTATATATTTAGAGATTTTTTTTTAAAGAAACACACTTAAAATTGCTTTATCTTAGTGACCTAAGTAGAGGTGAGGTAAATACAAGATTTGGGGGCCTAAAGTTATACAGTGTCCCCTTCATTGCCCCAAAGTACCTCATGTCAACCTCTGGAAGGCTTTCCCTAGGAGCAGTCTTCCCAGAGCCCCATGCATGTCCTTGTTCCTCAGGCTGTAGATGAAAGGGTTCATCATGGGGGTCACCACAGCATACATCACTGTGGCTACTGAGTCCTTCATGGAGTAAGTTTGGAGGGGCTGCAGATATACCATACCAAGTGTCCCATAGAAGAGGGAGACCACAGCCAAATGTGAGGCACAGGTGGAGAAGGCTTTGTACTTGCTAGAAGCTGAGGGTATTCGGAGGATGGCTCTGACAATCCAGACATAAGACATGATCATGATCCCTAGGGGGGTGAAGAAAATGAAGCAGCCTGTAGTAATCTGCACTGTGTGAATGATCTGGGTGTTGGAGCATGCAAGCCTCAGCAGGACATACATCTCACAGAAGATGTAGTGGATTTTCCGGGAACCACAGAATGTCACTTTGGTCACGAAGAGGGTGAGGAAGAGGCCATAGAGGACAGAAAGTCCCCAACACAGGGTGAGGAGCAAAATACAGAGCCCAGGGTTCATGGCTGTGACATAGTAGAGGGGGCGGCAGATGGCTACATAGCGGTCATATGCCATTGTGGCCAGGATGAAGTTGTCCAGAGTCACCAAGGAGACCAGGAAGTAGAGCTGTGTCAGACACCCTGCATAGGAGATGGCTTTGTTCTGAGACTGAATGTTCACTAATGTGTTGGGGATTGTGTTGGTGACAAAGAAGAGGTCAGTGAGGGAGAGGTTGGCCAAGAGTAAATACATGGGAGTGTGCAAGTGGGGATCAATGCTGATGGCCAGGATGATGAGCACATTTCCCACCACTGTGACCACGTACATGGACAGGAACATCCAGAACAAGATCCGCTGCTCTTTAGGACTCTCCGAGAGCCCCAGGAGTAGGAACTCTGAGGTCTCACTCTGGTTGCCTCCATGCATTTCCCCAATTGTCTGCAATATTAGCACCAACAAACATTTACTAATTGAGTATTGAGTAAGGACATTCAGATATTCAAAAGCAATTATTCTCTTGACATTAAAAATAGACTAACTTTTATAATTTTTAAAAATGTGAACAATGAAGTAACAACAAAGAAAGCGTAACATGGAAAATCTTTATGCAGCTTAGTCTTCCCAGGGACTTTTAATTTGACATACTCAATATTATAGAAGTAATGTACATGTCTTATTTTAAATCCTATCAGCTTACAATATTCTCGAAGTACTTAAAGATTACTATGTTATAGTTTTGATATTTCGTAGATTTAGAGTGATATTGAAAATAGGTGTATGCATTATAGGAAGTGGATATTGTACAATTGGACAAAAGAGGGAGATAAGGACAAAATTTATAAGGGAAAAGAAAAATTATCATTTTTGCTGAGAGAATGATCTAGCTGGCAAACCAAAGACAATCAACTGAAGTGCCATTAGAAATAGAAAGTGGCCAATCGCACAATGAATAGACCCAAAGCTAATGGTGCTCTCATAAGCATACACTGCAGTGATTAGGACTGTTGTCAGACATTGGAATTGAAGGGTAAGTGCTGCCTCTTACTAAGTGTGAAACCTCAGGCCACTTATCTGAGCTCCTTAAGACTCCAATTTCTTATTTGAAAAATGGATCAGGAATGAAGAAAATTAAGTGATAAATTGCTTAACACAGAGAGCTTGCATGCAGTGAGCTCTCAGCAAATATTGTCTATTATTATTATATGTAAACAATAATAAGGAATAATAAGGCTAAAATCTAATGTGAAATAATACCAGCTACATTATCAACAAATAGATCTGTGCATTAAAATGCTAACAAGAAACAGGCATGATCTTAAAATTCTCGAGAGGTATAAAGTAAAAACTTAATAAATGGATACATATACCAGATTCCAAATGGAAAATTGAAATATTGCAAGGGAACAAGGTCTACTATTAACCTATTCAAAGTCAAAGCTCGGAGTTTTTTAAAGCTGTTTATTTATTTTTGAGAGCGGGAACATGAGTGGGGAAGGGGTAGGAAGAGAGGGGGATGGGGATCTGAAGCAGGCTCTGTGCTGACAACAGAGAGCCTGATGCAGGACTTGAACTCAAGAACTATGAGATCATGACCTGTGCTGAAGTCAGACACTTAATCTGAGCCTCCCAGGTGCCCCTACCTGGGTTTTTAAGAAATAAAAATGAATCTAAATTTCATCTAAAAATAGGCATGAAAATAAGCTAGGGAAAAGTTGAAACAGAGACTAAGTTCCTGTACCAACTATAAAGGATCATGGAAGTGTGTGGTACTGATGCTGGGCTGACAGATCAATAGCATGGGACAGAAACTTTAGAAACAGCTGAGTACATGTGGGATTAAGTGAGTTATTATCACAGGTCAAAGTTGCATTATTCCATAAATGGCATTGGGATGACTGTCAAATTATTTTGGGGGAGAGTTAAATCAGTCAGTAAGATTTTGTGTGTCAATTACACTTCAATTAAAAAAAAAGAAAGGAAGGTTGAACTGAACTGTATAGAATAGTAGGCATTTAGTGCATTTGAGATGAAGGAATGGGGAAGAGTCATAAGCCCAAGAGACTAAATGAATAAATGAAGGTACAGATAAAAAGGCAGTTGTGTTGAAAATCAGTCAGTGTGTCAAAGAAAGTAGAGCTGTTTTGCAAATTCAGCCTGGAACATGATGATTCTGAAGTAGTAGCAGGACAAACAAATGTAGGTGTGGGGACAGTGAATAATCTATGAGATAAAAGTAATTTGGAGCTCTAGGTTTTAGGGGAGAGGCCAACCTGGCCTTTAGCAAATGAGTGGATGTGTTATCTCAATTAACAGAGTTGAATTCCCAGATACCCACTGTCACTGGTACAGTGGGAGGAGATTTTGAGTCACAAGTTTGAGTCCATGTCCCAGGTTAACATATACAACTGTTTTTATTTTAAGTTTATTTATTTGAGAGAGAAAGAGCAGAACATTGGCAGAAAGAGAGGGAGGGAGAGAAGGAATCCCAAGCAGGCTCCACGCTGTCAGCGCAGAGCCCACTGCGGGGTTCGAACCCACACACTGTGAGATCATGACTTGAGCTGAAATCAAGAGTCTGATGCTTAACTGACTGAGCCATCCAGGCACCCCCAGATGACTGTTTTGTGAGCAAACAACTCCCCTATACTGCATGGTTGGTTAAACAAGCGTTGAAAGCTTTGTATATATATATATTAAGATCTTATATTTATTCCATGAACAGCACTGTTTGTTTCTATTTCTCCATTTTATAGGTGAGATGACCAAGACTCAGAAGTTTAATGAGTTTCCCAACGTTGCTCAAGAAGTAACTCATGGAGCTGGAATTTGATGACGCTTTTCTGTCTCTAAATTCCATGCCTTAACTGCTCTGCCAGGCATTAAGCAAGAGTAATGATTCTTACCTCACTGTGGGTTTAGAGAAGAACTCAAATGCTGGAGGAGAAAGAATGTTTCCAACCTCAAATCCATATGTAAATGGAGGAGCTGTTATGGGGTCACAAAGGGAGTCTTATTCTTAACCAGTTTTCAAGCTTCTTTCTATCTCTTAATCCCCTAAAGTAGGAAATCCTGCTTTCAGGACAAAGAGGTATGAGGGCCCTAGTTGTTCTTCCATTCTGTGCCTGGCTCTGCCTACCACATAGATGGGAGCAGGGAATGACTGTGCCTGCAGGGAATGACCCAGGATGTCCTAGGGAAGATTCATTTGTTGCTGGCCCCTTGGTGTAGTGTACATGGGAGAGTGAGAGAGAGAGAGAGAGTGAGAATGTATCATTATGGAATTCCCATACTTGGTCAGGTCAGGATCTAGAAAACAAAAGAGAGACAGAAAGATAACCAGGCTATTTCCTGGAAGACTTGAGTGCTGTGCCAATGAAGAGAGCTAGCAGGGGAAGTGATTCCTCAACCCAGAAGGTATTTGAACAGGCTGCACAATACACTAGGCTCAGTGATCATTTCGGAGCTGATGCAAACATTTAGTGGAAGTAGGTGATGGTTAAGATCTCTTTTAACTCTAAGATTCCAAACTGTAGAGCAATCATGTGGTGGTCCTTTGGCAGTTGAGTGAAAATGGGAGTAACTCTTAGCACAGGCTCTAGAGACTTTTTGTATATACAGCTTCGCGTCTTTGTTGTTTATTACCATAAAATTCACCTATGGTTCAGCATCATGAATGAGATCATTTATTCTCCCAGTACTTAAGGGAGGGTTTTAGCTAAGAGATCTGTCTAAGGTCATGGAATGGTTTGGTGACAGGATGAGGCTTTGACTAGGAATTCTAAGCCACATGTTTGCTTTGTTAACCTAGAACTGGGAGGAAGTAGAAAACCTGGAAACAAGAAGTCAGCACGGGGTGGGCTCTTTGCCTCTTAGGAAAGCAGAGTTTCGGTGAGAATGAGAACTGATGGACTCATTCCAGAGATCACTTCAAGTCAACCCCCACCCCCCATTCCCAAACGGCCTAAGAATAGAAAAGAACATCATGGTGACTCTGAGTGACCCCAACCCTGAGCATGTTAGCTATCACCTCTGTTTCTGCCATGGAGACAAAGCCCTCCCATCTCCTTAGACCTCATCAGAAACAACGTCCTTCCACAGCCTAATTGCCTGGATTCAGGGCCCTCTGGGATATCTGCCCCACAGGGGGGAAGGAAGGAAGCAGGGAAGAGCGCTGGGGAAAGTCAGAGGACACCCAGAGGGAATAATATCTTTGCTTTCTAGCCCTCAAGGCAAGTGCCCCCCTCCCACATTTTAGTGTGCATCAGAATCACCTGTGATACTTTAAAACAAAAAGCTGCTTTTCTGGTCCCCTTCCTGGAAAGACTGGTTCTGGTTTGAGAACCAAGTCCTTTTTAGCAATCACCTGGTGATTCTGATTATACAGAAATGCTTTTCTGAGTCTGTAAGACTCAATGGGTTCTGAACACTTGTGTGGTCAGGTGGCCTCAGAGACACAAACCCCTCTGCAGTGTAGCTCTGCAGGGAGGGGGGTGGGGAATGTAGGCGTGGTATGGAAAAGTAGTCCAACTTGATGTTGGAAAACTTCCCTCTGTTGCTCCCCAGCTGCAGGACCTTGAGGAGGGCATGCAACCTCCCTGAGCCTCTCCGTCCCACCTGTGAAGCCTTTCTTGCAGGCTTGGGAACCACGTGCGACAGAGCATGTGACAGCACTTTGTAGAGCACTGAAAAGATTGGAGGGATTGCTAATTACCTTCAAATATGAAAGGATTAGATTATATGAAGACTGTCAAAGGTTGTGAGTATATTTGTGAGATAAAAGGTAGGGAAAAGATGAGAAAGGAGAAAAGGGAGAAAGAAAGTGAGACTGTGGTGGGTAGACCTTACCCGCTGTTCTGTGTTGCTCTGAGTTGCCTGGTTCTGCTGTCTCCAGATTCTTCCTACATAGGATGAAAATTCAAGCAGAGCATAAAGGAACCTAAGACATTGCTTTCTGGATGGGACTTGATTTCTCCTTTTGGCTAAAGGTGGGAAGCAGAAGAATTGGCCTCTGGATAAGCAGTCCATGCAAAAGAGGAGACAGAATGGCAGGCTGTGGATGCCGTGATGAGGATGGGGGATCTGAAAACTGATGGTTGGATCCTAAGATCAAATAAGGAGGGACTGAACTGGGACCACATCAGGGCTATTTATCAGTTTTGGAAAGACACAGGGGAGGCAGTCCCAAGACAGTTTGTTGAGACGAACCTGGATAATTGCTCCAATGTTTATATGCAAAGATCTTGGGAAATGAATCTTGTTGACAAGGAATAAACCAACTCCACTTTAGGCAGCAATCCTAAAAGGTGCCCTAGGAGTTAGATTCATCCAGAAATAAAGAACTACACACACATGCTACAGCCTGGCTTTGAGTCATCAGAGCTCCAGAAAATCTCGAGCACTGAACTTGGATGATCCCAGATTGCTAGCGACTCTGAGTACTAAGTCAAAAAAATTAAAAAAAATCTTATTTGTAGGAAAACAACGTCAAGTAAACTTCCAACTGTTTTTGTCAATCACATTTTCAGGTACAATTTTGAGCACAAAGCCAAGGATAAGCAGACATGCAAGGAAATAAGATACTGAAAGCAAGAACCAACAGCTGAAAGGCATATAGGGACTCCAGATAATAGACCAATTGGACACAGAAAGAAAAACAATGATGTTTGTGGTGTTTTGGGATATAGAACCAATCGTGAAATGTTGGCAGGACTTTTTACAAACCGAACCAACATGAGTAACCAGCAGTCAGATAAAAAACACTTTACTAGCCCTGCAGAAATCCTGTCGTGTTTTCTTTTAGTCACTCTTCTAGTTCCTGTGAGTCAGGCAACAGACCCTGACTCCGAATAGCATGAATTAGTTTACCCATTTTTGTACTTTACTGAAGTGGAAGTACATCTTTTACACTCTCCTTTGTGTCTGCTTCTTTCGCTCAACATTGTTGTATATGGTTGTAGATTGTTCATTTGCATTGCTGTGTAGAGTTCTATTGTGTGACTGTGACATTAAAATCCATTTTACCATTGATGGGCACTTGTGGTTTCCAGTGTTTGGCTGTTAAGAATAGTGCAGCTACACATTCCTTTTAGGCATTTATTTATGTAAGGGCAATTTCTGGATGATAGGGTAGGTGCTAATTAAGTTTAGAAGACAGTGCTATACAGCTTCCTCTGGTGTTTGTAACATAGTGTTTCTATGTTCCCTCTAGCAGTGAGTTCCAGTTACTCCACATTCTTTTTTTTTTTTTCTAATATTTATTTATTTTGATAGAGAGAGGGCATGTGAGCAGGGGAGGGGCAGAGAGAGATAGAGGGGCGGGGGGAGAGATAGAATCCCAAGCAGACTCTGTGTTGTCAAGTGCAGAGCCCAACTTGAGCTTGAATTCACAAACCGTGAGATCATGACCTGAGCTGGAATCAAGAGTCTGGCACATAACTCACTAAGACGCCCCTGCTCCATGTTCTTCCTCCCTTTCTCCTTTTCTTTCTTTCTTTCTTTTGTGCATGCTCAAGCAAGCATGGCCTCCCCTGCAGAGAGAGAAGGAGAGAGAGAATCCCAAGCAGGCTCCGTGCTGTCAGCACAGAGCCCTATACAGGGCTTGATCCCACGAATCATGAGATCATGATCTGAGCCCAAATCAAGAGTCAGAAGCTCAACCAACTGAACCATGCAGGCAACCCTGCTCTGCATTCTTAACTTGATTTGGTGTTTTCCATCCCTTTCATTGGAGTTTTTGGGTGGGTGTGTGGTGGTATTTTATTGTGGTTTTAATTTGCATGTTCCTGCTGACAGAGGAGGTTAGACTCCTTTTCATGTAGTTATTCTCCACAGGTATATTCTCTTGTGTAGATTATCTGTTCAAGTCTTGTGCCCATTTTTCTATTGGGTTGCCTGTCTCTTTTATGTTGATTGTAGGAGTTGTGTATTCTGTTTAGGAGTCCTTTGTCAGGTGTGTGCAATAATATCTTTAACTTTGTGGTTGTCTTTCATTCAACTGATGGTGGGTACTGAGAAATAGGAGATTTTAATTTTAAAATACTCTATCAATTTTTATATTATAGGTAGTGTTGTTTGTATCTTACTTAAGAATCTTTGCTGATCTTTGCCACTATTCTCCTATATTTTCCTCAGCAGTGGGCAGTTGCCTGGCACCCTCTGGGGCTCGGATCTCCCCTTTCAAGGAGGGCAGCTTTCACCTTTCACATTTAAATGTGCTGTCAACGTGGACTTGATTTTCATATCAGGTGAGGGAGACATCAAGATGTGTTTTCTTCCAAAAGTTGGATATACAATTGGATATCCAATTTGTCTGGTACCACTTATTGAAATGTTGATCTTCTCCCTGCTACACTGCCATGCAAGTATCCAGGGGAACCAGTCATGTGTGATTGGTGTGTTGAAACTTTCAGTCTCATCACTGCTGTTCCCCACGCCCTACCTCTGGAGAGAGGCAGTGGGCTGGAGATTGAATCACCAGTGACCAATGATTTGATCAACCATGCCTATGTAATGAGGCTTCAATAACAACCCAAAAGGATGGATTTCAAGAACTTCCGGGTTGGTGACACATGGAGGTTTGGGGAGAGTGTGATATGCAGTGAGGGCATAGAAGCTCCATGCTCCTTCCCACATATCTTGTCCTATTCAACTGTTTCATCTGACTGCTCCTGAATAAATAACCAGTAATCTAATCAGTAATACATTTCTCTGAGTTAAAGATACTTTAGCAAATTAACGGATCCCAAGGAGGGGATTGTTGGAACCTCCTATTTATAGCTGGTCTGTCAGAAGCATGGGTGGCAAACTTGCGACTGGTGTCTGAAGTGGGGGGAAGGAAGTCTTATAGGACTGAGCCCTTAACCTGTGAGATTTGAGGTTATCTCCATGTATATAGTGCCAAAAATGAGTTGAATTAAAGGATACCCATTCAAAGAATTGCTTGATGGCGTTGAAAAAAAAGTTGCTGTCAGAATCATAGGTCTTACAATTACCTCCTCCCTTCTGCTGCCATCACCGCCACTCCTGTTCATGAACATGTGTTAATATGCTTGAGGCTTTTGTTGTGAGAGAATGAAGAAGAGATAAGAGGTAAGGAACCACAGGGACAAAGGACAGGATGGAGTTTTCCAAAGATAGAGTCTGACTTCTTGCACAGAAAAGAAATGCAGGGAAAAGGCAAGAGAGGTAGTTTTGTTTGATGCCCCAAAATCAAAAATCTCCCCAGAGCAACAGAGAGGAATCTCTTGTCATTTCTGTGTGCACATCGGTGGTTATGTCCAGAGGAAATGTGAGTCGGAACTGAAGTAGTAGGAGCTGTGCACAGCAGAGCATCAGGTATGGGGTGGCCTCAGCCAGGACACCAGCAGCGGGAGTGGTGCCAGTTGTTTTCTGTAAATGGTTTGCAGGCAGCAGGCTCTTTAGAGAAGTTCAGAGTTCAGAGACAATGTCTGGGTGTTTCTAGAGAACATAAGAGTCTCCACTGGGCCATAACTGGGTATATGTGGATGAGGCTGGGACTGTGGTCCTGTGTCAGGCAAGTTGAAGGATCTGATTTTGCAAACTTCCAGTATTAGTATCATTGACCTTATTTGTTGCCAAGTCTTCAGTGGTTTGGTGAACATTGGGTTACATATACAATTCTTTTCTTCATCGTAGATACATGAACTCATTCTGAGCTGGATCTATGTACTAAACACTCCTGTATCCCCCATAGGATAATGTCTTGCACATGGTGAAGGAAATTCCCAGTTTCTATTTTTCTAATGTTTATTTATCTATTTATTCAGAGAGAGAGAGAGAGAGACTGAGAGAGTGCACATTGTGTGCATGTGTGTAAGATTTAGGGAGGGGAAGAGAGAAAGAGAATCCCAAGAAGGTGCCACACTGTCAGTGCGAAAGCCAACATGGGGCGCTATCTCATGAACCATGAGATCATGACCTGAGTCGAAGTCAAGGATCAGCCACTTAATCGACTGGGCCACCCAGGCCCCCCTCCCAATTTCTACTTTAATGCCCTTTCCAAAATTACCTCATGTCAACCTCTGGAAGGCTTTCCCTAGGAGGAGTCTTCCCAGAGCCCCATGCATGTCCTTGTTCCTCAGGCTGTAGATGAAAGGGTTCATCATGGGGGTCACCACAGCATACATCACTGTGGCTACTGAGTCCTTCATGGAGTAGGATTGGAGAGGCTGCAGATATACCATACAAAGCGTCCCATAGAAGAGGGAGACCACAGTCAAATGTGAAGCACAGGTGGAGAAGGCTTTGTATTTACTAGAGGCTGAGGGTATTCGGAGGATGGCTCTGACAATGCAGACATAGGACATGATCATGAATCCTAGTGGGGCAAGGAAGATGAAGGATCCTGTGGCAATCAGCATCGTGTGATTGACTTGGGTGTTAGAACACGCGAGCCTCAGCAGGACATACATCTCACAGAAGATGTAGTGGATCTTCCGGGAACCACAGAAGGTCACCCTGGTCATGAGGAGGGTGTGGGTGAGGCCATAGAGGACAGAAAGTGCCCAACACAAGGTGAGGAGCAAAATGCAGAGTCCAGGGCTCATGGCCGTGGTGTAATGGAGGGGGCGGCAGATGGCCACATAGCGGTCATAGGCCATTGTCGCCAGGATGAGGTTGTCCAGGGCCACCAAAGAGACGAGGAAGTAGAGCTGCGTCAGACACCCTGCATAGGAGATGGCTTTGTTCTGAGACTGAAGGCTCACCAGCATCTTGGGGATTGTGTTGGTGACGAAGAAGAGGTCGGTGAAGGAGAGGTTGGCCAGGAAGAAGTACATGGGAGTGTGCAAGCGGGGATCAAAGCTGATGGCCAGGATGATGAGCACATTTCCCACCACTGTGACCAGGTACATGGACAGGAACATCCAGAATAGGATCCGCTGCTGCTCAGGACTCTCTGAGATCCCCAGGAGCAGAAACTCAGAGACTCCACTCTGGTTGCTTCCATGCATTTTCCCAACTGTCTGCAACATAGGCACCAACAAATGTTTACTTAATGTCCTCAGTTGAATAAGGACATTTAAATAAGCAAAATAAACTGTTTTCTTAGCATCAAAAATACCTTAGGTTAAATTTTATAACTTTTTTTTGGATTAAGAGAGAATGCAGTGGCATACGAAAGCTGTTAATAACATGGAAAATTTTCATGCAACTTAGTCATTCCAGCAACTTCTAATCTAGCATACTCCATACTGTAGGAATAATGTCCATGTCTTATTTTAAATCATATCATCTTACAACTTTCTTGAAGTGCTTACGATTAGTATGGTACATTATGATATTGTATAGACTTACATGATATTTAAAACAGATGTATGCAGTAGAAGAAATTGCTGTTATACAATTGGACCAGGGCAAAAAGTAAAAATATTGGAAAGGAAATGGAAAAATTATCATTATTTGCTGATAGGATGATGTACTTGGGAAACCTAAAACAATTGACTAAAATATTAACATGCCTCAGAAATAAAAACGAATTTGAAAACACTTCAAATCTGAGCTCTAACACTTTTATCTGTGAAACTTCCAGCAAGTTACTTGAGCTTTTTAAGTCTCCATTTCTTTATGTGAAAAGTGGGTGAGAATAAAATGAAGCAATAAAGAGCTGGCTTGCAGTAAGGACTCAACAAATACTTATTATTATTATTATTGTTATTGGTAAGCAATAATCAGGAATAATAAGTTAAAAATATGGTGTGAAAGGGTTGCCTGGCTGGCTCAGATTGAAGAGCATGAAGCTCTTTTTTTTTTTTTTTTTAAGTTTATTTACTTTGGGAGGGGAGGGGGCAGAGAGAGGGAGGAAGAGAGAGAATCTCAAGCAAGCTCTGTACTGATGTGGGGTTTGATCCCATGAACTGCGAGATCATGACCTGAGCCCAAATCAAGAATTGCCACTTAATTGACTGAGCCACCCAGATGCCCTGAGCATGTGACTCTTGATCTTGGGGTTGTGAGTTTGAGCTGCATGTTGGGTGTATAGATTACTTAAATTAAAAAAAAAAAAAAACCTAAAAAACAAAAAACAAAAAACGGGCACCTGGGTGCCTCAGTTGGTTGAGTGGCTCTGGATTTCAGCTCAGGTCATGATCCCAGGGTCATGGGATTGGGCCCTGTGTTGGGCTCTGCTCAGCATGGAGCCTGCTTAAGATTCTCTCTCTCTCTCTCTCTCTCTCTCTCTCTCTCAAATAAAAAAATAAAATTATATATATATATAATGTGAAACAACCCAATCACATTATCAACAAACAAATCTATGCATTAAAATGTTAATATTCAGGTAGGATATTTAAATTCTTCACAGATGCATACAGCGAAAACTTAGTAAATGGCAAAACATACCAAGATTCTAATTCTACTGGATTAATCAAAATTTAAACTATTCGAAGTAAAACTTTGAACAGGGTTTTAAAGAAAACATCTATGTTTAACCTCAAAATAATTGTGAAAGCCAGCTAGAGAAACGTTGAAAAAGAGAGAACAAGGGGACAGTTTTGCTGCCATATTTAAAGGGCTATAAAACTGTGTGGTATTGGTGCTGGAATGAACAGATCAATGGAAATGGAGAGAAACTTCAGGTACAGACCAAAGAACATGTAGGATTTAGGTGATAATTACAGTAGCACTTTTATTGGGCGAAAACTTTTGTATTTATTCAGTAAGAGGCATTGAGACCACTAATCACTTTGGGGGCAATATGAGATCAATATTTTCTTTCTTACCAAACACATTTCAAGCACACCAAAGATTAAAGTAACTTAATGTGTCTTTTTTCCTTTTGAAAACCTAAAATATAAGGAATAAACATCTTAAAAATAAAAAAAGAATAAAAAGGAGGACATATAAATAAGTTACACTGAATTCCACTGTGTAGACATAAATAACAATGGGGCACATTTTAATGATTGTATTATTTGAGATGTGAAGGATGAAAAAGGCCAGGCTATGAAGTCTAGATCAAACAGCGCTCTAGGGAGCTGCATGTGTGAAGCACCTGAGGGGGCCTTTGTTGTATGTAAGGAGTTAAACATGGGTCAGTATGGCCCAACTGAAGATCAGAGTAGTGGGATGTGGGATTATGCAGGCAAGCAGGTGTCAGGTCCTGCAGAGACTTGTTAAGATTAAAAGAAATTTTTTTAATGTTTATTTTTGAGAGAGAGAGAGAGAGAGAGAGCGAGTGAACGGGCAAGGGGCAGAGAGAGAGGGAGACACAGAATCCGAAGTAGGCTCCAGACTCCGAGCTGTCAGCACAGAGCCTGACGGGGGCTCTGAGTTTGTGAGTTTGAACTCACAAATTGGGAGATCATGACCCGAGCTGAAGTTGGATGCTTAACCGGCTGAGCCACCCAGGTGCCCTTAGACTTGTTAAGGTTTTAAAATTTTATTCTAAATACAGTAAAAAGCCTTTAAAAATTAAGCAGAAGAGGGTATATTTATTTAGCAACTCTTCTGTTTGTATTTTACCAACAGTGTTTTAATAATTAGCTACGGATTTTCATTTTTAATCAAATGCTTTTTCAGTGCCTATTACACTGTTAGCTTTGGTAATATTGAACCACATATGCATTCCCAGTATAAAATACTGAAATTGATTTGCAATTATTTTATTTAGGCTTTTATAGTCATTTTTATGAATGAGGTTTATCTATAGTTTCTTTTTTTACGTGCCATTCACTTTTTAATTTTTTTATTTTTAAAGTTTATTTAATTTGAGAGAGACAGAGCAAGCATGAGTGGAAGAGGGGCAGAGAGAGATGGAGAGAGAGAGAATCACAAGCAGGCTCTGCCCTGTTAGCATAGAGCCCAACGCGGGGCTGGAACTCCTGAACAATGGAATCATGACCCGAGCCGAAATCAAGAGTTGGATGCCTAACCTGCTGAGCCACCAGGCACCCCCTTAAGATGTAAATTTTTAAATAAACCCCATGGAATTCATTTCCCCCAAATAGCTTTTAATACATTACAATCTATTGATTATTTTTCAAAGTTTCCAGTATTAGTAATTCAAGCAATACAGAAAATTTTAAATTGAAAGAAAGCAAACATCATCCCCACTTCTGCCTTGCAACCACTGTAACATTTTGGTGAATGTATTTTCAGCTTTTTTGTTTCCCTCATCTTTAGTCTGTCAACAACCTGATGGGTGACTTTCTCCAAGTCAACATTGTCATTTCTTATATATTTTTCTTGTTGAAAAACTTTATATTGCTGCCTGCATGATTTTCTTTGATCTTAAAATTAAAATTTACCAACTTCTATTCAGTAATTACACTGAATTCCGCTGTTTGGAGATAGATAACTGTTCACATTTTGATGTTCTTATTATTTGAGATGTGAGGGATGTTTTTCCTTCACTGACTTATCTGACTTAGAATGTCCTTTCCAATCTTAAAATTATGTCTCCCTTCATTTTATGAGAATCTTCTTTAATGCTCTCCTTATTATTCTGTGACATTTCTTGGAACTCATAACTATACATTAATGATAAATTAACATTTCATTTTGGTGACACTGCTCCATCGCCTCTAAAAATACCTGTAGCAAACCCCAACCTGCCTCTTTGAAAATGAATAGACAGATTAAAATAGTGCTTTGTGTCATTCCGAGTATTCAGGTGAATAATCCTTTTATGCAAGAGACTTATTAAAAAAAGTTAAAAAAATGAATTCATAGTACCAATTGCAGGTGGATATTGCATCTGTCAAAGAGAGTGACCCTCTTTTAAGAGATTTTCCTTTTGGGTGAAAAATAAGATCATGGAATTTAAAAATATAATGGTGGGCAATTGACTTTTGGCATGACAATATGAGGAGGTCCACTGACCCACTTCTAAATGACACATGTGAAAATATTAAATAGAAGGATTTAAAACCAATGGAAATGGTCCTAAGGGCAAACAGCAAATGAAGAAACATTCAGGAACATCTTTGAAAACTCAGTAAGAAATGTGGAAAATAAAAAGATGGGAAAGCAGCAACCACTGAAAAACTATAGACTGGCTATACATTAATCTTTAAATATAGAAGTAGATTTTAGAGATTAAAAGTAGGCTTTAATTTAAAAAGGTAATTAGAGGGGCACCTGGGTGACTCAGTCGGTTAAGCGTCCAACTTTGGCTCAGGCCATGATCTCATGGTTTGTGAGTTCGAGCTCCCTGTCGGGCCCTGTGCTGACATTTCACAGCCTGGAAGTCTGCTTCAGATTCTGTGTCTCCTTCTCTCTCTTCCCCTCTCCTGCTCGCACTCTGTCTCTCTCTCTCTTCCAAAGATAAATAAACATTAAAAAAATTTTTTTTTAAAGTTTATTAGAGACAAAGGGGGATACTTTATAAGGTTAACAGGGTAAATGGATCAGTAAGAAAACAATGATAAACACATATGCACTGAAATATATACTAGAAAACAAACACATGAAAGGAGAAATAAATAATTCAAAAAGAGTAAGTGGAGATTTCAACATTACACTTTCAGTAGTGGATTGAGCAACTAAGCAGAATTTCAACAAGGAAGTAGAGGACTTGAACAATACTCTGCATCAACTATACCTAACAATAAACGTAGAACACAGTGCCCAAGAACAACAGAACAAGGTTCATTTCAAGTGCCATTGGGACACTCCAGGATAGACCATATGTTAGGCCATACAACAAACCTCAATAATTTTAAAAGGATAAAAATGACACCAAGTATGTCCTCTAAGTGCAATGGAATGAAATTAGAAATGAATAAATTGAAAAAAGTTGAGAAAATTCACATATTTATGGAAATTAAAGAACACGCTCCAAAATAGCCAATAGGTCAAAGAAAAAATAAAAAACAAGATCAGAAAATACTTTGAAATGAAAACAAAGGTACAACATACCAAAATTTATGGGATGCCATTAAAGTAGTACTTAGAAGGAATACTTTTGTTGTAAATACCTATATTAAGAAAGAAGGAAGATCTCAAAGCAATAACCTACCCTTATATGGTTAACATTGTGATAGTCCCCAAATAGATCTACAGATTCAATGCAATTCCTGTTGGAATCCCAGCTGACTTCTTTGCAGAAATTGTACAAATTGATTCAAAATTCAGATGGAATTTCAAGGGACTCAGGATAGCCAAAACAATCTTGAAAACCAAGAGCAAATTTGGAGAATTCACACTCCCCAGTTTTAAGACTTACTACAAAGCAACAGTAATGAAGACAATGGGGTACCGGCATAAGGATAGAAATATAGATCAATGGAAGAGAATTGAGAGTCCAGAAATAAAACCACGTATGCATGGTAAGCTGATTTTTGACAAAAGTGCAGATTACACAGCGGGGAAAAGATATTTTTAACAAATAGTGCTGGGCCACAAGCCACATGCCAAAGTTGTATTCTTCTCACACGCCATATATAAAAATTACTTTGAAATGGATCAATTTGAAATTGAACGTAAGAGTTAAAACTATAAAACTCTTAGGAGAAAACCTAGAGAAATTTTGTGATCTTGGATTTAGGGGAGGGTTCTAAGATATGACATCAAAAGCATGAGCAACAAGAGAAAAACCACATTCATCAGAATGGCATTGATAGCAGAAAACAATGAAAAATTGTGAAAATTATGAAACAAAAATTATGAAAAATTATGCCATATTTTACTTTCATAAAAGTAAAATACTTTCCACATCACCATAATACAGCAATAAAATACAAATAAACAAAAAATGCCAAAAGGGAAAAATGCTTGCCACGTATGTGATAGACAAAGGCTTAATAGGCTTTATAGAGAAATAAGGTTTTTTTTCAGTAGGCTTCACACCCAGTGCGGAGTCCAAAGTGGAGTCCGACCTGGGGCTTGAAGTCTCTACCCTGAAATCCAGACCTGAGCTGAAATCGAGAGTTGGATGCTAAACCAACTGAGCCACCCAGGCATCCTGAGGAAGAACTGTTTTAAGTCAATAATAAAATTACCAACCCTCATTGGAAAATAGCAACAGACATGAACAAAAGAAGACTCACAAAAGAAAAAGGTCAGAGTCAATAAACATAGGAACAAACATATAGCTTTGCTACTTATCAAAAGATGGGATGAACAGGCAGTTTTATATCTGATGAAATGAATGATTATAACTTTCTAGAGGGAAACCTGACATTCCATTTCTTAAGCTCTTAAAAGGGAGATTCCTCTGAGCAATCTCAGTTTTAGGAATGTATCTTAAAATATAATCCGATAGAAACATAGACATGTATGTATAAAATGTTTATCAGGACCTTGTTAAAAATAATAAAAAAAGGGCAGCTCAGTCGGTAAAGTGACCAACTTTTGATTTCGACTCAGGTCATGATCGGGAGCCACATCGGGCTCTGCACTAATAGCACAGAGCCCGCTTGGGATTCTCTCTCCCCCTCTCTTTCTGCCCCTATCCCCACCCCCAAGTGCGTGTGATCTCCCTCTCAAAATAAATAAACACTAAAAATTTTTAAGGAGTAAAAAAGAAAAAAGAAGCAATTGAAACTCTCATCATTAGAGACACATTTAAAGAAACTGCACAATCCATACATTTAAAGGCACACAATTAAGCCATCATAGATAGGTGTGTATTCCACATATATGTATGTTTATGATAATTGTTAAATTAAAATATAATTTATTCCTACTTGGTAATATAGAAAAATGATCAATTATGCTTAGGTGATATTGGTTGTATCTAGTCCTAAGTGTTCATGTGAGGAGGAAACAAGGAAATGCAGGTAAAGTACATTGCACTGGCCGAGCACCCTCCCTGCTGCACAATGTGCACTTTCTAAATTACGGATCTTACCATGTGGCTTCTCTACAGTAGCAGAGCTCCCCATTTCCTCTGGAATAGCCCATGATTATGGCCAGGTGGTCAAAGTGCCAGGATCCCTCATTCCTTGTGGATCTCCGGCTCTCCCTACTCCAGTGATGGCTCATGGCTTGTATTTTCTAAGTACTCACAATGCTTTGCTTTTGTCCTTCGCACCAGCTGTTCTTTTGTTTTACTGAATTTTAAGTGAATGTTTTCTCTATTCTGTGATTCCATTGCTCTTCTGGCAAGATCCATTATAGCTCTCA
Organism: Panthera leo; assembly: GCF_018350215.1. NCBI lineage: Eukaryota > Metazoa > Chordata > Mammalia > Carnivora > Felidae > Panthera > Panthera leo. The sequence goes on along the minus strand of NC_056692.1, from coordinate 13,780,301 downwards.
CTCAAGCATCTCCTGCTGGTGGCATCTTCTCCTGCCACAGAGATACCATTCTAAACTCTCTATCATTTCCTGGTCTTTACATTTTTTTAAGGACACCCTATCCCACATTTTGCTTAGTTGTCTGTTCTCCTGGGAGACTTGTGAGAGCCGTCAGAGCAGGGGCAGTATCGTTTTCTTTCCTGTATCTAAAGGACCTCTCAAGGGCCAGGTATGGCATAAGGATTAGGAAGTGAGGGTTGAGCTGAACTCTATAGAATATTAGGCATTCTGTGCATTTGAGCTTCACGAATAGGGAAGAGTCATAAGCCCAAGAGCCTCAATGAATAAGCAACACTATGGATAAAAATGTAGTCATTTGGGTAATGAGCCAGTGTGCCATGGGCGTGTCGGGTCTGTTTTGCAGGTTCAGGCTGAACATGATAAGTTTGTAGTAGCAGTAGAAGGAGCAAATGTAGATGTGGGAACTGAGTGACCTAGGAGAGTAAGGTAATTTGGAGTGCCAGGATGCAGGTGAGGCCAGCAGGGAGAGGCCCAGCATTTAGCATATGAGTAGATTTGTTATCTCAGTGAAAACATTTGAATTCCCAGATGTTTAGCACCCACGGTGCAGGGGAAGGACATTCTGGGTCATATATTTGGGTCCAAAGCTCAATTTAACACCCACAAGTGGTTTTTAAACAAACGTTTACTGAGTATTTGGCCAGACATTATGTTGAATGACACCTCTCTCCCCTGACCTCCCCCCACCTGCCCCTGCTTTTAGTCCACACAGCAAATAGCACTGTTTGTTTCCATTATCCCATTTTCTGGATGAGATGACTGAGATTCAGTTGATTAATGAATGTTCCCAATTTCTTCGACCAGTAACCGATGGAGTTGGGATTTGACTCTTCTTTTGTGTTTCTAAAGTCCACATCCTAAATGCTGTGCTGCAGACATGCCTACCTCACTGTGGGTTTAGAGACTACCCCACAAATACTGGATGTGGAAGCACTTCTCCAACTTAAAGCCCTGTGTAAACGGGAAGTGCTGTAATGAGGATCTCAAAAGGAGTCCCCTTATCATTTCCCTATGTTCTGACTGCCTCCCATCTCTGCTCCAGTAGCAAATCCTGCTCTTAGAACCAAGAGGGATAGGTGCTCCATTCTTGTCTCCATCCTGGACGTGGCTGTTCACCCCACTCACATAGGAGCAACTTCAGCATGCCTGTGTCTGCAGGGAGTGACCCAGGTTGTTGAGGGGGTACTTATCTGTGGCTGGCCCCTTGGTGTTGTGTACACAGAGGAGAGAACAGTGAGGAACTGTATTATTATGGCCTTCACATGCAAAGGGGTGTGGATTGGTCAAGTCACTAGCTAGCAAACAAAAGAGAGACAGAAGGACAAGTCAGGCTGTCTGCCAGATGACTTAAGTGCCATACCTGCAAAGGGGGCCGGTTGGGGGAAGTCATTCCCCGCCATGGAAGACATTCAAACAAGCTCACAATACAGCGGGTTGAGTTGTGATTTCACAGTCTACTCAAGTACTTAGTGGAGATAGACGATGGTTAATTCTCTTTTAACCCTAGGATTCCAAATTACAGAGCAATCATGTGCTGGTCCTTGGGCATTTGAGTTAAAATAGGAGTGATCCTTAGGACATGCTTTTTTGTGTGTCCACATCTGTTCATTACTCATACAGTTCTGTTAAGTCTCTACACTATGACTGAGATCATTTGTTTCTCAGAGTGTGTAAGTGAGGCTTCAAGTTGAAGGGACTGCTTGCCTCTCAGGAAAGCAAAGAGTTTCCGTGAAAATGGGAACTGATGGGCTCATCCCAGAGACCACTCCAAGACCCCCGAAGTGACCTCAGGATGAAAAAGAGCACCATGGCAATGGCCTGAGTGTCTCCGTTCTGAGCACTGGCTACCATCTCTGTTTCTGTCATGGAGACAAAGGTTTTCCACCTCCCGAGACCTCATCAGAAACTACTGCCTCCCAAAGTCAGAGGACACCCAGAGGCCATGATGGCTCTGCTTTCGAGCCCTCAAGGCAAGTGTCTCCCGCATTTTAGTGTGCATCAGAATCACCTGTGATACTTTAAAACAAAAAGCTGCTTTTCTGGCCCCCTTCCTGGAAAGACTCGTTATGTTTTGAGAACCAAGCCATTTTTAACAATCACCTGGTGATTCTGATCGTGCACTTTGGGGAATCCTGTTCTGAGTCTGTAAGAGTCCGTGGTTTCTGAAAGCTTGTGTGGTCAGTTGGCCTTAGAACATAAGGCTCTCTGCAGTGTGGCTGGGTGGAGAGGGGAGAGAATGGGTGGTGGGAGGCCGTACCGGCAAGGGCTCCAGACTCAGCATTAGAAAACTGTCTTCTCGGGGCACCTGGGTGGCTCAATCGGTTAAGCATCCGACTTCGGCTCAGGTCATGATCTCAAGGTCCGTGGGTTCGAGCCCTGCGTCGGGCTCTGTGCTGACAGTTCAGAGCCTGGAGCCTGTTTCAGATCCTGTGTCTCCCTCTTTCTCTGACCCTCCCCTGTTCATGCTCTCTCTGTCTCAAAAATAAATAAATGTTTAAAAACAAACAAACAAAAAAAACCTGTCTTCTCTTACCTCCTGGGTTGCTCCCTAGCTGCTTGAGCTGTGAACCTCCTCATCCCACCCCTTAAGCCCTTTTTGCAGGCTTGAGGATTACATGTGACAGCATGTGATAGCACTTTGAAAACTGTGGAGTGCTAAGAGGTTGGAGGGATTGTTGTATTACCTTTAAATACTAAGGGGTTAGATTATATGAAGACTTTTAAAGCATGTGGGTATGTTCATGAGAGATAAATGGATAAGAGAAGAAAGATGTGTGTGTGTGTGTGTGTGTGTGTGTGTGTGTGTGAGAGAGAGAGAGAGAGAGAGAGAGAGAGAGAGAGAGACAGGGAAACAGAGAGAGAGGGAATGTTTGAGATGTCTAGACCTTACCCACTGCTCTGTGCTGGTCTCAGAGTTATGTAGTACGCTGCCTCCAGTTTCCTTCTACAGGATGAAAATTCTGTCAGGACGCAAAGGACAGTAAGGCATTACTTCTGAATAGGGTGGGAATTGGTGCCTGGATTTTCAGTGCCTGCACAAAAGGAGAAGAAAGTGAGGTTGTGGACCCTCTGATGAACTTGGAGAATCTGAGAACTGAACCCTGGATATGAGGTTTGTGAAAAAAGGGGCTGAACTGGAGCCATATCAGGGCTATTTATCAGTTTTGGAAAGACACAGGGGAGGCAGTCCCAAGACAGTTTGTTGAGATGAACCTGGATAATCGCTCCAATGTTTATATGCAAGGATCTTGGGAAACAAATCTGGTTTACAAGGAATAAACCAACTCAGCTGTGCTGACAGCTCAGAGCCTGGAGCCTGCTTTGGATTCTGTGTCTCCCCCTCTCTCTGCCCCTCCTCCACTCATGCTCTGTCTCTGTCAAAAATGAATAAATGTTAAAAAAATTTTTTAAAAAGGATCTTTGCCAATATACTTCTATATTTTCCTTTAAAGGATATATGGTTTTACATTTCACATTTAGATCTCCTATCAATCTAGACTTGTTTTTTTTTTTGTCAGGTGAGGGAGAGATCAAGGTACATTTTTCTCTCCAAAGTATGGGTATCCAACGGGTTCAGTGCCATTTATTGAAAATGGGTTTTCCAGTACAATGATGAATAAATGTGGTGATAGGGGACTTTTGTTTCATCGCTGAACTTTGAGGAAAGCTTTAAAAATCTTGTGTATGTTTGCTTTGCATTAGGGGTCAACAGACCATAGCTCATGAGTCAAATCTACCTGCCACTTGTTTTTGTAAATAAATTTTACTGGAACATCGTCAGGCCTATTCATTTGCATATTGCCTATGATTGCTTTCATGCTAGAATGGAATGATTGTGCATGTGTTTATTTAAAAATTTTTATGTATCTTTTATTAATTTTAACTTTAGTTCTACCATTTTTTTTTGCTTCCTATATTCTGAAGCTATCCTTTTAGGCATATACAGATTTAGAATAGTGATACCGTCTTGCTAGGTTAACCTATTTTTAATTATAAAATATCACTCTTCATCTCTAGTAATACTTCTTGCCTTAAAAATATCTCCACGGTATATATTTTCTTTTGATTATTGTGTGCAGGGTATAAATAGCATATGGCTGCATTTTGATTTTTTATTCTGTTTGAAAAATTTAATTGTCATTTGAAGTATTTAACCACTTAGGTTTTATGTAATTACTGATATATTTGAATTTATATCCACCATCTTACTTCAGAAAATTTTTTGACCCATCTGTTTTATTTTTTATTTTTTAAAAATTTATTTATTTAAGTTAGTTAACATACTGTGTGCTATTGGTTTCAGGAGTAGAACCAAGTGATTCGTCACTTGCACATAATACCCAGTGCTCATCTCAACAAATGCCCTTCTTAATGCCCATCACCCATTTAGCCCAACCTCCACCTACCTCCCCTTTATCAACCCTCAGCCTGTTGTCGGTATTTAAGAGTCTCTTATGGTTTGCCTCTCTCTTTGTTTTATCTTATTTTTCCTTCCCTCCCACTATGTTCATCTGTTGTGTTTCTTAAATTCATATATGGGTGAAATCATATGACATTTGTGTTTCTCTGCCTGACTTATTTCACTTAGCACAGTACACTCTAATTCTATCCACATTGTTGCAAATGGCAAGATTTCATTCTTTTTGATTGCTGAGTAGTATACCATTGTGCATGTGTGTGTGTGTGTGTGTGTATGTGTGTGTATTTTGGTTATTGTTGATAGCACTGCTATAAATGTTGGGGTACATGTGCCCCTTCGAATCAGCTTTTTGTATCCTTTGGATAAATACCTAGTAGTGCAATTGCTGGGTCGTAGGGTAGTTTTATTTTTCATTTTTTGAGGAAGCTCCATACTGTTTTCCAGAGTGGCTGCACCAGTTTGCATTCACGCCAACAGGGCAAGAGGGTTCCCCTTTCTCCACATCCTTGCCAACATTTGTTGTTTCCTGAGTTGTTCATTTTAGACATTCTGACAGGTATGAGGTGGTATCTCATTGTAGTTTTGATTTGTATGTCTCTGATGATGAGTGATGTTGAGCATCTTTTCATGTGTCTGTTAGCCATCTGGATGTTTTCTTTGGAGAAGTGTCTATTCATGTCTTTTGCCCATTTCTTCACTGGACTATTTGGTTTTTGGGTGTTGAGTTTGATAAGTTCTTATAGATTTTGAACACTGACACTTTATCCGATATGCTATTTGCAAATATCTTCTCCCATTCTGTCCATTGCTTTTTAGTTTTGTGGATTGTTTCCTTTGCTGTGCAGAAGCTTTTTATCTTGATGAGGTCCCAATAGTTCATTTTTGCTTTTATTTCCCTTGCCGCTGGAGGCATGTCTCATAAGAGGTTGCTGTGGCCAAGGTCAAAGAGGGTGCTGCCTGTTTTTTTTTCTCCTGTAGGATTTTGATGGTTTCCTGTCTCACATTTAGGTCTTTCATCCATTTCGAATTTATTTTGTGAATGGTGTAAGAAAGTGGTCCAGTTTCATTCTTCTGCATGTCGCTGTCCAGTTTTTCCAGCACCATTTGCTGAAGAGACCGCTTTTTTTCCACTGGATATTCTTTCCTGCTTTGTCGAAGATTAGTTGGCCAAACGTTTGTGTTGACCATCTGTTTTATATTCTTTTTTTTCCCTTTCTTGTCTTCTTTTGAAATTCACAAGTCTAATATTTTAAATCTATTTATCCTTATATAAACCTCTTACTTATATATTGTTTTATTTTTCTTTTTACTCTAGAGATTACAACATGCATCCTTGACTTATTACAACTGACTTATTACAACGTAGCATTTCTAAGTTTTTGTCTGTGATTATTTCCATCTTGTCTGCAAGCTCCTCATTTAGTATTTAAAATTTTTCTTTGTGGAGGCTGTAGTGACAGATTCCTGCAATTTTGTTTGTCAGAAAATGCCACTCATTTTTGAAGAATGTTTTTGCTGTATACAGTCTCTATTATTGCAACAATTCCAAGACGGTGTGGCCCTTGTTCGTCATGATTTCTGTTAGGAAGTTAGGTGCCATTCTAATTGTTACTCCTATGAAGGAAATGTGCCCTTGTTCTCAACCCCAATTGCTTTAAGGTTTTCCTTTATATTTGGCTTTAAGAAGTTCTTATATGTGTACATTTAGTTGTGTTTGAATTTATACAGTGGGTTAGCCGAGCAACCTAAACTTGTAGCTTTATGCCTTGTACTGGTTTGGAAAATACTTATTCATCATGAATGATGAGATCATGGCCTGAGCCAAAATCAATAGTCAGACACTTAACCAACTGAGCCACCCAGCTGCTCCTTAATTGTTGTATTTTAAATTCCTTGTCTGCCACCAATAAAATCAGCTTGTCTTTCCTGCTGTTTTTCCCTTTATCTTCCTCCTTCTGTTTAATTTTGTTTTTCTCTCTCTTATTGGCCACAGGATTTTGCCTCTTCCATATTTCTGGTCTTTTTAATTGTATGCTGGACGTTATTGCCATTAAGATTGCTGTGGCTTTGGATGATGTTATCTTCTAACAGGGGTAGTTCTCCCTTTCTTGCTATGCAGGTATGGTGAGTGGTTTGATCACTCAGTACAACCAGAGATTGATTTTGACTTAGGGCTGGGTTGGAAACTTAGAAAGACTAAGTTTACTGCTGCTAGGGTGTGTAGTCTCAGGTTTTTGATTGAGAACATGATGAGTTTCTGAGTTCTAAAAGATAATGGAAGATTATCTTTAGAGACTTTTTCTTTTGCCTAGCTTTTTTAGCTTCTTGCCCCACAAAACGTCAAGCTTTGGCAAACAATCTTGAGAGAAAGGCCAGACATGTGTTCGGAGAAGGCCTCTTCCTGTGATGAGACTTTGGTTTCGAGTCCTGAAAGACTGTAGGACACTTTATGCTGCCTTTTTGAAAACTTGGCCTCACTCCCAGTTTCACTGCACCAGACTCATCAAATGTCCCCTGAGGAAAACCACCCATGTGTTTATGTATCCTCAAATTTCCAACTTATTATTCCAGTACTGTACAACTGCTACCAGCTTCGATGCTTCCTATTTCCCTAGCAGATATCCTCTGCCTCAGTCTGTGCCCAGACTCAGCAAATAGCCTCTAACATAAAATTAGCCAGTTGACTCATCTCATCTCAGAACAGTCTATCTCTCTCTGAAGCTTTAATTTATGTAGTTCTTGCTGCGTCTGCAACTCTATGATAGCTTTTATGATTTAAAGGTTTATTTGTTTTTGGGGTGCCTGGATGGCTGAGTTGGTTAAGCAACCAACTTTGACTCAGGTGATGATCTCACAGATCGTGAGTTCTAGCCCTGCGTTAGGCTCTGTGCTGACAACTCAGAGCCTGGAGCGTGCGTCAGATACTGCGTCTCGCTCTCTCTCTTCCCTCTCCTGCTCATGCCCTGTCTCCTTCCCTCTCAAAAATAAAATAAAATAAAATAAAAATATTAAAAAATTTACTTGTTTTTGAAGTTTATTTATTTATTTTTGAGAGAGAGAAAGAGTGCCCATGCATGCACATGGGGAGGGGCAGAGAGAGAATCCCAAGCAGGCTCCACACTGTCAGTGTGGATCCTGAACCGGGGCTCGAACTCACAAACCCATTGAGATCATGATCTGAGCTGAAACCAAGAGTCAGATGCTTGAGCGACTGAGCCACACATGCCCCGTATGTGTGTGTGTGTGTGTGTGTGTGTGTTTTAAATGACTGTACACCAGGAACATTGCTTGCTGCAACCCATTACATGGACAGTAGTGGGTTGCAACCCACTACGTGGGGCAGGTTTGTTTATTTTATTTCCAAAGACACTGGTGTCAAGAAATGTTGGTTTGGTTGAAACATTTAGTTGATATTTATAGGTGACACATTTCTCTAATATATCCACTTTGAAACCATTTATAACCGTTATCTCTCACCTTGGGATATGGAAATAGCCTTCTAATGATTTCCATGCCTTCCTTATTTTTAATGCTAATGTGCTCTCCTTCAATCCGAGTTACTGTCCTAAAAATGAAATTTGAACCTCTCATTTTAAAGCCATTTAGAGATGTTTTGCTGAGAATGAAGGTGGCCTTGCTTGCCACATTCTATAAGATTTGCCTGACCAGGACTCTGCCTGGCTCTCACCCCAGCCCTTGCATTCTCTCCCCCAATAATATGTGACAGTCACACTGAACTTCCTTGAGTTTCCTGGGTATGCCATGTTTTCTTTAACTCTTCAATCTTAAATAACACATGTTACTTAGTTTGCTGACAGCACCATTTTCTTTCCATCTATCCTTGTCATCCAGTTGCCTCACAGAGATCCAAGATCCAAGACAGTTGTCAAATGTGGCTAGGTGTGGCTGGGGAAATAAGGAGGGAGTGACTGTCTGTGTTTACAGACGATGGTTAGATTTCATCATTAAGTGACAAGTGATGTGTGAAAATAGCTCACAGTCACTTTTCCTAAATGTAGCAGGCAGAAATTATGGGACTGAATTATTGAATAAGTTGATCAATAAAGAACTTTTCTTTTCCTGTTTTAAAGATAATATTTCTGAAGCAATAATCCAAAACAAAAAAAGAGTTATCACTCTTAAGCACTTCTGGAGACAAATACTTCAAGAGTGAAAATAATGAAGTCAAAGAAGGAAGAGGTCTTCTGGGCTCTGGTAGCTAAGGCAGAGGTCCTGGTGGGACTAGGGCATGAACTCTTTTCTTTGTTGCCTGTTCCCCTACCCAAAGATGGCTAGTAATTAAGTAGTCCCTGCTTCATACTTCCTAGGGGATTTGTCCCAGGGAGGTTTGAAATTTACTTTGTTTGTTATTACTGTCCTCCCCCACCATGTAGGTTCCACTGGGACCCATTGTCCCACAGGCCCAGGAAGTCAGAATGAGAGAAGTGAGAAAGGACAGCGTAGACTCAGGCAATGACTACAATCTGAATCTCTATGAGTTTATAATGAATAAAAGAGCGAGGGGTCTTGGGCCAAAGCCCTGAAGTCTCCTTGAGACATACGTGATAAGTTAGGCTGGAGGGTATATGTCTTAGGCTTCTTCCAACCTTAGCATTCATATTACTGAGGTTTTATGATGTGACTCTATGGGATTGTTCTTCAGGAAGTCTAAAAATTAAGAAAACCTGCTCAACATTCTAGAAATAGCTTGATTAGTATCACCAGATTCCATCTCATTATTTAAAATAGTATCTATAAGTATTTCACAACAGAGTCCTCTATGTTTCGCAAAGAGTTTTCTCAAAAGAGATTTCATTTTACAGTAGCTTTGTGAGGTAGTCAGGGAGAAGGCGGTATTGGCATTTTAAAGGTGAAGCACGTAGAATGTGAGGGGTAGGTAAAGTTCATATGGCTCTTCAGTGGCAGCATTTGTAAGTAATATCTGAGTTGTTCTCCTAATCAGGTATTTTATAGAATAGATGGGCCCTACTTGTTTCTCAGAGAAAGGAATTCCTGAAGAGTCAGAGATGGATCCTCCCCCCACTAATATGTAGTAACAGATCTTTCCTGTGTCCAAGTGTGGAAACACATGCATATGCCTATTTTAGCCCCACGACCTTGGTGAACAGCCTGCAGTGAGTGCACTCTTCTCTCTCTTCAGGGTTAGGAGATGTTTTTCTCATCCCGAAATGCTCTTGGTTTTTCTTGTCAATCCTGACTCACACTGTGGGAAGGGTGCCTGGAGGAGACCAGAAACTAGAGCCAAGAGATTGGAAATTATCCTCATTCTTTTTGCTCTTCCATGATCTCTCAACTTCCACTTCCATCTCATTTCTTCCTGCATCAATACTGATATCTTGTGGGGCAAATATCTGATTTTTCTGTGTGGGGTAAATCTTAAGGAAAAAAATGATAGCACTGTTGTTTGGGTAGATGAGTGTAAGCCATATAGCAGGATATCTTGAGATGGGGTAATATTGTGACCCGGGGGAGGAATTCTGGACAGTCTGTAGTGCCGTATCTGAAAATCAATACAATGGATTTAGATAAGGGAGCTATGATTTGGAAGGCGTCGGTGTCAGTGAATGTTTCAACCTCCACTATTTTTGGTGAATGCTGAAACAAATAAGAAATCCCTTGGGTTGTCATAAATTTCTTTCCCTTCCTTCCTTCCTCCCTTCCTTCTTCCGTTTCTGTCTCTGTCTCTGTCTGTCTCTCTCTTTTGTCACATTGTTCTAGATGCTAGTGTTTGGCTGTGAACAAGATAGAACCTCCCCCTATCCTTAAAGTCTAGCAAAGAGAAAATAATTGCTATTTAATGGTCTGGAGGGTGAATTACTAGGTTACAGGATGGAATGAGGTGGAGACAGCATGTGTCAGGGAATGGAAAATGTGATGTCATATGGTGGGTGACAGCAGGATGCCTTTGAGAAAATGAGAAATACTTGGTACAGCTGGAGTGGAGAGAGGGCTAAACATGAGCTAATTGATCTGATGAAATAGGGTCTTGTGGGTCATGTAAACCGGTTTGGACTTTATGTTAATGGAAAGAGGAAACTCTTCAATTAGAATAGTGACACAAGCAGGTTTGACTTATAAAAAGAATGATTCTGGATAATGTCAATGGGATGGAAGGGAGTGAAGGTAAACGTGGAGAGACCAGACTTGTTGTGATGGTTCAGTTGAGGAAAATGACCTGAATGGAGGCTGTGGGATATGTAGCCCACATACGAGAAGTGTATGTACGTGGGATATGTATACGAGAAGTGAGAAGAAAGGGAGACTGGTAACATACAGTAAATGCATAAGGAGCAGGAAGAGAGGAAGGAGTCAAGGACGGCTCTCAGGTTTGACTCGAGTACCTTGTAGGCGGTACTGTCAGTCACCGAACTAGAGCTACTGGGAGTGGAGCCCCTCTGGGTCAAGGAAGACAATAAACTAAATTTCACAAAGATTGGTTTCAGAGTAACAATAAGCCATGCAGGAAGATGGCCATCAGAGAGCTGAACACCCACGTCTATAGCCCAGACGAGCTATGTGGGCTGGATAAATACATTTGGGATTCACTGTCATATTTAGGGGAAGTGTAGGAGGATTCTGAGGACCACCAATATTCAAACGATGACTGAACAGGAGACGTTCTCTAAGGACTCTGTGAAGGCATTCCAAGGGAGATAGGAGAAACATGAAACTGAGGTGTCACCACAGCCAAGAGATGGGAGAGTTTTAAGAAGGAAGAAGTGACGATTAGTTTTAAATGTGATATGTTATCCGATTTAGAGACTTGGAGGCCATTGGAGGCTTGTATTTTCAGTAGAGTCAGCTGCCACCTGTGCCTATATTCTCACTCATCCACCATTTGACAATAGGCCACTTGCAATGGAAATATATTTATTTCTTATACTTGGATTTTAGGGTCTGTTATTTTCTTCATAAATATAATAGAATCACAGAATGACAGAGAGGAACCAAACTGTCGTCTCAGAGTTCCTCCTTCTGGGCCTGCCCATCGAACCAGAGCAGTGGAATCTGTTCTGTGCTCTGTTCCTGGCTGTGTATGTTACCACCGTCCTGGGGAACCTTCTCATCATCGTCCTCATTCGCCTGGACTCCCACCTCCACGTGCCCATGTATTTGTTTCTTAGCAATTAATCCTTCTCTGACCTCTGCTTCTCCTCTGTCACAATGCCCAAACTGCTGCAGAACATGCAGAGCCAGGTCCCGCCCCTCCCCTATGCCAGCTGCCTGGCCCAGATGTATTGTTACTTGTTTTTTGGAGTTCTTGAGAGCTTCCTCATTGTTGTCATGGCCTATGGTCGCTATGTGGCCATCTGTTTTCCTCTGCACTACACCACCATCATGAGCCCCAACCTCGGTCTCTCCTTGGTGGTTGTCCTGGGTGCTGACTACTGCCCATGCCATGTTGCACACCCTGCTCATGGCCAAGCTGTCCTTCTGTGCCGACAACATAATCCCCCACTTTTTCTGTGATATGTCTGCTCTGCTGAAGCTGGCCTGCTCTGACACTCGAGTCAATGAGTTGGTGATATTTATCATGGGAGGGCTTCTTCTCGTCATCCCATTCCTACTCATCGTCATGTCTTATGCACGGATTGTGTCCTCCATCCTCAGGGTCCCTTCTTCCAGGGGCGTCCTCAAGGCCTTCTCCACCTGTGGCTCCCACCTCTCCGCGCTGTCTCTCTTCTATGGGACAGTTATCGGTCTCTACTTGTGCCCTTCAGCTATTAATTCTGCTGTTGAGGAGACTGTCTTGGCCATGATGTACACTGTGGTCACCCCCATGCTGAATCCCTTCATCCAAAGTCTGAGGAACAGAGACATGAAGGGAGCCCTGGGAAGAGTCTTTTGGAAAAAGAAAGTATCTTTCTCTCTAAAATGGTAACAATTTGGATTTTTACATTATTTAATTCAGTGGGTATAGTAATGTTGATAATGGAATATGACTCTAAATCAGTGTTTTTTTCTCCCTTAATTTTAAAGCTATCAAATTTTCTGTTCAGATAAAACCCTATGCTAAAGGCAACTATGAAAATATGGTAACTACTTAGCTGCTTTCAGGTAGAGCTGGGGGCAGGAAACCAGTTTGATGTGAATCCATATTTCCCTTTTGCCAGGTGGAATTGAAGTTTGAAAATAAGACTTATATACCTTTGTGCAAAACATCTATTATTCATTTCAATTCCGAAATTGTCTTCTTCCAACATCACTGTCATCATTGCTTTTCTTCCTGCTCAAGAATCCTCAGTGATGCACTCAAGTGAAGAAAGAATAAAATCCAACCTTTCTTTCTCACAGAACACAGAGAATCCTGGAGTTCTCAACTTCTCTATACACCTCACTCTCCACTATGAATAAAAGCACTTCTTATTTCCTTCTCTCCATCCATATGCTCACCTCATTCTATCCTTTGATTTTAATTTTATTTTTTGAGCCAGATCAGAAAAATTGTTCTTTACAAAAGAGAATAAGTAGCAAACGCTTGTTGGGTGCTTCTGAGTGTGTCAGGCGCTTTTCCAATCTATTAGTCTACCACCTCTATGATGCTGGTCCTATGGTCATCCTCATTCTATAAGTAAAATGATAGAAAGGTTAATTTACTGTCCAACATCACAAAAGAAGTTAAGATTGGAACCCAGGCAGTTTGGCGTGTAGCCCAAGATCCTCATGACTACACTATACTGCATCTTGAAACTACCAAACTGTACTCCCTCCATTGTAGTGGTGCATTCTGTCCAGTTCTAGTCATTTGTCAGTAGATCATGCTTTCCCATATTTCTTTCATGTCTTCATTTTTCTGATTGAATTATGATAATACATAATCATAAAGTATAGAACAAGAATTGTAAGCCCATATTCCAGTGGCCAAGCAGGTAATGTACATGAGTGTTAAGTAAGCCAGACGCTTACCGCAAGGACACCTGGGGGGCTCAGTTGGTTAAGCATCTGACTCTTGATTTTGGCTCAGGTCATGATCTCATGGTTTGTGAGTTTGGGCCCTGCATCAGGCTCCATGCTGATAATGCAGAGCCTGCTTGGGATTCTCTCTCTCTCTCCCTCTCTCTCTCTCTTACCCTCTCACATGTGCACACACACACTCTCTCTAAATAAATAAATAAATAAATAAATAAAAGAAAAATCAACTGCAGAAATATGATCAAAGATTTTTTATTTTATTAATATATGGAATATGCCTCTATCATAACTCAAAAATATATGCCACTGGAGATGATACTTAAACTTTGATATTGAATAAATTATAAGTGAAAATAGAAATACTTAATTATTAAATACATTACTGTATTTTGTAACTCCTTTGATTTGGAAGCAAAACCTGGCATCTTTTCTTCTGAGCAAGATGTCAGTGTGAAGTCCTTTGTTTTATCTTGAATTGTTTAGTGGAGAATTTAGGATTGGGTCCATTAACTGGGAGTGATATTTAGATTTTTTTTCCTGTTTAATAATTCAAGATCTGTTCACAACCACATGCACTTTGAATATGGATCAAATCTTTGTACAAACATTTATATAGTTAGTGTCACTTTTCTGGAGGCATAAGTAGAATTCTAATATTCCAATGTTGTCATAATATTTTTCAGTATTATGTTGCACAGTGTTCCATCAACTTGAATTTTTGCTCTTCATTTAGTGTATTAGTTGGGAAAGGTAAACTAATATGTTCATATAACATATAATGTTATTTTATTGTCATAAAATTGGGAATAAATGAACATTTTACAAGAACTCATCATTCAGCTCCTTAATTTTGTATATATAGAGCGGTCATTATTTTCATTCATGTAAATGTATTTTAACTATGATGAGTAGTTTGCATTATTCTTTGCCAAATTATGTTTTCAAAGTACAGTTTTTTCAAAAGGAATCAGTCAATTGAATAATATATTTGTGCAATTATTTGTGACTGTATTTGCAGAGAAGTATTCAATGTATTCAGACATGATTTGCATATCAAGATAACCCCATGTATTGAATCAAATCTTCACAAGTGATAGGAGAGGTTTTTAAAAAATTATTGTGTAACATGAGTAACTCATTTTCTTTAAACATTTCCAAAACCATTTTTGGTCCCATATCTGACCTCCACATAGTGCCAAAGGCTACCATATTGTTTATTCAATTTTTAAAGATTTTTTTTTTAATGTTTATTTATTTTTGAGACAGAGAGAGACAGAGCATGAACGGGGGAGGGTCAGAGAGAGGGAGACACAGAATCTGAAACAGGCTCCAGGCTCTGAGCTGTCAGCACAGAGCCCGACGCGGGGCTCAAACTCACGGACCATGAGATCATGACTTGAGCCGAAGTTGGCCGCTTAACTGACTGAGCCACCCAAGCGCCCCTGTTTATTCAATTTTTAAAGTGGAGCACTGGCCAGCTAGTTCAATTCATGGGAACGTATTCAGTTTATGATATAATTACTATTCTATTAAGCCTTTTAGTTTTGAAATTTTAGCATTGAAAAATATTATAATAAATGACTCACGTTAGGTGTCATGGAAAATATTGTCACTTTGGATTTATTTTTTTTTAAATTTTATTTATTTATTTTAAGTAATCTTTACACCCAACGTGAGGCTCAAACTCACAACCCTGAGACCAAGAGTCACATACTCCACCAACTGAGCCAGCCAGGCACCCTGGGTTTAATTTTTAAAAACAAGTTTGATATTATCACCAATACTATCAGAGAGCAGTTTGTAGTAGACTTACTAATTTTGACCAGCTAACATTAAAATTTTGAAGTTTTGTTTCTCTAATAAATATATAACTAATTTCTTGATATTGTGTCAAATAGGGAATCTTTTCCAAAGTTTTTTTGGAAGGATCAAACTTTTCATCAACATCACAAATAAATATAGTGAATTCAGTGGTATTGTTAATGTTTATATTCTCATGTGGCAAAGCACGAATGCTGCTTTCTGTTTGAAGCACATAATTTTTGCTAAATCCCAAAGACCGTCATTTACTACTCAAAATCTCTAAAAAGTGTGAAGCCCAATTGTTTCATTGAATACAACAGCATTGCACAATATCATTGTTCATTTTATAATCATATTGAAAAATGAATGAAAAACTTCAGGCTTCTTTTTGCTTCTTAAACTTTTCATATCATAACTTTTTTTCTACACTGATCGTTGTAAGATTCATTTAATGTAAAATAGGTTTGACACAGGTGCTCTTTGCTTGCTAATTAAACGTGTTGGGATACAGTATATTCCAGAATGAAACACTCGTGTTTTTTCCCCCCAAAATACAATTATTTTTCCATTTTTGGTATCTGCAGTGAATCCAGAAAATATTACCTTCTTCTGAGAAAAGCAATGCCAAGAAGGCAATGATACATGCTGACGAACTGGAGAGTTTATGCCGTGTCTGAAAGGACAAAGTGCTACCAAGCACAGGAGGTTGCTTTTGGGTGGGAATGTAGGCCCAGGACAACAATACCTCCCAGCTGTTTGACCCCATGTCTGATCTCTGTTAGTATAGATGCCCAACATTTTGTGTATCCAATTTATTAAGCAAAGCATTGTCCAATTCTTAGGAGGACATTCTGTTAAGCATAATTATTAAACTATTAACTATAGATTTGGATTTTTATGACAATCTTTCAACTTCTAGTGCTATGTCTTATAGGTAGCATATAGTTGGGAATATTTATTTTATCCATTCAGACATTGTATATCTTTTAGTCGGTGAGTTTATCCATTTACATGGATTCCACAGCATGGTGGCAATATGATACCGTGGCCACATAAGTTGAAGGTTCTTATTTGCAAAATTCTGGTATTAGTGTTAGTGTTACCTTATTTATTTTGAAGGTTTTGTGGTCAGGGGATCTTGCGTTACACATACATGCCTTTTCTTCACCACGCATACATAAATTCATTCTGAGCTGGAGCTATGTCCTAATCACTCCTGTGTCTCCTATAAGATAATGCCTTGCATGTGGTAGAAAATTCCCAGTCTCCACTTCAGTCTCCAAAATTACCTCATGTCACCTTCTGGAAGGCTTTACCTAGAAGCAGTCTTCCCAGAGCCCCATGCATGTCCTTGTTCCTCAGGCTGTAGATGAAAGGGTTCATCATGGGCGTCACCACAGCATACATTACTGTGGCTACTGAGTCCTTCATGGAGTAGGATTGGAGAGGCTGCAGATATACCATACAAAGCGTCCCATAGAAAAGAGAGACCACAGCCAAATGTGAAGCACAGGTGGAGAAGGCTTTGTATTTACTAGAGGCTGAAGGTATTTGGAGGATGGTTCTGACGATACGAATGTAGGATATCATCATGAACCCAAAGGGGGTGAGGAAGATAAAGATGCCTGTGGTAATCAGCACTATGTGAATGATCTGGGTGTTGGAACAGGCCAACCTCAGCAGAACATACATCTCACAGAAGATGTAGTGGATCTTCCGGGAACCACAGAAGGTCACCTTGGTCATGAAGAGGGTGAGGGTGAGGCCATAGAGGAGAGAAAGTGACCAACACAAGGTGAGGAGCAAAATACAGAGCCCCGGGCTCATGGCTGTGACATAGTGGAGGGGGCGGCAGATGGCCACATAGCGGTCATAGGCCATCGTAGCCAGGATGAGATTGTCCAGTGTCACCAAGGAGACCAAGAAGTAGAGCTGTGTCAGACACCCCGCATAGGAGATGGCTTTGTTCTGGGACTGAAGGTTCACCAACATCTTGGGGATTGTGTTGGTGACAAAGAAAAGGTCGGTGAAGGAGAGGCTGGCCAGGAAGAAGTACATGGGAGTGTGCAAGCGGGGGTCAAAGCTGATGGCCAGGATGATGAGCACATTTCCCACAACTGTGACCAGGTACATGGATAGGAACATCCAGAACAGGACTTGCTGCTGCTCAGGACTCTCTGAAATCCCCAGGAGTAGGAAGTCAGAGATTCTAGTCTGGTTGCCTCCATCCATTTCCCCAACTGTCTACAATATCAATACCACCAAATGTCTGCTAAGTGTCCTCTATTGAATAAGTACATTCAATGAGCAAAACAAATGATTTTCTTAGCATTAAAAATACCTTAGTTTTATAAAAATATCATTAAAATAGACTCAATTTTATAATTTTTTTAAACAAGAAAGAAATAACAGACACAGAAACAGAACATGGAAAATGTTTATGAACCTTAATCATTCCAGCAACTGCTAATTTGGCATACTCAATGTTCTAGGAATTATGTCTGTGTCATATATGAAATCTTATTGTCTTAAATACTCTTGCGGTGCTTAAAGATGATATGTAGTGCATATTGCATAGGTGTTTCAATGGTATTTTATATACATTATAAAAATGGGTATTACACAAGAGAACAAAAAAGAGTAAGTAAAAGTATTGGAAAAGAGAAAGAAAAATAATTATTTGCTGAAATGAGAATTTATCTGGGAAATCTAAGACAATCAATGGCTAGGCCATTAGGAATAAAAAGGGTTTACATTGGACTGGATAATCACACAATACGTGGACCCGAAACTAATGGCACTCATGTAGTCATATCATGTAGTTAGTAAGATTGCATTGTCAGAACACTTGAATTCCAGCCCGAGTGCTACCACCAGTCAGTTGTCTGGTAAATCATTCGTGCTCTTTAATAGCCCATTTCTTCATGTGAAAATTAAGTCACAATGTGCTTAACACAGAGCGCTTGTCTGCAGTGAGCAGTCAAGAAACATTGCCTATTGTCATTACATGTAGACAATCATCAGAAGTAGGATAGAAGCTGAGGTGAAATAATTGCATCCACACTATCACCAAACAGATCTATGCATTGAGATGTTAACAGGAATCAGACTGGAACTTCACCATCTCCAGTGAGGCATGTTGTGTACATTTAAGAATAGATATACCATGGTACCAAACAGAAAGATAAATTTGTGGCACTGGTGCATATTCCCTTGAATTAATCTAAATTTAATGTATTGAAACATAAAATTCTAACACGGTTTTTAAGAAATAAAAGATAATCTAAATGTCATCTACAAATACGCATGAAAATAAGCTAAGAAAATGTAGAAAAAACAGAGTGAGGAGACACTTGCTCTGTGAAATATCCAGGACTCTAAAAATAAAAGAGTGTATTAACGCTAGAATGAAAGATGAATAGTGTCATTGACTGATGAATAGATAAAGAAGATGTGATATATATATATGTATATATATATATACATATATATATATACATATATATATATATACACACACACATATATATATATATATGTGTGTGTGTATATATATATATATATATATATATATATATATATATATGCAATGGAATATTATTCCTCCATAAAAAAGAATGAAATCTTGCCATTTGCAACAACGTGGATGGAGCTAGAGAATATTATGCTAAGTGAAATAAGTCAGTCAGAGAAAGACAAATACTATATGATTTCACTCATATGTGGAATTTAAGAAACCAGACAAATGAGCAAAAGGAAAAGAAGAGAGAAAGAAAGAGACAAATTAGAAGACAGACCCTTAATTATAGAGAACTGCTGATAAGCAAAGGGGAGGTAGATGGGGCGATGGTTGAAATAGGTGATGGGGATTAAGGAATGCACTTGTGGTGAGCACCAGGGGTGGTATGGAAAGGTTGAATCACTATATTGTATACCTGAAACTAATAATACACTGTATGTTTGCTAAATGGAATTAAAATAAAACTTAAAAAAATTAAAAAGGAAACTTCAAAAAAACATGTTCATAGAACTAAAGGAAAACCTGTTTAAAGAAGTAAAAGAAGGGGTTCCTGGGTGCCTCAGTCGGTTAAGTGTCCAACTTCGTCTCAAGTCATGATCACACTGTTCCTGAGTTCCAGCCCCACGTTGGGCTCTGTGCTGACAGCTCAGACCCTGGAGCCTGCTTCGGATTCTGTGTCTCCCTCTTTCTCTGCCCCTCCCCTGCTCGTGCTCTCTCTCTCTCTCTCTCAAAAATAAATACTGATTAAAAAATTAAAAACAATAAAGGAGTAAAAGAAGGTATTATGACAATGCCTATCAAATCAAGACTATCAATAGAAGGAAGGAATTTTAAAACATAATCACAGGGAAATTGTGGAGTTGAAAAGTGTCATAATTAAAACAAAAAAGTCCCTGGAGGGGCTCAACAGTGAGTTCGAATGGCAGAAAGATTAGTAATCCTATAGATAGATTGATGCAAGCCGAAAAAAGAGAGAAAATGAAGAAAAATGAAGAGAGCCTCAGGGAAATGTGGGACACCATTAAGTACACCAACATATATGTGGCGGGAGTACTGGAAAGAGGAGAGAGAGCAAAAGAGAGGAGCAGAAAAATGTTTGAAGACATAATTAGTGAAAACTTCCCAAATTTATTGAAAAATACTTACACACCTAGAAGCTCAACAAATTCCGAGTAGGATAAACAGAGAGAGACCCACAAACAGACTCACCACCATAAAAAATCTGAAAGGTGAAGACAAGGAGAAATCCTGAAAGCTGAAAGAAACAAATATCTATTTATACAGAAACCCTGATGACATTAACAGTTGACCTAGCAGAAACAATGAGGGCCAGAAGGCACTGGGATAATATATTTAAAGTTAAAACAAAACAATAAAACCCCCAAATCCCATAAAACAAGAATCCCATGTCCAGTGAAGCTCCTTTTAAAAATGAAGACAGTATAAAATATTTCTCAGGTCAACAAAACTGAGAGAATTTGTTCTTACCAGTCCTGCCTTACTTACAAAAAATACTGAAGGAGGTTTTTGAACTGAAAGTAAATGACCCCAGTTGGTAATCTGCACACACACAAGAAACAAAGAATAGCGGTAAAGGCAGTTAGGTAAATATACAATACGGCTTAAGTGCTTATTTTCTCCTTTCTTGCCCTAACTGATTTATGAACCAAGTATATGAAATAATAGGTAATGGTATATTGTCAAGCTTCTAGTGCATAGATATACAACATATTGTCAATAACAGGACAAGGGATGTCAGTGGGATCAAAGCTGTATTGACTAAGGAAATGACTATAGAAAGGTAAAGTCATAATTATGACAATATATTGTTGGGTTATATGCTTATATAAATATGTGTATATATATATATATATGCTTATATATATACTGGGTTACATATCTCTCTCTCTATATATAGATATAACATCTAACATTAATAGATGTTATACCTATAACAATAATAGTACAAAAAAGAGGGGAAAGGGAATAGATCTCCACAAGAATTGTTTCTATAGGTCACTGGAATTAAGCTAGTACAGATCTGAAGCTGCTTCTCATATGTTAAGGTGTATATAGGAGACCCTGGAGCAGCCACTAAAAAAAAAAATCCAACTCTCAAAGAATATGGCTTCAAAATCATTACAGAAATTAAAATTCTACATCAGACACTATTCATTTAATGGAAAAGAAATCAGTTAAAGGAGGAATAGAGGCACGACAAGACATGAGACATGTAGGAAACATTATTACCTTCTGGTCTTTGTGTTTTTATAGTTGCCCTATCCTACATTTTGCTTAAATGTCTGTTTCCCACAAGACTGTGAGTGCCTCAAGAACAGGGACATTTTCATCATTGTATCCCAGGGCCTTGCATGGCACCAGACACAGCATAGGCTCAACGTATGAAGGTGGGACTGAACTGTACAGTGTATTAGGCATTCCATGCATTTGAAATGAATGAATGAAGTACAATGATCGGCGCCAAGAGCTTTTCAGTAACACTACAGATAAAATGCAGTTGTTCGAAAAATCAACCAGCGTGCCAGGGTAAGTGGGCCTGTTCTGGAATTTCAATCTGGAATACGATGAATTCAAAGTAGCAGCTAAACAAACACATGCAGATGTGCGGACAGGGAGTAACCCAGGGGATTAAAATAGCTCGGAGCTCCAGTTTAAGGGTAAGGGAGAAGGCCCAGCATTTAGCAAATGAACAGATTTGTTATCTTCACAAAATCCGATCCCCACATATCCAGTGTGGGTGGTACAGCGGGAGGATATTTTGAGTCAGAAGTTTGGGTCTAAGTGCTAGCTTAACACGTATGAGAAAACCACTACCTCCTACTGAGCACTGGCTAGAAAATGTGTTGTAAAATTTTGTATTTAGTTCACACAAAATCACAAATTGACTCTAATATTCCAATTTCTTGATAAGGTGGCTAAGACTTAGGTTAATGAGTTTACCAAGTTACAACCGGGAACTGATCAAGTGGAAATGCGAGCCCCCTTCTTCTGTCTCCAAAGCCCACGTCCCAAGCAGTTTGCCACACTTGGAAGAAGGCGAATAATGCCCACCCGAATGGAGGTTTGGAGAAAGAGATGAAATGCTGTACATGTGGAAGCACTTCTTCAGCCTAACTGGAAGTGATTGTAAAGGGAGCTCTATTCTGAACAATTTTCTCAAACTTCTATCTCCTACCTCCTCCAGTAGGAAACCCTGCTCTCAGGACAAAGAGGCATCAGGGGCCCTAGTCTCTTCCCCATCCTGGGCCTGGCTCTCCCCCCACCTCAAACAGAGCAGTCTCAGCCCGCCTATGTCTGCAGAGAGTGAGTCACACGCAGACTTGTTAGTGGCCAGCCCCTCGGTGCTGTCTACATGGGGGAGAAATGAGTGCCAGAATGTATCGTCTTGGGCTTCCCATACACGGGGTGTTATTTGTCCAAGTCAGCAGCTAGGGAGTAAACCAGAGACAAAGAGAAGAGCCAGGCTATCTCCCAGGGAAGCTAGTGCTCTGCCAGTGAAGAGGGGTGGGGTGTGGGGGTTGGGGGGGGGGAGGGGGGAGTGGATTCCCTATCACAGAAGGCATTCAGACATTATCATGCAGGCAGAGTGGTTGTTGCAGAGCTGATTCAGCTTTTGTGGAAGTAGGTGAAGGTTAAGATCTCTTTTAACTGTAAGATTCCAAACCATAGAGTAATCATATGGTGGTTCTTCGGCATTTGCGTGAAAATGAAAGTACTCTTAGCACAGGCTCTAGAGACTTTCCGTTATACAACTTTCCATATCTGTGGTTTATTACCATATAATTCACCTATGGTTCAATACCATGAATGAGATAGTTCTCCTAGTACTTAAGGGAGAGTTTTCGCTGAAAAGATCTGCCCAAGGTCATGGAGTGATTTGGTGGCAGGGACGAGGCTTTGACCAGGAGTTCAAGGCACATGTTTGCTTTGTTAGCCTAGAAGTGGGAGAAGGTAGAAAGCCTGGAAACTTGAGGCTAGCAAAAGAAAGACTGCTTTCCTCTTAGAAAAACGGTTGACCAATAATGGGGAACTGATGGGCTCATTCCAGAGATCACTCCAAGAACCCCCAATGGCCTAAAATGAAAAAGAGCACAGTGGTAACTCCCTGAGTGACCCCAGCCCTGAGCACACCAGCTAACCCCTCTGTTTCTGCCATGGAGACAAAGGCCTTCCATCTCCTTAGACCTCATCAGAAACAACGTCCCTCCACAGCCTATTTGCCTGGTTCAGGGCCCTCTGGGATATCTGCCACACAGAGGGGAAGGAAGGAAGCAGGGAAGAGCACTGGGGAAAGTCAGAGGACACCCAGAGGGAATACTATCTTTGCTTTCTAGTGCTGAAGGAAAGTTCCCCCGGACACTTTAGTCTGCATCAGAATCTCCTGTGATACTTTAAAACAAACAGCTGCTTTTCTGGTCCCCTTCCTGGAAAGACTGGTTCTATTTTGAGAACCAAGTCCTTTTTAGCAATCACCTGGTGATTCTGATTGTACAGA
This sequence comes from Panthera leo, assembly GCF_018350215.1. Taxonomy (NCBI): domain Eukaryota; kingdom Metazoa; phylum Chordata; class Mammalia; order Carnivora; family Felidae; genus Panthera; species Panthera leo. The sequence goes on along the minus strand of NC_056692.1, from coordinate 13,757,048 downwards.
AATGCTGCTCTGAGTCTGTGGGTTCTGAACACTTGTATGGTCAGCTGGCCTCAGAGACAGAAACCCTTTTCCAGGATAGCTCTGCAGGGAGGGGGAGGGTGTAGGGGTGGTATGGAAAAGTAGTCCCTCCTTGATGTTGGAAAACTGGCCTTTGGTACCTCTTCTGTTGCTCCCCAGCTGCAGGACCTTGAGGAGGGCATGCAACCTCCCCGAGCCTCTCCGTCCCACCCGTGAAGCCTTCCTCGCCGGCTCGGGAATGACATGCAACAGAGCTTGTGACAGCACTTTGAAAACTGGAGAGCACTGAAAAGATTGGAGGGGTTATTAGTTACCTTTAAACACTAAGAGGTTTGATTCTATGAAGATTCTGTCAAAGTTTGTGAGTCTGTTTGTGAGAGAGAAAATAGAGAAGAGGGAAGATAAGAAAGGAGGGGAAAAGAGAGAACATGAACCTGTGACATGCAGACCTTACCCACTGTCCTGTGCTGCTCTCAGAATTTTCTGGTTCTGCTGCCTCGTTTCCTCTCACATAGGGTATCAATTCGATCGAGACATAAAGGACCCTAAAACATTGCTTTCTGAGTAGGACTTGGCAATTTGTCCCGTTGGCTAAAGTGGGAAGGAGGATATTGGTGCCTGGAGCTTCAGTCCCTGTAAAAGAGGAGACGGTATGGAAGGCCGTGGACACCCTGATGACAATTCGGCATCTGGGAATTGAAGCCTGTGTCTCAGGTTCATGAAGGAAGAGGGTGTACTGGGAGCACACCAGGCCTACCTATCTGTTTTGGAGAGGCCTCGGGGAGGCAATCCCATGACAGCTTGTTGAGATGAACCTGGATAATTGCTCCAATGTTTGTACCTGTTAGAAAGGGTCTTGGGAAATGAGTCTTATTTACCATTATTTGAAAATTTCTGTAGGAATTTTGACAAACTGACAAAATATGAATAACCAGAACTTGCATAAAAAAACCACATTGTCAGCACTTCACACGCCTCATGCTCTCTGGCAGTCACTGTTTCTGCAAAGAGTAACCACTCCTAGTAGCATAATGTAGTTTTGCCCGTATTTGTACTTTATGTAAGTGAAAGCACGTAGTTGTACTCTTTTGTGTCTGTTTCTTTTACTCAGCATTGTTTGTGACATTCATCCATATTGCTGCACGTGGTTGTAGATTGCTCATTGCTGTATAATGCTCTGTTGTGTGACTATGCCACTGAAAGAAATCCATTCTACCTTGATGAGTTCTAGTAGTCTCTATTTCTGGCTACTGTGAACAGTGCAGCTACACATACTTCCTGGGCATCTATACTTTATGCGAAGTGATTTGTTGTTTTGACTTTATCACTTAGATCTGTTATTAATCTAGAATGGATTATGATATCTGGTGAGGTAGAAGTCAAGATATATTTTTTCCCACAAGTGTGGATATCCAACTAAATCTTTAAAAAAAAAGTTTTTTTTTAAATGTTTTAATTTATTTTTGACACGGAGAGAGAGACAGAGCACGAGTGGGGGAGGGGCAGAGAGAGAGGGAGACAGAATTTGAAGGAGGCTCCAGGCTCTGAGCTCTCAGCACAGAGCCCTACACGGGACTCAAACTCGCAGACTGCGAGATCATGACCTGAGCTGAAGTCGGACGCTCAGCCGACTGAGCCACCCAGGCGCCCCTCCAACTGAATCTTAAACATGCTGTGTTTCTCCATTTTTTTTTTTTTTGGCTCACTTTATTTTTATTTATTATTCTTTTAACTATTATTTTTTTCTTTCTCCAAATTTTATTTAAATTCCAGTTAGTTGACATACAGTGTAATATTTGTTTCAAGTGTAGAATTTAGTGATTCATCACTTACACACAACACCCAGTGGTTATCACAAGTGCCTTCCTTAATACCATCACCTATTTAACCCATCCCCCTGCCCACCTCCCCTCCAGCAACCATCAGTTTGTTCTCTATAGTTAAGAGTCTGTTTTTTGGTTTGCCTCTCTTTTATTTCTGCCCTATGTTCATTAGACCTAAATGGGAGACAGGAAACCATCAAATTCTAGAAGAAAATGCAGGCAGTAACCTCTTTGACATTGACCGTAGTAACTTTTTTCTAGACATGTCTCCTGAGGCAAGGGAAACAAAAACAAAATAAACTATTGGGACTTCATCAAAATAAAAAGCTTCTGGGGTGCCTGGGTGGCTCAGTCCGTTAAGTGTCTGACTCTCAGTTTCGGCTCGGGTCATGATCTCACGATTTTGTGAGTTTGAGCCCCGCATCAGGCTCTGTGCTGACAGTGTGGAGCCTGCTTGGGATTCTCTCTCTCCCCCTCACTCTGCCCCTCCCCTGCTCATGCTGTCTCTGTCTCTCTCAAAGTAAATCAATAAACTTAAAAAAATAAGTTCAATATTCAATATTCAATATTGAATATTTGAATATCAAAAATATTCAATACATAAATAAAAAGCTTCCACTCAGTGAAGGAAACAATCTATGAATGGGAGAAGATGTTTGTAAATGACATACCTGATAAAGGGTTAGTATCAAAATATATAAAGAAGTTTAAAACTTAATATCCAAAAACAAATAATCCAGTTAAAAAGTGGGCAGAAGACATGATGACATTTTCCAAAGAAGACATACAGAGGGCTAAGAGACACCGATTTACTTCAAACAAATAATAAGGTGAGGTAGTCTTCAGAGTAGAAGTCTTTCACATCTTTGCTAGATTTATCCCCAAGCGTTTATTGCCTTTAATTAAATAATTCTCAGATTTCAATACTTACAGAAGAATAATAATCCATACCCACAACTATACTATGTTATTACATATTTACCAAGCTAGTAAAATGAATAACAATAGTGAAACATTATTGGTGGGACGATGGGTAAACAGTTACAGTTTCATGGCAAATGGGCAGTATAGGACAGAACTTTAAAACTATCCATATGTGCATGTGGCTGGATTTATTTTTAAGAATGTAGGCTAAGAGAGTAAATCATATGAGAAAGTAATGCTTGTGGAAATGATATTTTTTAATATTCAAAAAAAATTTTTTTTAACGTTTATTTATTTTTGAGACAGAGAGAGACAGAGCATGAACGGGGGAGGGGCAGAGAGAGAGGGAGACACAGAATCGGAAGCAGGCTCCAGGCTCTGAACCATCAGCCCAGAGCCCGACACGGGGCTCGAACTCATGGACTGTGAGATCGTGACCTGAGCTGAAGTCGGACGCTTAACCGACTGAGCCACCCAGGCGCCCCTAATATTCAAAATTTTGAATTAATCCTCAAACAGCATAGTAGGGCAGCATTTGACAAAACTATGGTGTGAGGGTGTATTGACGAACCTCAGAAGGTATAATTATGACAAATGTGTAAACTGTGTTGTTACAAAGACATTCGCAGACAAAATATAAATATGGAAGAGTAACATAATTTAAGTTAAAAGCTGGAACTAAAAATATTGGCGAATATTTACCAATTTTTCCACACTTTCCACAGACGTGGAAGACGCACGTCTGTCAATGAATTAGGAGAGCATATGGGATAGTACAAACTTATGTATTTTAAGTTAGCTGGTGAATTTTTACTCTAAGTTTAAGTAGCCGGTAAGCATGGTTTCAAAGGTAGACTGAAATCATCCCTGCACATGAATCCCAGCAAGTAGGTGATTCTACATTAAACCCAAAATGTTCTTAAAAAGGGTGGTTGAAACACAGGATCCCATCTAGTTTCACAGAGCAGGCCATGGGTGACTCCTTAAGTTCTTGTGAGTGAATTTGCATTAACTACTGCTGCTCAGCTTTAATTTTAATAAGGACTACTGCCACGGCGGTTAACATTCATTGACAACATACTATATCCTAGGGGCACCTGGTTGGCTCAGTCACTAGAGCGTGTGACTCTTAATCTCAGAGTCATCACATTCAAGCCCCATGTTGGGCGTGAAGCCTACTAAAACAACAGCAACAACAACAACAAACAAACAAACAAACAAAACTATGTGCTAGGCATTCACCCTTTATATACTTATATAAATATCTCACTTAAATATCACAAACAATGCTTTAACATACATTACCATATTTAAACTTCCTGACAACACAATAAGGTAGTTTATATCTGCTTTGAAAGGTTAAGTAATTTCCCAGGGTCATACAGCTTACAAGCAGCAAAGCTAAGATTTGAACTTGCTGCAGTCTATCTATCTAACTGTAGAGCCAATGTTTACCACTTTGCTGTACTAACTTTTATTGTCAGAAGATAGTATGTAAGCTTACTGTAAGACAAATGGGGATCAAGGGAGCTGGCCATCAGAAATTGACTTCTACTGGAGGAGATATTATCTACAGTAAACACAACCTATGTCATTAAGCATGCAGCCAGATACCTAAAGGGAAATAGGCAAGAATAAAAAATAGTACCCCATGGTAGCTTTTTATTTTCTTATGGCATCTAATTGGTTAGGGTGTACCTTATTATACATGTATTTGTCAAAACTCTTGGTGACTTAGCTCTCCAAGTCCTTTTTGGTAAACTTCAACAATAATCAGTAAGTTATGAAAATATTGGCCTGAGTTGATCTTGGGAGCAATATAGAACAGTGTGGGCTGCAAACCATATTTGTTATGAACTGGTGAAGGTGGTCCTGAATGCTACAATAAATAAGTTTGAACTTTATTCTGCAGGCAGTATAAGGCCCCTGGAGATTTCTAATAGGGTGGTAGTCATATTCAATGAAGGTTAATATGATTGTGGTGTGCAGAATAGATGGAATGGGGAGAGATTAGGGACTGAGGAACATCTAGGAGGGGGTTTCAATCATTCAGCTAAGAGACTATGAACTGCCCATAAGATCATTCTTTCCTGGTCCCTAACTTTATGAGTGCAACCATTGCATTGGGGTTTAGCACATATTAATGGTGCCAGGCGTTGTGCCAAATGGTAAGCGTTGGTATTGCAAAGATGAAATTGACTTGGAAAAACTTTCCCCAAAGATAAAAATTAAATCTTCACGAAAGTAACAATTTTCATAATTTAAGATGTTAAGAGGGATGGGGGTCTCGGATGCCTGGTAAAATGTTACAGTAGGTCTACCCAAGGACTCCACCCTGTCAAACCCTTCCTTTCCAGTCCCGGGTTCTATTATCTCAGCATGGGGACTTCACAGATATGGGGATTCCCAGTGTCAAAAACACTGTTGGTAGGAATCCAAGTCACCAAGGTCACAGTGATGGTGGGGGAAAGTTATCTTTCCCTGAAGCTTATTCTTGGACACATACAATAGCGCAACCAATATTTCCTTATTTTGGTCATGAGTTGTTTCATGTTGTTTCAAAAGTATTCAAGTACATCCTTTATTATATTATAAATCTGAATCACTGTGATTTTAGGGCATTATGATTGTAAGAAATTAAGTTAATGAATGATATTGGCCTGATGATGGGTATGTTTGGAGAAAGTCCTGTAGGTTAGGCATGAAGATTTCAAGTTCAGATCACAGGTCCTGAAAGTGAGGTCTCCATTTTCTCTCATTCTTTAGTGCTTATATGGTGAATGCAATTAAGTGGAGATCCCCATATTGGATGTGAAGTCACCACTGCTAAGGGGAAGGGATTTTGCTAACCCAAATTAGCTTTCTCAAGGAAGACTTGATGTCTCTGTTCCTCAAGCTATAGATAAAGGGATTCAGCACTGGGGTTACTACTGTGTACATCACTGATGCAACTGTGCCCTTCTGTGGTGAGCGGGTCGAGGGGGGACTGAAGTAAACACAAAAGGAAGTCCCAAAGAATAGAGAAACCACAGAGAGATGAGAGCTGCAGGTGGAAAAGGCTTTCTGCTTCCCCTGAATTGAGGGGATCTTCAGGATGGTCAAGAAAATATGTGTATAAGAGATTATCAGGCAAAGCACACAAACCAGTCCTGCAAGGCCCCCGACAGTGAAAATCACCAGCTCATTAATGAAGGGATCCGTGCAGGACAGACTCAGAAGTGGGTTGATGTCACAGAAGAAGTGTGGGATCTTGCGTTCGGCACAGAAGGACAGATTGTTCATCAAGAGTGTGTGTAGGAGGGAGTGGAGGGCATTCATAATCCAGGATGCAGAAACTAGGAAGACACAGAGCCCAGGGCTCATGACCATGACGTAATGGAGCGGGTAGCATATGGCCACATAGCGGTCGTAGGCCATGACGGCCAAGAGGAACGCCTCCAGCATCACAAACAGCATGAAAAAATACAGTTGCGATAGACACCCTGCATATGAGATGGCCTGATTCTGGATCCATATGTTTGCCAGCATCTTGGGGACTGTGGTGGACACAAAGCAGGCATCGGCAAGAGAGAGGTTGGCCAGGAAGAAGTACATGGGCGTGTGGAGGTGGGCATCAGCAATGATGGCCAGAATGATGAGGAGGTTGCCGCCCACTGTGACCAGGTACATGAACAGAAACAGCCCAAAGAGGACTTCCTGCTGCTCTGGCTGCTTGGAAAGCCCCAGGAGGACAAATGCTGAGATGCTGGTCAGGTTTTCCCACTCCATTTGTCGGTAAGCAGAAAGATGGATTAATTGAATGAAATTGGTAAGCCCTGGTTTGTGGACTTTGAAAATGATGCAGTATTCCAACGTTGATCTTCTAGTGTAAGATGGGATCATGAAATATCCAATATTTAACTGCTTACGATGCACAAAAATGGCAGTTTCATATAGTTCAACTGAATATTTGCAAACGCCTGTGCTTTCTGCCATGGGATACCAAAGATTTGTCTGCAACGGGGGGGAGAGGTTTTTTTTTAAAAAGTTTTATTATATAAGCATGAATCCAATACATATACTTTTTTATTATTTTAAGTAACATACTTTTTAAAATTCATGATATAAAGCTTTGGCCTACATAATGAACTGTTTACAAAACTCATCAAGTATAAACAAAAGCTTGCCTTTGCTTGTTCTTAAGCAGTGAGGAGCTTTTAGTCAATCATTGTCGCCGATTTCTGTGCACTTTGTCCAGTCTTGCCTTTCTCCGACTGTGTTAACTAGACCAGGAGTCAGCAAACCAGAAAACCAGAGCCAGATCCTCCTCACACATTTTTTTTTTTTGGCATGGACCTCAAGCTAAGAATGTATTTTACATTTTTAAGGGTGGTAAAAACCCCCCACAAACCCCATAAACCTTAAAACAGAGAGGCAGATGCAACAAAGGTCATACGTGACCCCACAAAACCTAAAACCATTGCAACCTGGCCATTCATAGTAAGTTTACCATCCCCTCTGCCAGACTGTAAGTTCTTGGACATCATGATGCAAACACTATTCACCTTTATACACTTAGCCTAATACATGCTTGCTGACACATAATAAGTGATCAATAAGTTTGATGAATTTATGAAAAATTACTTGGTGTTCACTGGTATGGAGGAGTCATATCAAGTCTGGAACTAATGTTCTAGCTATTTAAGAAGTTCTGAAGAGGCAATTACCAGCACCTTGCGGGAAGAGACTTGAGCATGGGCTGTGGCAAAATAGATATCATACTGAGAAAATTCATACGTCCCTTTAATCCTTAATATGAAGTCGTTCTCGAAAGTGACTTGCTAGCTAAGACTACTTCCCTAGCCAAATTGCCATCTAGGTGTGGACATGTGACCAGCTCTTATTTGAGTGAATGAGGGATTTATCTTTTTTCTTCAGCTTGCTGTATTTGAAGAGCAACCAAAGTATAACATGCATACACACACACACACACACACACACACACACACACACAAATCATAGTATGTTATGAAGTGTTTGCATGTAGCAGTAGCAGGATCAATCATGTGTTACAGCTGCATCTTAAAGTCATTCATTTAAACATATAATTTGAGCAACAATACCATAACTGTATACCAATACATATACTTTGAAGCTAGGTTGGAGTTGTTTCTTCACAAAACTCTTGTGGTATTCATGTGGACATTGTGACATTAATCCATCCAAAGATTTCACAGGTCAAGTAAATCATTAGCATATTTCCCCAATATTTTGAAAAGCATGGCTATTGGAAAAAAAGGATTTGGAATTGGTGAAAAGCATACCTAATGCTGAAATCATTATCGCCACCAGCTGGTCTGGTGAGAAATCTGGGTGCCATTATAGACCCATTTTTCTTCCTCCTCGCATGCATCCAAATACTACCAAATCCTGGTGATTTTACTTTGTCGATGTAACTAAAATTTACCCATTTCTCTTTATTTACCCACTGTCCTCAGTCCCAGCTGCCACTACCTTCATTCACGATACTCATTTATCACTTAAATATGGGCAGTCATTCTTGCCTACAGGCATACCCACCTGCCCTCTGGTTTCACTCCAGAGAGAATGGGCTTTCTACAAACCATATCTGATTTTGTCACTCTACCTGAAAAATCCTTCAGGGGTTTCTCATTACTTTCAGGATAAACTCTACACATCTTCCTAGGGCCTGAAGACCCTTGATGTCTCCATTGATTCATGGACCTTCCTCTCCATTCTACATCCTATGCCCCACTTATACTTACAATTATTTAGAAGATCTAGATACTTTTTCACCTTTGGGATTTTGCCCATCTTATTTTCTTGTGCTGGAATAGTCTTCCCTCGGGTTTCAGCTTAGATGTCATTTTTTTTCTTTTCAAGTTTTAATTTAAGTTCTAGTTAAAATATATGGTAAACTTGATTTCAGGCATATATTTTAGTGATTCATCACTTACATATAATGTCCAGAACTCCTCACAAGTGCCCTTCTCAACACCCATTACCCATTTAGCCCACACCCCACCCACCTCCCTCCATCAACCCTCAGTTTGTTCTCATAGTTAAAAGTCTCTTATGGTTTGCTCCCTCCCCCCCTTTTTCCTTCCCATATGTTCATCTGTTTTGTTTCGTAAATTCCACATATGAGTGAAATCTTATGATATTGTCTTTCTCAGACTCATTTCGCTTAATGTAATACACTCTAGCTCGATCCACATTGTTGCAAATGGCAAGGTTTCATTCTTTTGATGGCCACACACACACACACACACACACACAACATCTTCTTTATCTATTCATTAGTCTTTTTTGAAGAAGACTTTCCTGACTTATTCTCTTGACGACAAACTCAGGTTCACGCCCCTTCCGGCCCTGTGCCTCCCCCATCACAGCATGTGTCACTCTGGACTGTGACCAACTATTTACTTGTCTGTGTTCTCCATTCTACTGTATCTTTGTGAGTAGCCCAAGAAAATGTCTATCTTGTTCATCTTGGAAATGTAGCATTAGCCCTGAGCCTGATACAAGATAGGTACTCAGTAAGTATCTATCATGTGAATGAATAAATCTCAAAGAAGTGCTGATGCATAGGGGCACGTGTACCCCAATGCTTATAGCAGCACTTTCAACAATAGCCAAATTATGGGAAGAGCCTAAATGTCCATCAACTGATGAATGGATAAAGAAGATGTGGTTTATATACACAATGGGATACTACCTGGCAACGAGAAAGAATGAAATCCTGCCATTTGCAACAACGTGGATGGAACTGGAGAGTATTATGCTAAGTGAAATAAGCCAGGCAGAGAAAGACAGATACCATATGTTTTCACTCATATGTGGATCCTGAGAAACTTAATAGAATACCAGGGGGGAGGGGAAGGGGGAAAAAAATTACAGAGAGGGAAGGAGGCAAACCATAAGAGACTCTTAAATACTGAGAACAAACTGAGGGTTGATGGGGGTGGGGGAGAGGGGGAGAGGGGAAAGTGGGTGATGGGCATTGAGGAGAGCACCTGTTGGGATGAGCACTGGGTGTTGTATGGAAACCAATTGGACAATAAACCAAATATATATCTTATATAATCTATAATATAATAGATCTGTATTCTATAAACTATATATATAATTATATATAATAATTAATATAATAATTAATTATATATAATTATATATATATTATATATATATATTTCAAGGAATAGAAAGAGTTGACAGAGAGATTGGATAGAAGTAATATCAGGTGGAGGGAACAGCCTGCATATTTTTATTAGTAGTTTCATACATAGCTTTGAGTTGATAAAGTTTCGGCCATGGGAATATGTAGGAAACATGGTTACAGAAAATAAAGATGTCAAACAAAGCAAATGCGCTCTTTCTAGGTAAAATTCTGGGAATGGAACACTGTTTTATCAGAGGAATTACATCACAGAAACAGTTTCCCACCAGGCTTCATTTTCCCTCCGAAGTGAAGCTTGTCCTATGAATTTGTCAGCCCTGGCACCACCCACCGGAATTACTGTTCAGCTGGCATTGGTGGCACCTCCCTGACCATGGATATTTCCTACCACACTCTCTTTCTCTTTTATGCAGGTAGTGCGGGGCATGTTGCATGCTGCTCCCTCCCCCTCATTACAAATATCCATCAAAGGGGAAAATGGAAAGCCCAGAAATGGCACCGTAAAGATCAGATTTTGGTCTGCTAAAGGTGGCAGTGCCGACTGGCAAAAAAGGAAAGGGGGATTGGACAGATGGACTGGGGGTAGGCTTGTTGACTCTATGGGGTCAGTGAATTTAGATTCACACCTCACAGTGTTGACTGAAAACATGTCAGGTTGTTAAAACATTTTACATAGATACAACTTAAGGCAACCAGCAGAACATACAGCATGATAGTTGTTCGATCTTGGGACAAGGGTGGCCTAGGTAAAAAGCAATGGAAGCAACAATAAAGGAAAAGAAAATAGGTTGAATCAAATTAAAATTCAAAATTCTCCTATTAAAGAAAAAGGTCACATGCAGAGTAAAAAAGGCAAGCAAAACGTGGGGAGCTATTTTCAGCATATATTATAGAAAGTATATTCTTAAAAGCACAATCATTAATTTTAATAACTAGGTAAGAGACAACACCCCCCCCCCCCCCAAGAAAAATGAATAAATAACCACTAACCCTTAAGTCACATCCAGAAGGGGCAGAGACTGGACCTAGACTCAGTGTTTAATTCCAAGACCTGTTCTTCCACTCCACTCACCACAATTTGTCTGCTCACAGGTGACATCTGCAAGGTCATCTGCTTGTGTGCCATTGGCCAAAATGTGATCCTGACAGGTGGTGTTCCCTCCACTTTTTCCCTAGAGTTCCCACACTATTCAGGGCCTATGTTTACTAGATTCTTTATTCACCACACCCTTAGACAGAGCTCTCCGTGTAGTGGGGGGAGTAGTGGGGCTCAGTGCGTATTTGTGCATAGCGGCAGTGGTTGGCCCCTTCTAACCACAGCAACTTCTGTGTTCCCTGGCCTCCATACCTGTTGCTTTTTCCACTGCTTGGAGCTGACCTCACCTCTCCCTCACTCAGGACAGAGGTTGCTCATTGGCTTAAGGCAGATCGAAAGGGCCTCAGAATCTCCACTCCTGTCAGTCTTGTCTCTTGACAGTTTCTGCCTCAGCAGAAACAGAAACTTAGGCCCTAATTCCCCCATCAGTTTTCCTCTTAGCTCCCTAAGTCACAGATCAGAGACTGGGCTTTTTCTTTTCTTTCCATGTTTGCTATAGTTTACCCCCAACTTTGGGGCTATCTCTTGCTGTGTAAGACCCAACACTTCATCCAGACGTAAAACTCATTCAGAGTATAGTCTTTCCTTGTCACATGGGGCCAGTGGGCATTTCTCCAGGCTTGTTATAAAACATAACTCCTGCGACTTGAAACAAATTTGTTCTCATATTAGCTCATTTTAACTGTGTGCTTTTTTTAAGACATAAATTTTCTATGATTGATTGATTATAATTTGAACTTAACTTGGAAGCCCTCTGGACAGAAGTTCACATTGGAAAATGGAAATGAAATTTAGAGAATCTGTGCTCCCCACAGGTGAGGAAAGGAACCTCCAGGGTGGAAAGAAGTAAAAGTTACAAGGTTAGAAACAGGGAATCAGACGGTAATTGGTTGATCAGCAAGTCCTGATCCAACTCCTATGATGTCCAGTTCCTATTCCCATATTGGTCCTAAATATAACAATTTAATCCCAGCTCCCAGGATAATCTATATTTTGTTGGCTAGTGTGCTTATTAAAAAATCCAGAAGAATAAGCAGGAAACCAATAATAGTGATTACTTATTAGAGGTATGGGTATTGGGTGGATGAGAGGAGAGGGAGAGAGATTTTCATGTACACTTTTTAGCTCATTTCAAAGTTTAAACCATGTGAATGTACTACCTATTGAAAAATAAATTAATTGACATTTCCCTTCTCCAAAACCAAACAATGGGCTCACAAAATGTATAAAATGAAAGATAATGCAGTATTATGCAGCCTCTCTTTGCTAGAGATTCTGTAAATAGCAGAGAAACTTGTTTGGTTGGAGCCACATCCGTTTAATGCTTTAATGTGGTGTGTGGACATGAATGTGTATGTTTGTGTATTTGTGCATGTGTGTGGGTGTGTGAGTGTATTTGTGTCTCCTGCAGAGGCTAGAGGTTGAGTGCATGGGATCATCACGGAATTATTTGGAGACAAGTCACTGCTGGTTCCTGTGCTCTGTTCTGCTTATAGCACAACGACTCCCACTGTCTGTAAGAGTCTAAGGACCTGGGGATCTGCCTCTAACGCAGTATCATCACTGTTGCTACAGGGCTGTTTGTGAGAGACGCACAACCAGTTGACCGTAGTGTGGGATGGGCGCAGAAGAAAGGGGGAGAAAAGAAGCAGAATGGAGTCTCTTAGGTCTTACCTGGTTGTTCTTGACAATCCCTGAGGGTGTTACCAGCAGGCTTTCATCTGGTTTGCATACATCTTTCCCATTGTGGGTGGTCAGAAGAGGGAGACAGGAACATCTGGTAGAGGCACCAAAAGGAAATTTGCTTCATGCTCTGGATATGTTGAATGATTCTTGCCATCACTGCATCTGCTGAATTTTCTCCTTTTTGTCTCACAATATTAGAAACCTTTTAAATTTTGTCCATTCTGAGAAAAAGGGACAAGATTTCCAGGTTGACTATGACTATGACAGGCCAACATATGTCATCCTGGGATGCTGCATTCACAGAACACCACATGGAGCCTAATAACCACCACATGACATCCCTTTTCTATTGATTTCAGAATTTGCTGCTAATGTCTGCCCCTTTTACTTGTTCATAGGACCCATGAGAAATGTGTTCTAGTAACTTTATCAGCATCCTTGGAATTAAAATTCTGCTTTTCTTAGCTGTAGGTTGGACCAATCTCAAGACCCATTAAGTTGAAGATAATTAATTCTGTGAAGTACCCCAAACCCCAAAGGATTAAGAATCCAGTGTTTTGTCCTTGCCATAGCTGATCTGGGAGAGGCTAAGGCATTAAGGACCTGCCATTCACCTCTGTGGTCTGAGCACGATCCTAGCATTTTACTTGCCAGCAACACATGGAGATCTTTCAAGGCTTGCCGCAACCATCAGAGACTACAGCCCCAGTGCTGCTCATTAACTCTAGACAATGAGCAACTGTCCTCAGAGGACACATGGGTCTCACTATTCCTTTCTTCAGGAATAGAGAAGGAGTAATTTTAGAGAAGAAATACTTGATCTGCTTTGAGTTTTCCTAAACCCATAGCCCAATGCCACATATTTTAAACTTTCCCATGACTTCCCGGAAAACCAGAGGAGGAATGCAGTATGACAGCTGTGGTTTATGTCACTAGTGTTAAATAACAAAATTCAACCAGGTAAATTTGAAGATATTACTGGTTTTACTAAATCATTAATGAATCCGGCAAGACCCCATCTAGCAAGTAAAGAGGTACTCCAAGGAGTTGCACAAAATGGAAGGTTTTTATAGAAGGAGGATGGGGCAAGAAAGCTATTAGCAAAAGAAAAGGATTGTTTGATGCAGGGCTGTTTGCTAGGGGAGAAAGGCAAGGGGTCTTATCATGCAGATGACCTCATTTTTCTTTGGGGGATGGCTAGGGCCCACGTAGCAGCCTCATTGGTGCTGACTGAAAAATTTCTGACTGACCAATTAAGACTACATTTGTGGGGCAGGTTGAAACTGTAGTTAGATTATGTATTAGGCATCAGTGTGGGAACTCTAAGTGACGCCATTTGGGACTTTTTTTTTTTTTTAAACACTGTCATGTGCTACTTGTGGAGTTCTTTGGCATCTTCAGTCTGGACCGGATATTTTGGACTGACTGACTGAAAGTGGTGAGGATAGAGACAGTGAAGGATCAGGGGCGCCTGGGTGGTTCAGTTGGTTGAGTGTCTGACTCTTGATTTCAGCTCAGGTCATGGTCCCAGGGTTGTGGGATCGAGTCCCGTGTTGGGCTCCATGCTGAGCATGGAGCCTGCTTGAGATTTTTCTTTCTCTCTTCCTCTGCCCCTCTTCCCTTCTCCCCTGCTCAAGCTCTCTCTCTCTCAAATTAAAAAAAGAAAGAAAAAAAGAAAGAAACATTGAAGGATCATTTCTCTCTTTTGTTTCAAAGTGATAACTTCTATGAGCCCATGTTTCCCATCTCTGCACTATAGCTCATGCTCTACCAAGGGCGGAGAGTTCTCTCTGCTTGTCAAAGTTCTAGCCATGGCTCCTGCTGGTGCACACATCCTGACGTACTTAGACATCCCTCAGAATTGTATAGCTCCTAAGTGGATCAGCTGTGGAGCTGAGGGAAGAGCATTGTCATAAGGAAACTGGGCTCAAATCCCATCTTACTAGACCTGCATCTTACTAATTGAAAGACATTGAATAAATCACTTCACCTTTCGGAGATACAGCTTTCTTATCTGTAAAGGAGGGTTATTTTCTTTCATGCCACAGGGCTATTTGGAAAATTAAAAAACACAATAATATGTGACACAATAATACAAGACACTCAGGCTGGAATCTTACATTCTTAGATGATTTAATCTAGTTCCATAACTTTACTTATCACTTTACAGTGGTCTATGTGCTATTAATTGTACTTCAAAGTTTCATACCTTTCATTCTACTATTTAATTGAATACTTCCATGAAAATGTCCCAAAAGAACCCTTGAAAACATACCTAAGTGGAACTAATTTTTCTTAAATGACTCTCTTGTTAACAATTTTCATTAAACATATCGCTGACTTTTTACGGAAACCTCAAAACCTTGAAGATATCTTACTACTTACATAATAATTACCATATTCTATTGTTCATATTTTCATTACCTTTGCATTTGCACTTGACCCTTGAAAAACTGGGGTTAGGGGCATCAACCCCTTACACAGTCAAAAATCTGCAAATAGCTTTTGATTCCCCTAAAACTTAACTATTAATAGTCTACTATTGACTGGAAGCCTTACCAATAACATAAATAATCTATTAACACACGTCTTGTATGCTATATGTATTATATTCTGTATTCTTACAATAAAGTAAGCTCGAGAAAGGAAAATGTTTGTTAAGGGAATCATAAGGAAGAGAAAATACATTGACAGTACTGTACTATAAAAAATCTGTGTATAAGTGGACCCGTGCAGTTTAAACCCTTGTTTGTTCAAGGGTCAACTGTAGATCCTCTTCTATATCTTCACTGTTTCTTTAGATTGTTCTGAGCTGTTTAATTAACCTCCTGGTCTCACCAATCCTCTCTGTTCCTTTACTGCTCTCTGTCTATCCAATCTTAGTTCCACACAAACTCTCACCATTGCTACACGCAGAGCTTTTATTATCTATCTACATCTATCATCTATGTTTCTATTATCTATCTATCTATCTACCTATCTATCAATCATCTATCTGTCTACACAGTACCACAAACACTCCTAGACTCACCATGCAACCTGATAGTTAGGTCTTTAGTAATAACTCATGTCTAACTACATGGTATCTCCAGTTACATTCTCCTGACTCTCCCCTTTTGAATTTCTTCTCATACTGAATCCTATACTTATCTTTGCCTTGTTTTTGTTTGGTTTTTTTGTTTGAGAGAGAGAGAGAGAGAGAGAGAGCGTGGGGGAGGGGCAAAAGGGGACGAAAAAGAGAATCTTAAGCAGGCTCCATGTTCAGCACAGATCCCAACATGGGGCTTGATCCCATGACCCTCGGATCATGACCTGAGCCGAAATTAAGAATTAATCACTCAGCTGACTGAGCGATCCTGGCACCCCGGGATTTACATTTTTAAATATTATTGTTATGTTGCTGTAATATACTGTATGTATGCTGTAATAATAATTACATTATCATCATCATCATCATCATCAAGGCAGTACTATTGTGGACTGAGACCCCTCAGGAATGAAGGTCTGGGTCATCTCAGCAGGTGAAGACCTAGTGGCAGCTGTTTGGCAGCTCCCCTCAGAGACGTAAGCTTCTGAGGTCATCCCTCAGACATGTGGTCATCCCTCTTCTGAGTTCCTAGGTTCTGGTAACATCACCTTTCCCTTTTGTACCTAGGGGAAGTGATTTATTCTTGTGGTTAATAATTTCTGGGCTACCTTCACATCCATCTCTTTCTCCTACAGTTTTTTTCAGGACACACTTATATATCTACTTCCCTGTATTAAATCTTCTGGGTTTAAAAATACTAGATGTGACCCAAACTGAAATACCAGTCATAGACTGTAGTCTTTTCCAGACTTAGTCAATCCCTGGACATTGGTATGTGAAGAAATTTAAATTAGCGTGTTAAAATTATTCCAGGACCAAATCAAAGGGAAATGAGTGAGACAATGACTTGACATACCAGTGCAGTGATTTATTTATAATCAGCGATTTTTTTTGTATTATAATCATACACATAGATTCTTATGATTACTTATGATTACAGTAGAGGAGGCTAACTTCCCTTGTCCAAGTTACACAGAGGAATAGCATGAGACAGATACAGAGCAGTTAAATAGTATGGAGTTCTCCTAAGAGCCTTACATTCTCAGGCCTTCTTTTATTTTTTATCTTTTTATTAAAAAAATTTTTTTTAATGTTTATTTATTTCTGAGACAGAGACAGAGCATGAGTGGGGGAGGGTCAGCAAGAGGGAGACACAGAATCCAAAGCAGGCTCCAGGCTCTGAGCTGTCAGCACAGAGCCCGACACAGGGCTCGAACTCACAGACCATGAGATCATGACCTGAGCTGAAGCCGGACGCTCAACCAACTGAGCCACCCAGGCGCCCCTCTCAGGCCTTCTTTTATACTCTCCTCTTTGGCACTTAATATTTCACTAGGGGAAATATTTGAAGCATATCATGCTATCTGAACTTACCCATAACAACAAAATTAACCTTGTTGCAGTCATTGTTTAAAAATAAGATTGCAGGGTTCATTTATTCATCTCACACAAATTTATTAAGTAATTACTATATGCCAGCACTGTCTAAGTTCTGAATATACAACAGTGAACAAAACAGACCCCAAATCTTCATATTCTCATGGGTAGAAACAAGCAATAAATTTGTATAACCTTTTCCTTGGCCAACCTTGAAATTCCCTACATAAAATGGCTCCATTTCCTCTGTGATTTGGTCGGCCATTCACACAGATTCATATGCATTTGTAACCAAAATCTTTTTCGTTGAAAAGAAGATAATTGGGATAGCTCTCATCCTTGGTGTTTTAGAGACCCAGAGAGCATTAAAAGGTGAATAACATCATCTTTTGACATCCAAATTCTTCCAACATGGACAAATAGCTGATAATGTGAATTATCTATAGAAAACAATAATTTTATATTTTTACTGGCAGTTAAAAATAGTAGATCATAAAGCAACTTGCACACTGTTCCAAGATACACTCATTTCACCTCTTCAAAATGTTATCCTGTTTGGAAATATGATATTTAAGGACAATCATTTATAAATTATTAATATTTTGAAAAAAAATTTTTATAATTTTCTCATGAACAGGATCAAATCATAGGTAGAGGAGTTCCTCATTGGTTATTTAGGACCTGTTGGATTAACTGTCTCTGTTTAGGAAATATCACCTACATATCAGGGCTGATCAACCAGAATCAGTCTTATCTTCCCTGGGGCATACTGGAGAAACAAGGTCACATCAGTTTCAATACTGCTCTTTTTTCTTCATTTATTTGGCACTCCAATCTGTTGTCACAGTAACTTTATTTCATGATGTAATTAATTAAGTTGGAATATTTATTACTTTAAAATGCAATAACTATCAATGAGTATGATTTTGGTGTGATTTTAAGGAGAATCATCTGCTCTTTAGAAACAGTCTAGTTTAATCAATAATACAACAAGAACAAAAATACCTCCTGTGTCATTGCCTTTAAAGATTTTACTGGATGGGTAAATAATGTGTAGTCCAAATTATGTCTGACATTACCAGATTACAGTGCAGAGACTGATATTTTCATTTGCTCATCTGATTTTCCACCAAGAATCATTGGATACACTTTACATGAACAAGACTGGGAGAGAGGTACAGTGATGTTTTAAGATAGTTCTTGCCTTCAGAGGCTTGTAAGCATTGTAGGGGTGATTAACATATATCCAAGAAAAACTGACATTTGAATAGTGATGTTTAGCCTTCAAGTCATGGACTTTTGCAATCCTCATGCTCTGTGACCATGGTGGAGCAGATATTATTCCTAATATGTTGATATAGAAACAGAGCGTCAGATATTTTCAACTTTACTCTGATTATCAGTAGCTTATCTAGGACGTAAACCCAAAATTTCTGTGCTGGCAAAAGGACAATTGGTACAAAATGATGATTTCAATAAGGTGTGTCATAAACTTACTAGATTTCAGAGAAGGGGATTTTGTAGCTGGAAAGATCAAAGGTTGCTTCTTGGAGGGGATGAACATTAAGGGATGGACTTCCAAGTGCATCCTAATTGGTGACTGCATTCCTCAATATGACCTCACATTGGTTATGAGGAAATTCTCTTGCTGAATAGTATCCTCAGGGCAGCCTTCATGTCTCTGTTTCTCAGACTATAAATGAAAGGATTTAACATTGGAGTCACTGCCATGTACATAACAGTCATGATTGCATCCTTTAGGCTGTAACTAGTCAGAGGGCGGAAATACATGCCCATGACTGTCCCATAATACAGAGAAACAACAGTGAGGTGGGAGCCACAGGTGGAGAAGGCTTTGAGCATGCCCTTAGTGGAAGGAACCCATAAAACTGTGGAAAAGACCCGGACATAGGAGATGATGATGCATAGTAATGGCACAGAGAAAATACCAACCCCTAGGTACATCATCTTCACATTGAAGTGGATGTCAGAACAAGACAGCTTAAGCAAAGGGGTAATGTCACAGTAGAAGTTGGCTACCTCCTTGTTGCCACAGAAGGACAGACTAGCTGTGAGCAGAGTATGGGGGAGGGCATTGGCGTTTCCAACCACCCAAGATCCAACAACTAGAAGGACACAAGTCTGTGGACTCATAATTGTTGTGTAATGAAGTGGGCGGCTGATGGCCATGGCACGATCATATGCCATCGCAGCCAGGATATAGCTATCTGTGTTACCCAAGGCAATCATAAAATACATTTGTGTTAGACATCCCCCAAAGGAGATGGATTTGCTGTGCAAGACATGGTTGGCTAGCATCTTGGGGATGGTTACAGAGGAGAATAAGATGTCAACGGAGGAGAGGTTGGCAAGGAAAAAATACATGGGGTTGTGAAGGCGAATGTCAGAGCAAATAGCCAAGATGATGAGCAGGTTTCCAGTCAATGTGATGGGGTAAATGAACAGGAAGAAGATGAAGAAGAAGTCTTCCTGTACCTGCTGACCAGTAACTCCCAGGAGGATGAATTCCAGGGTAGAAGATTGGTTGTCTTCTTTCATGGTTCCTTTATTAAGAAAGGGGAGAAGAATCCAGAATTATTAATGGAGTTTATGTAATGATCTTCCTTATCCATCAGTTTTGATTCAAGTGACTATCAATCTCTACGATGTGTTTACTAAATCCAGAGATAGCCAACATTTTGGGGAAATATCCTTGTTGATTAGTGAAACTGATCAACAATTAACTCTTGACACTCATGTCTAAGAAGTGAACAATCTGTGAATCAAAAGTGGCCATCCTCCCCCATCTCAGAACCATCACTCAAACACCTAGGATTCAATAAATTCACAAATGCCTTTACACTGTATGTGCTGGATATTTTGCTAGACTGATGGAAAAAAGCACAAATATGTGAAAAATACAATTTTTTAGTCCACTTATTCGACATGTAAGACAAAGTCTGTGCTCTCAGGAACTTTACAATGTAATAGAAAAGCCAAAAATAGCACATTTTTAAAATTTCACACTACAAGGAATGGAAAGCACTTAGAAATCTTGATAAAATACTCCAGTACAAAAGATGTGTCATTACAAGGGCCAGCCATGAAATTAGAAATTGTTCCAATGACCAAACTAATAGAGATCCTAGAGCCCAGGAAGTAACAGGTGTCTATGCTGACATTGGATTATTGTAAATCACCAGGATCACTGGGTTTTTGTCCTAGCAAAAACAAGCCTAGTGAATTTCCTCCCCAAGCACCTCATTTTCAGAGAAGAATTTCACCATGTCCTTTTACAAGGTATATCTCTTTGAAAAACTCTCTAATATCCATAATCACAAAGCTTTTCACTTCCCTTCCTTTATTATTATTTTTCTCACTTCTGGGTGTATAGCCAAAGGAAATGAAATGGGGTATTGAAAAGATTTCTTCAGTCTCATTTTTATGGCAGCATTATTCACTGTACTGAGCTATGGAAACAACATAAGTGTCCACCAAGAGATGAAGGGATAAAGAAGATATTATATTCTATCTCTCTCTCTTCTCATTACATGAAATAAGCCAGACACAGAGACAAACAGTGAATAATCTCACTTCTATGTGTATTTTAGGAAAGTCATAGTAATAGTAACAGTTAGCCATAGTTGATGCTGATCTTGAGAACTTGGGATCTGCAGCCAAGGTTTGAGTCCTAATTTTGCTACTACAATTCTATGTCAACTTAAGTATTCAATTCATCATTTTTCATTTGATAAAGTGACAAAAATAATTCTACTTACCTTTGGAGGTTTTGTGAGGCTCAAAGGAGATAATGCAGTTGCTGGCTATCTATCCTTGATTTGTGACTGTCATAAAGACCCTTTTCCACAACATTCACACCTCCTATTGAGGAGTCAGCTCAGATGCTGTCAAAGGGGTTTTGGTCCTGTGGCCTTCACTCCTCTTCCACGAGTGGGAAGTTCACAGCCAGCTGCTGAAGCACTTGTGAACATTCCTCCCTGGGGAGGCGGCATGCTGCAGAAAGGGTCAGTAGTAGGCCTGAAGAGTGGGTCTCTGGTCCTCTGCACTTGAGGTGAAGGAGCTAGGACTTG
Source organism: Panthera leo (assembly GCF_018350215.1). NCBI lineage: Eukaryota > Metazoa > Chordata > Mammalia > Carnivora > Felidae > Panthera > Panthera leo. The sequence continues at coordinate 13,735,765 of NC_056692.1, read as the reverse complement.
GATGGTTTGGACAAAAGAGCCTCGAGTTTCCTAATGATAGAGCAGAAGGAATGACTGTTCTAGATGGGCCATGAAGACGGGAACTCTAGCTTCCTCCTCAGGAAGCAAGGTGGTCATAGAATAGAGAAAATTAGGAATTCTTTACCAGGTTATAACATCTCTTGAAACGTGACTCCCTCAGGTCTTCATCCTGGCCATAGTCAGAGTAATTGTTGAGACTCATTACACACTCCTATGGCTGTGCCCTGAGGAGACAGTGGTTCTCAAGAGTAATCTTTCCCAGAGTTCTTTTCTAGAATGAAGTATGGGCAAGTTAGTTTCCTAGAGAATGTCTCCAGGGTCCAAGCTCTGTGCTGACCTCTTCTAAACACTTTGTTGGCATACGGGCTCCTGGCATCAATTAGAACATCCTGTTGGGTGCTGCAAAGACTGTGGTACAACTGAGTAAAAGAAATAAACAACAAAGTGAAACAATAACCTATGGAAAGGGAGAAGATATTTGCAAACCATATATTTGATAGGGGGTTTATAACCAAAATATTTAAAGAACTCATGAAACAAACACACATACAAACAAAAAAATAGGCAGCAGAACTAAATAGACATTTTCCAAGAAGACACCCAAATGGCCAACAGGTACAGGAAAAGATGATCAGTGTCATCAATCACCAGGGAAATGGAAATGAAAACCACAATAAGATATCACTTCACACCTGTTGGAATGGCTATTATCATCAACAACATAAGGCCCTGTTATCAGGCCCCCAGGCCCTGATAAACCATCCTCTAATATTATCAAGAAGACGTGCGGTGATAAAGTCGGCAAGGGTGTAGGTGTAGAGAAATGGAAACTTGTATGGACTGTTGGTGAGAATGTAAATTGGTGCAGCCACTATAGAAAACAGTATGGAGATTCCACAAGCAATTAAAAATGGAACTACCATATGATCCAGCAATTTCATTAACTTCTGGGTATATATCCAAAGGAAATGAAACAGGGTATTGAAAAGATATCTTCGGTCTCATTTTATGAGACTATTATATATATTATATATATGTATACATACATATACATACACACACATATATAATGCATTTAATGGAATATGATTCAGTCACAAGAAAGAAGCCAATTCTTCCATTTACATAATAATAGTGAAGCTAAGGGATCTCAGTGAAATTAGCCAGACGCAGAGACAAATAGTGAATGATCTCACTTCTATGTGTATTATAGGAAAGTCACAGTCATAGTAACAGAGAGTAGAGGATGGTTTATCAGGGCCTGGGGGTGTGGGAGAGAGGAGATCAATTTTTCTGTGTGGAATGATCCTGGCATTTTAAGAGTAAATTCCACTTGGTCATGGTGTCTAAACCTTTTAATATGCTGCAGAACTCTGTTTGCTACTGTTTTGTTGAGGATTTTTAGATCATTGTTCATAAGGGATATTGGTATGAAGTTTTCTTTTTTTTTTCTTGTAGTGTCTTTGGTTGTTTTGATATCCTCACAGAATGAGTTAGGAAATTCCTCTCCTCTTCAATATTTGGAAACGTTTGAGAAGGATTGGTACTAGTTCCCTTTAAATGTTTGTTAAAATTCACCAGTGAAGCCCGTAGGTCCAGGGATTTTCTTTGTTGGAAATTTTTCATTACTGATTTCATGTCCTTACTAGTTATAGGTCTATTCATATTGTTTGTTTCTTCATGATTTAGTTTTGGTAGGTTGTGCATTTCTAGGAATTTGTGCACATAACCATTCATAATGCTATTATCCTTTTTTAACTATTGAAATGGTAATAATGTCACCACTTTAATTTCTGATTTTAGTAATTTAAGTCTTTTTTATCTTTAGTCTATCCAGATAATTTTTTGTCAATTTTGTTGATGATTTTGAAAAACTAACTTTTGGGTTTATGATTTCCTCTACTGTTTTTCTATTCTCCATTTCATTTTTCTCTAATCTTTATATTTCCTTTCTTCTGCTAGTTTTGGGTTTTAGCGTGTTCTTTTTCTAAGTTCCTTAGGTTGTAAATTTAGACTATTGATGGGAGATCATTCTTATGTTTATTTTAATTAAATTAAATTAAATTAATTAATTAATTAATTTTTAATTATTTAAATCCAAGTTAGTTAACATATAGTGTAATAATGGTTTCAGGAATAGAATTTAATGATTCATCACTTACATACAATACTCAGTGCTCATCCCAACAAGTGCCCTCCTTAATGTCCATCATCGATTTAGTCCATCACCCCACCCAACACCCTTGTAGAAAAACTCAGTTCATTTTCTGTACTTAAGAGTCTCTTAAGGTTTACCTTCCTCTGTGTTTTTATCATGTTTTTTCCTTCCCATCCCCTATGCTTATCTGTTTTGTTTCTTAAATTCCACATGTGAGTGAAATCATATATTTCTCTGACTGACTTATTTCACTTAGTGTAATATGATATTTGCAAACCAACCAAATATCTACTTCCATCCACGTTGTTGCAAATGGCAAGATTTCATTCTTTTTTGATCGATGAATAAAATTTCAATGTGTGTGTGTGTGTGTGTGTCCTCTCCTTTATGCATACATCATTTGGTGGACATTTGGGTTTCTTCCATAATTTGGCTTTTGTTGATAGGCCTCCTATAAACATTGGGATGCATGTACCCCTTTGAATCAGCATTATTGTATCCTTAGGATAAATACCTAGTAATGCAATTGTGGGGTTGTAGGGTAGCTCTGTTTTTAAATTTTTGAGGAACTTCCATACTGTTTTCCAGAGGGGCTGCACAAGTTTGCATTCCCACGAGCAGTGCACAAGGGTTCCCCTATCTCTGCATCCTAACCAACATCTGTTGTTTCCTGAGTTGTCAATTGTAGTCATTCTGCCAGGTGTGAGATGGTATCTCATCGTGGTTTTGATTTTTATTTCCTTGATGATGAGTGACATTGAGCATCTTTTCATGTGTCTGTTAGTCATCTAGATGTCTTCTTTGGAAAGTTGTCTATTCATCTCTTCTGCCCAGTTCTTCACTGGGTTAATTTTTTTGGGGTGTGGAGTTTGATAAGTTCCTCTCTCTCTCTCTCTCTCTCTCTCTCTCTATATATATATATATATATATAATGAATATATATATATATATATATTCATCTATTTTTGAGAGACTGAGAGACAGAGTATGAGTGGAAGAGGGGCAGAGAGAGAGAGAGAGAGAGCGAGGGAAACACAGAATCCGAAGCAGGCTCCAGGTCTGAGCTGTCAGCACAGAGCCCAATGTGCAGCTTGAACTCATGAACCATGAGCTCATGATCTGAGCTGAAGTCAGACGCTTAAACAACTAAGCCCCCCGAGTGCCCCAAGTTTGGTACATTCTTTATAGATTTTGGATACTAACCCTTTATCTGATATGTCATTTGCAAGTATCTTTGCCCATTCTGTCTGTTGTCTTTTAGTTCTGTTCATTGTTTCCTTCACTGTGTAGATTTTATGAGGTCCCAATAGTTCACTTTGTTTTTGTTTCCCTTGCCTCCAGAGACATGTCTAGTAAGAAGTTGCTGTATCCGAGGTCAAAGATGTTGTTGCCTGTTTTGTCCTCTAGGACTTTGATGGTTTCTTGTCTTACATTTAGGTCTTTCATCCACTTTGAGTTTATTTTTGTTCCATACTGGTTTTATAAGTGATCAGTCTAATACTTTCATTATGTTTGGTTTTACCTGTGAAATTTTTCCTTTCATAATTTTCTTAGTGTTGAAAATGGCCTTTCCTTATCATTCAAAGAATTCCCTTTAACATTTCTTTTAACACTGATTTGGTGGAGAGGAATGCCTTTAACATTGATTTGCCTTGGAAACTATCTCTCCTTCTATTCTGAATGATAGCCTTACTGGGTAGAGTATTTTTGGTTACATGTTTTTTTTTTCCTTTTGGCACTTCAAATGTATCATGCCATTTCCTTCTGGCCTGCAAGGTTTCTGCTGAGAAATCAGCTTATAGCTTTATGAGGTTTCCCTTGTATTCAACTGTTTTCTCTTGCTGCTTTTAAAATTCTCTCTATCACTACTTTTTGCCATATTTATTATTATGTATCTTGGCATATTCTGGTTGATTTTGTTGGGGCCTCTCTGTGCCTCCTGGATCTGGATGTTTGTTTTCTTCCCCAGATTAGGGAGGTTTTCAGTTATTACTTTTAAAATAAATTTTATTCTCCCCTTTTCCTTCTGGGATCCCTGTAATGTAAATAGTATTATGCTTGATGATACTTCAGAGTTCCCTTAACCTGTCCTCCTTATTCTATTATTCTTTTTTCTTTTTGCTCTTCAGGTTGGTTGCTTTCCATTATTCTTTCAGCTCACTGATCCATTTTTCTGCCTCTGTAATCTGCTCTTGGTTTCCTCCAGTGAAATTTTAACTTCAGTTATTGAGTCCTTTTATCTCTGATAGATCATTTTTTTATATATTTTATATCTTTTTGTTGATGGTCTCACTGAGAGCCTCCACTCTTTTCTCATATCCAGTGAGTACCTTTATGACCATTCCTTTGAATTTGTTACCAAGCATATTGCTTATATCTGTTTCATTTAGCTCTTTGCTGTGGTTTTGTCCTCTTCTTTCATTTGGGACCCATTCCTTTTTCTCCTCATTTCATCTAACTCTCTGTGTTTGTTTCTGAGTATTAGAAAAGTCAGCTATGTCTACTGATCCTGAAAATAGTGGCCTTCTGAAGAATAGATCATGTGGTGGTCTGTAGCACAATGTTCCCTGTTTACCAGAACCAGGCACTTCAGGGGTGTCCCCTATGTAGGTTGTTTTCACCTTACTATTGTGGCTGAGTCAGGGTTGCCTTAAGTCCAGTCAGCTGCAATGGCCAACTTTGTCTCTTGTGGGCAGGGTTTTGTTCCCGTGCTGTTAAGGGGCCAGTTTGGGACCTCTGTGGGCTTATAGTTGGGCAGTGTCAGCAGTCATACCAGATGCCTGTCCTCAGTGCATGTGCCAGGGTGGCAGGCAAACTGAACTATGTAGTTCTCTTCCTGTGTTGTCCCTTAAGAGGCTTTAGTTGGTGAGCAGGGTCTGCAGTCAGATCAAATGTCTGCCCCCAATCCTTCTGCTGGGGCAACAGTCAACACAAACTGGAGGGCCCTCTTCCAGTGCTGACCCTTGAAACGATTTTGTTGGTGGGCAGGGCTGACAGTCAGATCATGTGTTTACCCCATTCCATCTGCTGCGGCTGCAGGCAAACTGGTGTGTGTTGTTTTCTTCCCCTTTCCCCAGGGAAGAAGTCACTTTGGACTGTTGCTTGTCCCTCCTGGATCTGCTTGCAGGATGTGTCACAGTAGAAACCACTTTGGAAGGATGCTTGCCAAGTGGCATGCTTTGGTTTGGGTAGATTTACAGAACAGAAGGGCAGGGCACAGAGTGTTACCAAGGTAGGTTAAGGGTGTTTGCACTGGTTCTTGCAAGTGTATGTGTCTCTAGACTGGGGAAAGGGGAAATAAATGATGCCTATCAGGTCTTTTGTTTTTGAAGAAGTCTCCTAAAGGTCTCTGCCCCTCCAGCATTTTCTGAGATTAGTAAATAAGTTTCCCTCACATATTCCCCACCTGTTTTCAAGCTACTGCTTCTATGCTGTATCTTGGTGTGGTGCTTTGTTATGCTGGGTCTTTAAGGGTGGGGACTCAGTTTCCTATTACCTTCCAGGTCTCCCATAACTAGGCCTGCTGATTTTTAAAGTACCCCTTTTTAAGCCCCCACTAACTGTAAAAACTCTGGGGAGTTAAACTTTACTAGTTTTCAAAGCCAAATATTATGGGAACTCATCTATCTAGTGCAGCTTCCATGTCTGGGGTCTCTGATGTCTGCTCTTCTCTCTTCTCTGTGTTTGTGGTGCCCTTCCTCTTTGTGGTTAGTCTTGCGGGGAGTTTGGTTCCTGTCCCCATCTCCATCCTTCTACCCTTCTTAATGTATCCTCATCTCTAAGATGAACTGTGGAAAGTCTGTTTTGCCAGTCTTCAAGTAATTTTCTGGGTTGGTTGCCTTGATGTGGCTATTATCTGAGTGTGTCTGTGGGACGAGGTGAGATGAGGATACCCCTACTCCACCATCTTTCCAGAATTCTCTGCCTTTTTTTTCTTAATACATTTTTATTGCATATATCTATTCCCAGACAGTTTTTTTGTTTAGTTATTTATAACCTTACAAAATACTATCAATAATTTTAGGGATTTACTTTTTTTTTTTTTTTTTTTACCTAGGTCTATCCTTTATAGGATATAGGATACAGTAATTAGCAGTCACATTTAGAGGAACATATGTTGAGGTCCAGTTGTGTCCTGAGGGCAGTACCCCATGGAGGTGGGATGTGCTACCACTGAGGACCATGGAAACTTTCCCAAACCTGGAAAGTCTTCTAAACTGGTTCTTTGAGAGTGTTTGTGGAGCTCACCTCCAGCAAACTCTTCCTTCCCCAGAGGCTTGTGGGAAGGGTTGGAAGTCCCAATCCTGTAATCTCTTGGTTTTTCTAATGGCAAGCCCCATCCTGAGGCTATATAGGGAAGGGATTTACATTTTTAAATATTACTATTATGTTGCTCAGATTCAGTAAAATATCTCTGTGAGCCATCCAGGAAAAGAAATTTCTCTACTGGCTGGAGAGACTAAGCCAATTACTAAGGACATTTTGTTGCCTTCACACAATGGGGGGGCGGGGGGCGGCAAGGAGGACCGTGTCTAGAACTATGTATGGGGTGATTTTTGTGTTTCCATGCCAAATAATAGAGATTAAAAGGAATTACAGCATAATAATAACAAAATAATATAATAATAATAATAATAAAGGCAGTACTATTGTGGACTGAGACCCCTCAGGAATGAAGGTCTGGGTCATCTCAGCAGGTAAAGACCAAGTGGCAGCTGTTTGGCAGCTCCCCTCAGAGACGTGAGCTTCTGAGGTCATCCCTCAGACATGTGGTCATCCCTCTTCTGAGTTCCTAGGTTCTGGTAACATCACCTTTCCCTTTTGTACCTAGGGGAAGTGATTTATTCTTGTGGTTACTCTCTGGGCTACCTTCACATCCATCTCTTTCTCCTACAGTCTTTTTCAGGACACACCTATATATCTACTTCCCTGTATTAAATCTTCTGAGTTTAAAAATACCAGATTGTTGGGGGTAGGGGGGGTGGGAAATGCCTGGGTGGCTCAGTTGGTTAGGCATTCACCTTCGGCTCAGGTCATGATCTCGTGGTTCCTGGGTTTGAGCCCCGTGTCAGGCTCTGTGCTGACAGCTCAGAGCCTGAAGCCTGCTTCAGATTCTGTATCTCTCTCCCTCCTTCCCCTTCCCTGCTCACACTCTGTCTCTCTCAAAAATAAATAAACATAAAAGAAAAATTTAAAAGTACCATATATGGGCCATATTGGTGGCTCAGTCAATTAGGTGTCTGACTTCAGCTCAGGTCGTATCTCATGATCCGTGAGTTTGAGCCTTGCACTGAGCTCTCTGCTGTCAGTGCAGAGCCTGCTTCATATCTTCTATCTCCCTCTCTCTCTGCCCCTCCCTCCTGCTCATTCTCTCTCTCTCTCTCTCAAAAATAAACACTAAAAAAAATCAGATGTGATTTGTGTTTTCTGAATAGGCCTGAACTGACCCAAGCTGACATACCAGCCATAGACTGTAGTCTTTTCCAGACTTAGTCAATTGATCCATTGTACATGTACCTGAACATTGGTACACGAAGAAATTTAAATTATAGTGTTAAAATTATTCTAGGACAGCATGTTTGACAGGATCAAAGGGAAACAGCTGAAACAATGACTTGACATACAGGTACAATAATTTTTATTTGTATAATAATCATACACATAGATTCTTATGATTACTGTAGGATTCAGTAGAAGACATTAACTTCCTTTGTCCAAGTTAAACAGAGGAATAACATGAGACTGATATAGAGCAGCTAAATGGTATGGAGTTCTCCTAAGAACCTACATTCTTAGGCCTTTTTTATACTCTCCTCTTTGGCACTTAATATTTCACTAGGGGAAATATTTGAAACACCTCACACTATTTGAGCTTACCTATAACAACAAAATTAACCTTGTTGCAGTCATTGTTTAAAAATAAGATTGCAGGGTTCATTTATTCATTTCACACAAATTTATTAAGTAATTATGCCAGCACTGTCTAAGTTCTGAATATACGACAGTGAACAAAACAGATCCCAAATCTTCACATTCTCATGGGTAGAGACAATAAATTTGTACAACAGTACAGCAAATTTGTATAACATTTTCCTTGGCCAACCTTGAGATGCCCTACATGAAATACCTCCATTTCCTCTGTGATTTGGTCAGCCATTCACACAGATTCATATGCATTTGTAAACAAAATCTTTTTGGTTGAAAAGAAGATAATTAGATAGTTCTAACCCTTGGTGTTTTAGAGACCCAGAGAGCATTAAACGGTGAATAACATCATCTTCCGACATCCAAATTCTTCCAACATGGACAAATAGCTGACAATGTGAATTATCTATAGAAAACAATAATTTTGTATTTTTATTGGCAGTTAAAAATAGTAGATCATAAAACAACTTGCACACTGTTCTAAGATACACTCATTTCACCTCTTCAAAATGTTATCCTGTTTGGAAATATGATATTTAAGGACAATCATTTATAAATTATTAATATTTTGAAAAAAATTTATAATTTCCTCATGAACAGGATCAAATCATAAGTAGGGGAGTTCCTTATTGGTTATTTAGGACCTGTTGGATTAACTGTCTCTGTTTAGGAACTATCACCTACATATATCAGGGCTGATCATCCAGAATCAAAGTCTCATCTTCCCTGGGCCATACTGGAGAAAAAAGTCACATATTTTGATATTGCTCTTTTTTCTTCATTTATTTGGCACCCTGATTATTAATAGTGATGAACAATTTTATGTAACTTTATTTCATACTATAATTAATTAAATCAGAATTTTTTTATGTTAAAATACAAGAACTCAATGAGTGTCATTTTGGCATGATTTTAGGAAAAAATCTTATGCTCTTTAGACACAGTCTAGTTTAATCAATAACACAATAAGAACAAAAACATCTACCCAGGTCATTTCCTTTAAAGATTTTACCAGATGGGTAAATAATGTCTAGTCTGATTATTTCTATTATCAGATTATAATTCTGACAGCAATATTTTCATTTGTTCATCTCACTTTCCACCAAGAATCATTATAAGCTTTGTATAATCAGTATATGCTTTATATGAACAAGACTGTGAAAGAGGTACAGTGGTATTTTAAGACCGTTCTTTCCCTCAGAGGCTTACAAGCATAGTAGGGGCAATTAGCATAATAGTAAAAAAACCTGACATTTGAATAGTGATTTATAAACTTTTTTTAAGTTTATTAATTTATTTTGAGAGAGAGAGAGAGAGAGAGAAACCAGTAGGGGAGGGACAGAGAGAGAGTGGTCAGAGGATAGGAAGCGGGCCCTGTGCTGACAGCAGAGACCCTGATGGGGGACTCAAGCCCACAAACCATGAGACCATGACCTGAGCGTAAGTTGGATGCTTAACCAACGGAGCTACCCAGGTGCCCCAGTGATTTATAGCTTTTAAATCATGGACTATTGTGATCCTCACACCCTGTGACCATGGTGGGACAGATAGTATCATTCCTAATATGTTCATGTTCATGTTCATGGTTCTATAGAAGCAGAGCTTCAGACTTTCTCAATTTTACTCTGATCATTGTAGCTTATCTAGGACATGACCCAAATATTCCTGTGCTGCTAAAAGGACAATAATGTGTGCAAAGTGATAATTTTATAAGATGTATCATAAGATTTCAGAGAAGAGGAATTTCCACGTGGGAAGGACAAAGGTGGCTTCTTGGTGGAGTAAGACATTGGAGCTAGATTTCCAAATGCACCTAATTGGTGACTCTAATTGACTGTCCAATATGACTTCACATTGGTTATGAGGAGAGTCTTTTTCTGAAGAGTTTCCCCAGGGCAGCCTTCATGTCCTGATTTCTCAGGCTATAAATGAAAGGATTTAACATTGGGATCACTGTCATGTACATAACAGTTACCACTGCATCCTTTAGGCTGTAACTAGACAGAGGGCGGAAATACATGCCCATGACTGTCCCATAATATAGAGTAACAACAGTGAGGTGGGAACCACAGGTAGAGAAGGCTTTGAGCACACCCTTGGTGGATGGAACCCTCAGGACTGTGGAAAAGACCTGAATATAAGAGATGATGATGAATAGTAAGGGTACAGAGAAAACACCAGCCCCTAGGTACATCACCTTCACATTAAAACGGATGTCAGAACAGGCGAGCTTGAGCAAAGGGATAGTGTCACAGTAGAAGTTGGCTACTTCTTTATTGCCACAGAAGGACAGACTGGATGTGAGCAGAGTGTGCGGGAAGGCATTGACATTTCCAACCACCCACGACACAACAACTAGCAAGACACAAGTCCGTGGGCTCATAATTGTTGTGTAATGAAGTGGGCGGCTGATGGCCACGGCACGATCATATGCCATCGCAGCCAGGATATAGCTATCTGTGTTACCTAAGGCAATCATAAAATACAACTGTGCTAGGCATCCTCCAAAGGAGATGGCTTTGCTGTGCAAGAGATGGTTGGCTAGCATCTTGGGGATGGTTACAGAGGAGAATAAGATGTCAACAAAGGAGAGGTTGGCAAGGAAAAAGTACATGGGGATGTGAAGGTGAATGTCAGAGTGAATGGCCAAGATGATGAACAGGTTTCCAATCAATGTGATGGGGTAAATGAACAGGAAGAGGATGAAGAAGAAGTCTTCCTGTTCCTGCTGACCAGTAACTCCCAGGAGGATGAATTCCAGGGTAGAGGATTGGTTGTTTTCCCTCATGGCTCCTTTGTTAAGAAAGAGGGAGAGGAATTCAGAATTATTTTGGAGTTGCCACGAATGTATTGATCTTTCTTACCCACCAGTTTTTATTAAGTGACCAGTAATCTTAAGGACGAGTTTACTAAACCCAGAGACAGCCCACATTTGTGGGAAAATATCCTTTTTGTTCAGTGGTACTGATCAACATTTAGCCCTTGACACTCATGTTTAAGAAGTGAGAACTGTGTGAATCAAAGATACCAATACTCCTCTATCCCAGAACCATCACTCAAACACCTAGGATTTAATCAATTCACAAAAACTTTTTATATTGTATGTGCTAGATACTTTGCTAAGCTTATGGAAAAACACAAATATGTGCAAAATACACTTTTAAATCCACTTCTTCAACATGTAAGACATAGTCCACTCTCAGGGACTTTATGTAATGGAAAAGCCAAAAATCACACGCATTTTTTTTAAAATTACACATGACAAAGGAAGGAAAGCATTTTGGAATCTTTGTGTTATTACAAGGACCAGCCATGAAATTAGGAATTGTTCCAATGGCCAAACTAATACTGATCCTAGAGCCCAGGAAGTAGCAGGTGTCTATGCTGACATTGGATGATTGTAAATCACCAGAATCACGGGGTTTCACTCCTAGAAATAACAAGCCTAGTGAGTTTTCTCCCCAACTGTCCATTTTCAGAGAAGAATTTCATCCCCTCTTTTGAAAGAATGTATCTCTTTAGAAAATTCTCTAATATCGATAATCACAAAGCTTTTCTCTTCTCTTCCTTTATTATTTCTTATGTTGAGCCATCCAACTCCATACTCATTTCAACTACTGCTTAGTAAGTAAACTGTCAGATCCATACCTGTAGGCTTGATCTCTCTTTCCCATATTTCTACACTCAGCTATCCTGCAAACATGTCTGTCCAAACACTATACTCTGCACATGACAACCTAAGTGGTTTGTAAGCTTATTTGAGGAGGAAAATCATACTTTGCTTATGTTAATAACCCTAGAGAGGTCATTATAGAAAGTTGTTCACTGTGTGCACTCAATATTTGTTGGGTTAAATCAAGGTTTATTTTTGGGGTTCCTCACATATGGGAGATTCAGAAGCACACTCACTCGGTTTATCTCTCACTTCTACATCCTGTTGATTTTTCATTTAAAATAATTCTTACATAACTCAATTTTTCTACTTATACTTTCAGTGCTTCAGCAGAGATCGTCATCATTTTCTACCTGAAACTTTGTAATGCTGTCTTAATTACTTGAGTACAGATTCTCTGTTCTTTGAGTCGCTTGCACTGAGGCATACTGATGATGGCAGAGACTACTAGTTTCTTGTTCAAATCCTTGTTGTTCACATCTTCATGGACACACAATTAAACTATGTTTCCCACTCTCCCTTGCACTGAGGTGTGTTCATGTGACTGAATTTTAGCCAATGCATCACAATCCATGCATTCCAGTTCTGGACTTCCTCCAACTAGATGGAAATGGCCAGTAGGCTGAATGGGTTGGTGGCATCACACGGTGGGATGAACCTGTGTTCTTAGTTCTCCACATTCAGTGGAGAACCAAGGAAACATACAGGAACTATTATGTAGGAGAGAAATAAACTTTTATTCCATTGAAACCATTATATGTTTTGTGATCTCTTTGTTATTGTGGTTCAAGGTATCCTAAATAAATCACTAAATTTTCTAAAGAGCACTCTACTCCATTAATGAACTAAGTCAATCAATCAATCAATCAATCTATCTATCTTTTTTAAAGTTTATTTATTTATTTTGAGAGAGAGAGAGTGAGAGCAAGCATGAGAGGAGGTAGGGGCAGAGAGAGAAGGAGAGAGAGAATCCCAAGCAGGCTCTGTGCTATTAGCACAGAGCCTGATGTGGGGCTTGATCCCACGAAATGTGAGGTTATGACCTGAGCTGAAATCAAGAGTCAGGCAACCAACTGAGCCACCCAGGTGACCCAATTCAATCTATATTTAATTTAACCACTAATTCTTAATGTCTCCTATAGTGCCTGTGTGAATTATATGCTAGGTACAGGGAAAGCAGTTCTCATTAATTGTTCCCCAAATATGATGTACTTAAAAAAGTCTTTGTTGGTTTTCTCTTTTGAAATGCCTTTCCCTACCTTCACACATAATATACAAGGGTTCAGAGGTTTCAATGAAGCTAAAGGTGCTAAGAGACTATGGTATTTCATGTGGCCTATAACGTTTCAGAGGTGGGGCTTTTGGCAACATGGAGGATTAAGCTAATGTTGACAAGTCCCATTCCAGTTAAAACACATAGAAATTCTAGATAAGTTTTAAAACTAAAAAAAAAAAAAAAAAAAAAAAAAAAAAGTATATATCCAAATCTAAAGGGAATAAATGGGAATACAGGTATGAGAAATAAGAAGGAAACTCAGAACAAGTGTTATAAGTCATAGTTGAAACTATTATAGCCCCTTCAGGTTTCCAACCACAAATAAGGCCCCAACGGCTGGATTCTGGTGTGTTAATTCCCTTTTGGTTCAGGAGATGCAGTCACAGATATACATAATGTAGAGAGCTAATTTGAGTCCTGTGCATAAAACAGTACAATGATGTCATATTTGATTGTCTGCAAAGAAAACCCATGGGAATCTCTGGATCAATCAAGGATTCCCAAGGGAACCTCTAGAGTTATTGACAAGTTTGCTTGGTATAAACCAATATTAAACACAATCAATACTATACATATTTTTTTTTGTAATTAAAAAAATGCTTATTTTTGAGAGAGAGAGACAGAGTGTGAGCAGGGGAGGAGCAGAGACACAGAGAGTGGGAGACACAGAACCTGAAGCAGGCTCCAGGCTCTGAGCTGTCTGCACAGAGCCCAACGCGGGTCTCAAACCCATGAACTATGAGATTGTGACGTGAGCCAAAGTCAGATGCTCAATCGACTGAGATACCCAGGCGCCTCTACTTATTTTTAAATAGTAATAAATTAAATTTATAATTTTAAAAAAGACTCCTCATTCACAATCAGCAATAGAAAATATTAAGGAATCTAGATAATCCTAAAAAAGAAGTCCAACTAGTGAAAAAAGTTATAATACTATGAAGAACAAAAAAGGAATACCTAAAGAAAATGGAAAGATAAGCAGTGTTAATGGCAAAACTTAACTATGAGAAACATGTCAGTTCTCCTCTGATTAATCTATGAATAGGATGCAATCCTAATCAAAATACCACAGATTTCTGTTAAACTTGAATTTAGCATGCAGAACAATAAGGAAGCATGAAGAGCAAATATAATTTGAGTATATAGAATAAGAAGGTATTAATTACCATATCAGTCATCAAATGATTTACTATTATAATTCAAAGAGTAGTATTGGTGTAGGGAATGAAACATAGACCTATGTGCCAGACTAGAGAGTCCAGACATAGGACAAGTGTTTATTAGGAGTTAGGATATAACATAGGTTGATTTAGAAATGGGCAGAGAAAGGATGGACTGACCATTTTGTATATGGGGATACCCATATAATGAAGACAGTACTGAAAATAATTCCTAAAGATTAATTGTAAAAAGCTAAACTTCAAAGTATTTAGAGGAATATGTAAACATATCAAATCAACATGCTATGCTCAAACTTACACAATGTAGTATGTCAATCATATCTCAATAGAGCTGGAAAAATATTTAGAGGAAAATATGTTTATGATTGGGGGAAAATAATTGGTTTTTTATTTTTATTTTATTTTTTTATGTTTTTCTTTTATTTTTGAGAGAGAAACAGAGTGCGAGCTGGGGAGGGGCAGAGAGAAAGGGAGACAGAATCTGAAGCAAGCTCCAGGCTCTAAGTTGTCAGCACAGAGCCCGAAGCAGGGCTTGAACTCACAGACTGCGAGATCATGACCTGAGCCAAAGTCAAATGCCCAACCGATTGAGCCACCCGGGTGCCCCAAGAATTGATTTTTTAAAACCAGGCACAAAGCATATAAAACATAAGAAAATTTATTCAAGCTGACTATTTTAAATTTAAAGCATTTATATGAAAAAGACATTTATAAGAAAGGGGGAAAGGCAAGTCATGGACTGCAAACAGGTATTTGCTGCACACATAATTAAGAAAGGATTAATATTCAGAATAACAGAGGTTTCCTATACACTGATAAGAAAAGGACCAAAAATACTGTAAGAAGTAGTGGGCAAAAAGGCTGGAACAGGCCAGCCATAGAGGAGGAAGCTGGTATGGCCAAGAAAGAAAATAAAAGATGTTTAACTGAATTAAAAGACAATTTAACATCTTTAATCTTGGGATGTGTAAAACTATGACAACTTCAAGTGTTGGGAAGAAATGGGAAGATTAATATTGGCGTTGGAGAACAATTAGCCAACCTCTAGGAAAGCTGGAATTCATACACATGTGATTCAGCAATTCCACTTCTAGATTAGACCCTAGAAAAAGTCTGGCATTTGTGTTCCTGAAGACATCCATGAGGATGTATCAATAGAAAACTTGGAAATGGCCTACCCATGGAGGAATAGATAAGAAAATTATGCAATTTTCTTATGAATAAATTCTGTGCCTCAGTAAAAGTGAATGAATTCACCTGGACAAATTTTTAAAAATAGGCTGGAAAAAAGGAAGTCACTGAATGATATATTCTGTATCACACATTATGTGTGCAATTTAATACATGGTGAAAGTATAAGTCCTAATTGGAATATACTAACAAGTCTAGAATTGTAGTTACCTCTGGAGTGAGAGGGACAAAAATGAATTTTGGATGGGAACAAAGAAAGGTTTCAATTATTTCTGTAATACTTTTTTTCATTAAAAGTTTTGTAGCATAGGGGTGCCTGGGTGGCTCAGTCCATTAAGCGTCTGACTCTTGGTCTTGGCTCAGGTCATGATCTCACAGTTCATGGGATGAAGCTGTGTTGTGTTCTGCGCTGAGAGCCTGCTTGAGATTCTCTCTCTCTCTCTCTCTCTCTCTTTTTCTCAAAATAAATAAATAAGCTTTAAGAAAACCTTGTAGCATATAGACCAAGTTATTACATATGCTAAATACAGATGGTGAACTTTTGTTAGGTTATTCTTAATTATTCTGATGTTTTAACAATAATAAATAATTTTGATTTAAAATGAATTTTTGCATGTTGGATGGTAATTGGGTCAAGAGGGTGGCCATAGCGTGGGGTGGCTCAAATCCATTTTTCAGTGAATGTAGGAGATAGGATGTGTTCCTTGTGAAGAGGTTGAGAATAAATGGAAGTTATTTCTACTGGGAAAGGGAATCCAGGGGCCATTATGATGCTCATCCTGCTTGTGTATATAGACATCTGCTTACTGAAATCAAAATTATATTTATAAAATGCAAATGTGATTGTGTCTGTCTCTGAAACCACTCATTGACTACCCATCATCCAACTGATGAACTTGAAGTTCCTTATCATGGAGAAAAACTCAAGAACAAATGGTTTAGGAAGAGATATGTTACACATTTTTGTCAGGAGCTGAGAATACAGGCACAAGACAGGGAGTGTTCAATACAGAAAGAAGTTCGGGTTTATATTGTGGAGCATTCTAACCAATGCAAGGAATTTCTAATTTATTCATTAGATACTAAGAATTAGTATAGTGGATGTGAATCGCACTGTTTCTGATCCTGGAGAAATGCAAACTTTCGTTTAATATAAACATAAGTATTCGAATATATACATTAAATGATAAGACAACATTTTGAATGATAATCTGGTACAAGGAAAACCACAATGTAATAAAATGAAAAAGAACTAAAAAACATAAGAGCAAGTAACACCAGAAGAGAAGTGGTTGGTATAATCAATGGGAGAACTGGAGAAACAGGGAACTAGAGCAGAGAAGTTTCTGAGCACAGGGACTGAGGATAGAGATACTCAGAACTGGATGTCAGGGTGTCATCATGGAGAGAATGCAGAATGATTTCTGCAAAATCCTTGGAGAAAAAGGTAACAGAAACTTTTGGCCCCAGGGCGAGGAGCTAGGAGGTACAAAAGCATGAATGCTAGAAGCAGAATAAGAGCCTTGAGTTCACAGGAAGTAACTCAGAGTTGAGGGCAATGCTGGGTCACTAAAACCACCTTTCTGGAAAGTGTTTGTGCTCTGAAATGCCTGTAACATGAGTAAAATGGTGTGAAGAGAGTCTAGAAGGCACAGAAGAGGCCAAATGCTTTCCCTGGTCATTGGAAGCAGCAAACATGCTAACTGGACATCCTCTAAGTGCTTTGAGACTCCTCAAAGTTCAACTCTTTGCTACTTTGCCAATGAAATAACATAATTTCCTAAAGGGGCCAATGAGTATGCACCATTGTATGTGGGAGTAAAAGGAGGGTTTGTAGCTTTTCTTGATGATGATGAATGCACATACACACTATAAATTCAGGAGATGGAGAGAGTGCAGAACTAATATAACCAAACAAATGCCCCTTCCTCATCCTGTTTTCTTGGACTAAGCCCAAGGAGAATTATCAGAGAGAAAGTGTCGCCGTTTTTCTCTTTGCTTTTTTTAGCCATCTGATCTTGAGAACTTGGGTTCTGGAGCCAAGGTTTGAGTCCTAATTTTGCTACTACATCTCTGTGTGACTTTAGGCAATTCAATTCACCATTTTTCACCTGATAAAATGACAAAAATACCTTACCTTTGGAGGTTATGTGAGGCTCAAAGGAGCTAATGCAGGTAGTGCAGTTGCTGGCTATCTATCCTTGATTTGTCACTGTCATAAAGACCCTTTTCCACAACATTCACACCTCCTATTGAGGAGTCAGCTCAGATGCTGTCAAAGGGGTTTTGGTCCTGTGGCCTTCACTCCTCTTCCACAAGTGGGAAGTTCACAGCCAGCTGCTGAAGCACTTGTGAACATTCCTCCCTGGGGAGGCAGGCATGCTGCAGAAAGGGTCAGTAGTAGGCCTGAAGAGTGGGTCTCTGGTCCTCTGCACTTGAGGTGAAGGAGCTAGGACTTGGATGGTTTGGACAAAAGAGCCTCGAGTTTCCTAATGATAGAGCAGAAGGAATGACTGTTCTAGATGGGCCATGAAGACGGGAACTCTAGCTTCCTCCTCAGGAAGCAAGGTGGTCATAGAATAGAGAAAATTAGGAATTCTTTACCAGGTTATAACATCTCTTGAAACGTGACTCCCTCAGGTCTTCATCCTGGCTGTAGTCAGAGTAATTGTTGAGACTCATTACACACTCCTATGGCTGTGCCCTGAGGAGACAGTGGTTCTCAAGAGTAATCTTTCCCAGAGTTCTTTTCTAGAAGGATATGGGCAAGAGGGTTTCTTAGAGAATGTGTCTCCAGGGTTCAAGCTCTGATATATATATATATATATATATATATATATATATATATACACACACACACACACACACACACATATACACTGCATTTAATGGAATATTATTCAGTCACAAGAAAGAAGCCAATTCTTCCATTTACATAACAATAGTGAACCTAAGGGATCTCAGTGAAATTAGCCAGACATAGAGACAAATAGTGAATGATCTCATTTCTATGTGTATTACAGGAAAGTCACAGTCATAGTGACAGAGAGTAGAGGATGGTTTATCAGGGCCTGGGGGTGTGGGAGAGAGGGAGATCAATTTTTCTGTGTGGAATGATCCTGGCATTTTAGGAGTAAATTCCACTTGGTCATGGTGTCTAAACCTTTTAATATGCTGCAGAACTCTGTTTGCTACTGTTTTGTTGAGGATTTTTAGATCATTGTTCATAAGGGATATTGGTATGAAGTTTTCTTTTTTTTTCTTGTAGTGTCTTTGGTTGTTTTGGTATTCTCACAGAATGTTAGGAAATTTCTCTCCTCTTCATATTTTTGGAAAAGTTTGAGAATGATTGGTATTAGTTCTTCTTTAAATGTTTGTTAAAATTCACCAGTGAAGCCCTCAGGTCCACGGGTTTTCTTTGTTGGAAAATTTTTCACTACTGATTTAATGCCCTTACTTGTTATAGGTCTATTTAGATTGTTTGTTTCTTCATAATCTAGTCTTAGTAGGTTATGTGTTTCTAGAAATTTGTGCATATAATTGTTCATAATCCTCTCTTACTATCCTTTTTTTTATCTCTATAAAATTGGTAGTAATGCGTCCACTTTCATTTTTGTTTGAGCTGAGATAACCCTTTAATATCTCACTTTATATCTGTCTAGTCTTTTCAATTTTTTAAAAATTCAATTTTTAATTATTAAAATTTTTTCCAGTCTTATTGAGAATTAATTGATATACATTACTGTGTAAGTTTTTTTTATTTTTTATTTAATTAATTAATTAATTAATTAATTTATTTTTTTAATGTTTATTTATTTTTGAGACAGAGAGAGACAGAGCATGAACAGGGGAAGGTCAGAGAGAGGGTGACACAGAATCTGAAACAGGCTCCAGGCTCTGAGCTGTCAGCACAGAGCCCGACGCGGGGCTTGAACTCACGGACCATGAGATCGTGACCTGAGCTTAAGTCAGACGCTTAACCGACCAAGCCACCCAGGCGCCCCAATTACTGTGTAAGTTTAAAGCATACAGCATGATGGTAGGATTTACATATATTGTAAAATCTCTACAATAGGTTCAGCTAACATCTTCTTACAGAGATATAACAAAAACCAAGAAGAAAGCAAGGAAAAACTTTCTCCTTGTGATGAGGACTCTGGAAAGGTACTCTCTTAACAACTATTCTTTTTTTTAAGTCCATAATCACATATTACATAATGATACACACTGCATATACTATTAATCCTTATGAAGAAAATTGCAAAAATCAACTGAGAAACATAAAACTTTAACAAATAAAAAGAATACCATGTTCCTGAATGAGAATATTAAAGGTAAAGATGTAATTCTTAATTTATAGATTTTAAAAACTATTTTATCATGAGTTTAAGGCACTCTAGGAGAATATAAGAACAACCAAAAATATTTTAGATTTATAATACATCTTAGTATTTTTACTTATTTATTTATTTTTAAATTTATATACTTATTTTGAGAGAGAAAAAGAGAGAGAGAGAGAATGAGCGGGGGAGGGAGAGAGAGAAGGGGAGATAGAGAATCTGAAGTGGGATCTGTGCTGACAGCAGAGACCCATACGGGGGCTCAAACTCATGACCTGAGCTGAAGTTGGACGCTAACCGACTCAGCCACACCCACGCACCTCACATCTTAGTATCTTTTAAAGCAAGCATTCCTTGTTTTATTTTTATTTTGTTTGCTATTTTTATTTTTCAAATAATTGACCATATGGTATCAGTACAAGGACCTGAGCAATCAATGAAACAAAAGAGAAGTAAAGGAATAGTTCCATACATAAAAACTTGAAAATATTGAAGATAGCATTTGAAATTTATGAGGAAATGATTCAATAAATGTCAGTAGAACAACAGTCTGGTTAACTGGATAGAAAATGAGCTTTGTACCAACTCACCATATGTCAAAATACTTTTTAGGTTCAATAAAGATGTAAATATAAAAAATAGGGGCACCTGGGTGGCTCAGTCAGTTAGGCATCCAACTTCAGCTCAGGCCATGATTTCGTGGTTCATGGGTTCGAGCCCCACATTGGGCTCTGTGCTGACCATTCAGAGCCTGGAGCCTGCTTCCAATTCTATGTCTCCCTCTCTCTCTGCCTGTCCCCCACTCACACTCTGTCTCTCTCTGTCTCTAAAAAATGAATAAACGTTAAAAAAAATTTCAATATGAAAAATAAATATCAGAAGTAGCAAAAATAAATAAAAGGGTATTTGTGTAATTTGGAGGGTGGAGAAAGCCTAAGCATGATATCAAAACCAGAAACCATAAGTTATGATATTAACAGGTGTGAACATAAATATTTTAGATATTTTCTTATGCTAGGAGAATGCAAAGTGCACAAAAGCCATGTCCAAAAAAATTTTATAGGTTACATGGTTTTTACATCCTTTCTCCAAAGATAAATTTTAGATTTAGATAGATAAAAAATTCAAATTTATTGAAAAAAAAAAAAAACAGAAAAACACCAGAAGAAAATACAGGAGAAAATTTTAAATCTTGAAATGGGGAAGGGCTTCATACAACACCCAGTGCTCATCACAAACAAGTGCCCTCCTCAATACCCATCACCCATCTAGCCCACCCTCCTGTGCACCTTCCCTCCAGTAACCCTCAGTTTGTTTTCTATAGTTAAGAATCTGTTTTATGGGGCACCTGGGTGGCGCAGTCGGTTAAGCCTCCGACTTCAGCCAGGTCACGATCTCGCGGTCCGTGAGTTCGAGCCCCGCGTCAGGCTCTGGGCTGATGGCTCGGAGCCTGGAGCCTGTTTCCGATTCTGTGTCTCCCTCTCTCTCTGACCCTCCCCCGTTCATGCTCTGTCTCTCTCTGTCCCAAAATAAATAAAAAACGTTGAAAAAAAAATTAAAAAAAAAAAAAAAAAAGAATCTGTTTTATGGTTTGCCTCTCTTTCCCCCAACCTTGGACTCATTTGTTTTGTTTCTTAAATTCCACATGTAAGTGAAATCATACAGTATTTGTCTTTCTCTGATTGACTTATTTCGCTTAGCATAATACTCCCCAGCTCCATCCATGTCATTTCAAATGGCAAAAATTCATTCTTTTCATGGTTGAGCAATAGTCCCGTATACATATGTATATACATACATAATACCACATCTTCTTTATCTGCTCATTAGTCAATGGACATTTGGGATCTTGCCATGATTTGGCTGTTGTTGATAATGCTGCTATAAACACTGGGGTGCATGTATCCCTTTAAATCTGTATTTTTGTATCCTTTGGGTAAATACCTAGCAGTGCACTTGCTGGGTTGTAGGGTAGTTCTATTTTTAGCTTTTTGAGAAACCCCCATACTGTTTTCCAGATTGGCTGCACAGTTTACGTTCTCACCAGCGGTTCAAGAAGGTTCTCCTTTCTCCGCATCCTCACCAGTGTCTGTTGATTTCTGTGTTGTTAATTTTGGCCATTTTGAGTATGAGTATGAGTTGGTATCTCTTCGTAGTTTTGATTTGTATTTCCCAGATGATAAGTAATGTAAGAATATATTTAATATATGAAAGTTCCTTTTCATCCAAGTCTGAACTTTTTATGTGTTCACTGAGTTGTCCCAGTTTTTTGCTTTTACAGGTCTCACTAGTAATTTCCCCTAAGGAAATGTTTTCATCTTTGGAATCATGTTTTCTCTTTGCTGCTGACAGTGAAGCACAGATCTCTGACTTCATCAGTGCAGGATCCAGTATAGGAAGTTCTCTCACGTCATCGCTTGGTTCTTTTTTTCTGGAAGTTCTATGTGCTTAAAGTCTGTTGATTGGTGCTGCTTAGAAATACTGGGCCCTGGCTTATCATAGGAACCATTGAAATAAATGAGTGCCCTTCATTGGCGATCCCAGAAAGGTGTGGGTCATCTTGAATGACATCAATTAAGAGGACATCACCTTCATATGCTTTAAGAATATCTGGAAACTCCATTTTAAATTCTGAGAAGTTCTTAGTCATTTCTCTGCCACTAACTTCAGAGGAAACTGGTTTGAACGTTTCTTGTTCATTAGAGCAGAAGACAGACCTTTTTTCTATACACCCAAGATCACAAGAAAAAGTATTTCTTTCAACTGTGAGAGAAACAGCTTCATTATTGAAAACAATATTGCCTGGTTCAGAGATGTAGTTAGATGGTTTATTATCATTACCTTGCTTTAAAAGCTTGGAGAAATACAGGAATCCTTGCAGCTGCACAAGTCAGACTTAGCTTGCACTGGAGTTACACTATTTTGTATACCCAATGATTGAGGTCCTGAAGTTCCTGTGGAGATATTTTCTTTACTCCTGTTTTGTCTTAACTCTGCTCTAGGTAAATTGTCAAGAAGTTCTAGGGAACCATATGCTTCTCTCTCTCATGATCTGGCATTTATTTCTTTTCTTTTTTCTGTGTTATTCTTAAGTGATGGAATTTTAAAAATAGCTGTCCTGTGTTCAATATTTTAATCAATTCTGGAACCACAAGTGTTTGCTTAGCAATACATGCCTTTTTTTTTTAAGTTTATTTTTGAGAGAGAGAGAGAGAGAGAGAATCAGAAGCAGGCTTCACGTGGTCAGCATGGAGCCTGATGTGGGGCTTAAACCCATGAACTGTGAGATCATGACCTGAGCCAAAGTTGGACACTCAACCAACTGAGCCATCCAGGTGCCCCAGCAATACATGCCTTTCAATGAATAACTTTGCCTGTAGAGCTATTTGCTTCCTGGTCATACTGTGAAGCCCTGTCAAATTAAGTTTTGTCAAATTCCCTCTAATTTTTTTTAACTTCCTGCTGAATTTTGAGTCACATTAGTTAGCTGAGTATCTTCAGCGGTATTAGAAATTACTTTCCGTTTCACCTTCAACAACCTTAAAGATTTAAGGGTCAAAATTGTTCTAGGGGGATATGATGAGGGAGCAGGAGGCAGGCTAAGGGGCAAAGCACAAGCTAGCACACCCCTCTCTGCAATCCCCCCTCACCCTTCTGCGGGTGGGATATGTGTGATATTCCTTGGACACTCCAGGCTACCCAAAAACAGGAAGGGACCAAAACAACCCAAATGGTTAAACTGTTAAGAGTCCACCAATTTATCAGAAAAAGACAATCCCATCAATAGAACTCCCTCCTGTCATTTGTTCTTTTAACGTTTATTTATTGTTGAGAGACCGAGAATGAGCAGGGGAGGGGAAGAGAGAGAGGGAGACACAGAATCTGAAGCAGTCTCCAGGCTCTGAGCCATCAGCACAGAGCCTGATGCCACGCTCAGACCCAGGAACCAGGAGATCAGGACCTGAGCCAAAGTCAGTTGGTTAACCTACTGAGCCACCCAGGTGCCCAGGAACTCCCTACAGTCTTAAGGTTAATGCTTTGCTAGAGGCAAAAACAACCTTAGCTTGACAATAGCTAGCCCTCCAATAATCTGTGAGTCTTTAGCATATGAAAATCCTTTTAGGAACTCCCTCTTCCCACCCCCCCTCATAAATCCATCACCCCCACACTTACAGTGCAGTTCTTCCTGCCCACAGGTCCTGTCCCTATGCTTTAATAAAATCACCTTTTTGCACCAAACAGAAAAAAAAAAAAAAAACAAAAACAACTACTTCTGACCCACTTCTGCTAGGTTCCTCTGACTTCATCTTTTTATCATCAGTGATTATAGGTTCCTTTATAATCATTGAAGTTGGTTCTACCAGAGAGACTGAATGAAGACAAACAATTTATATTAGAATCCAATTTTTCTTTACTTGAAGATTCAGTTTCTTTCTGTTATGGTACTCAGTCATCAGTATTGTTTTGTGACAGCCTAACTTCTTTTCTTCAGCTTCATTGCTCGAGCCTTCCCGTGAAGATCTGTGTTCAATACGATGATGATCACTAGGTAATTTCACTACTGAGCTTTGCATCGACTTAAAATACTCTTCTGGCTACCTGCCTTTAACTCCCAAGGTCTCTGAAGCCTTCTTTCTCCCAAAAGTGGCTTAAGTGATGACTGGATCATCACTTCAGGCTTCAGTAACTTTTCTTTTTCCCTTGACAGACTTGCCTCTTCTCTCTGTTTTAGAGAGAAGGGCCACCACTCCCTTCTTTTGCCTGCTTTCCTCCTGAACCCTGGCCTCAGGACCGCAGCCTCCCACTTTGTCTGGACCTAGCCACTGGCCCCATTTCCTCTGAACCTCCAGCATAGCCTTGCCGCCACTGGGGCGGGGGGCACACTGCTGGGCCAAGGGCAGCGGCATCCACCTGGCTGACTAGCCCTGCCCACAGTGAAGGCCCGCTGCCCCCACTTTCATTTCTGATTTTAGAAATTTGAATCTTCTATTTTCCTTAGGCCATCCAACTAATTTTTTGTCATTTGGTTGATCTTTTTGAAGGACCAACTTTTGGTTTTATTGACTTTCTCTATTGTTTTTCTATTCTCTATTTCATTTTTCTCTGATCTAATTTTTTTTTTTGTTTTTTGAGAGAGAGAGTGGGGGAGGAGAGGGTGAGAGAGAGGGGGAGAGAGAACTTAAACTTCTTAGCGAGGCCCAAGGCAGGGCTGGATCTCACCACGTGAGACGGTGAACTGAGCCAGAAGCAAGAGTTGGAAACTTAACCCACTAAGCTACCCAGCCAACCCTCTCTGCTCTAATCTTTATATTTCCTTTTTTCTGCTAGCTTTGGGTTTTAGTGTGTTCTTTTTCTAGTTCCTTAGGTTGTGAAGTTAGGTTATTGATGTGAGATCATTCTTATTTTTTACTGTACACAGTTTTATCTATTAATTTCCCCTTTAGCACTGCTTTTGATGAATTACAGTAAGTGTATCCTTCAATATAATTAAAAATGTTTTTTAATGTTTATTTATTTTTGGGAGAGAGAGAGAGAGAGAGAGAGAGAGAGAGTCAGAGACAGAGCACAAGCAGGGGAGGGGCAGAGAGAAAGGGAAACACATAATCTGAAGCAGGCTCCAGGTTCTGAACTGTCAGCACAGAGCTTGATACGGGGCTCAAACCCGTGAACTGTGAGATCATGACCTGAGCCAAAGTCCTATGCTTAACCGACTGAGCCATGCAGGTGCCCCTCAAATATAATTTTAAATAGGAATTTTAAATGCTAATTGAAATAAGTCAGTCAGAGAAAAGACAAATACTATATGATTTCTCTCATACGGAGAATTTAAGAAACAAAACAAACTACGGGGGGGGGGGGGGAGGGGAGAGGGGCAAACCAAGAAACAGACTCTAACTATAGAGAACAAACTGATGTTTACCAGAAGGGGGGTGGGTTGGGGATGGTTAAATAGGTGATAGGGATTAGGAGTACACCTGTTGTGATGAGCACTGGATGATGTATGGAAGTGTTGAGTCACTAAATGGCACACCTTAAACTAATCTTACACAGTATTTTAACTAACAGTAATTTTAATAAAAATGAAAAAAAAAAAGGAATGTTCAACTCTTAAAAAAACTAGGAATTTTAGCAATGAGCATCCTCATGTTTCTCATGACTTGAGGATAAATGCCTCCCTTCTCCCGTTATGAAATTAGCTTTTTAATAGAGATATATATATATAATATCATGTTACTGAAACATCAATCGATTTTCCAATTAATGATGATTTTTAATGAGAAATGGGTTTTGAATATTGTTAAATATCTGAAGCTTTCCCATTATTTTTCCTAATATGTAATTTCCTAACTGAAATTTTCATAATGTGTATTATTCTTTGCACTCCTGGAATAAGCTCCATGTGGTGACGATATTGCCTTCTTTTAATGTTTTATTGGCCCCTTCTCATATTTTTTGAGAATTTTTGCATCAAGCCATATCGTCTGTGGTTTTAGTTTTGTGCAATATTTATCAGGTTTTAAAATCACTAGTACACGTGCTTTAAAAATGATTCGGAAGTTTTTTCCTTTCTGTAGCCTGAACGAACAACTGTCCTCAGAGGATATCTATCTTGCTATCTCTTTCTTCAGGATAGGGAAGGCATAATGTTAGAATAGAAACACTTCCTTTGCTCTGCTTTTTGCCCAGGCCCATGGCCCAGTGCCAAACCATTTAACAATGTCCATGACCTCCTGGGAAACCGGAGGCATGAACAGAACGTGATAGCTGTGATTTATATTACTGTCATCTGTCTTTGTGAATTCCTTGGCATTTTTTGTAATGGCATTGGATACATTTGGATGTATTGAATGATGGTGATGAGGATGGGAACCTAGATAAAGGACCACTTCTCTCTCCTGCTTTAAAGCATGAAGATGAAGTGAATACTTCACGTGTTGGGGTTCACATGAGGCCAGACACATAAAATTGCTCAATAAATTGTAGATAAGAATTCATTATTTTCGTAACTAAAGGAAAGTAATGATAAATATTCTTTTTAAAGCACAAAGAATAATAAAGTTTGATACCATCTATGTGAGTCTGTGTTTCTCCCCTCTGCTCTGTAGCTCACCTATTGCTGTGGCTAATATTTGTCAAAATCCTGGTCATGTCTCCTGCACACATCCCGACTTCCTTAGATATCTCTCCTTAGTATTTCATATCTTCTCTATGGGCCAGCTGTTGAATCAATGAAACATATTAGGCATCGGGAAAGCTGGGTTCAAAATCCTCATGTGTTCCTTCTAATTGAAAGACATCAGGTAAGTCACATCACCTTTCAGAGATCTGGTTTTCTTGTCTGTAAAAGAGGGCCATTATTATCTATGTTGCAGGACTGTTTTGAATATTAAAAAAGACAATTGTATATGTGATATAAAATACATATGCACACACTTTTTTTGATGTTTAATGAATATCCAATTTAATAAATATTTAGTTCTTAATTTTTCTGAGGCTACATGGCATATTGAACTTCCTTTGCAGCACTCATCACTTTGTTCCTTATGAAGGCTACTGTTTCATTTTTTTCCAAACAAGTATTTGTGTGACCACTCAAGAGTATAATTGCAATACACTGAAAATATACAGTGCAATGGTCTTTGACAGATAGCACATTGAGAGAGACACATAGCCTGACTTGCAGGGACATCAGTCAAGATTGTACAAATTTCTTCTTCCACTAGAATCTTTATTCTCCATTATGGAGCACTTTCTTGAAATTTAGACATTCTACAAGAGTCCACTAGATGATCTCATCTATTTCTAAACTTTCCATGTATCAACTCCACTCTGATTCATGCTCTGTTAATTTTGCTGCGATGTTTCGTATCTTCATTGTACAATTTATTAATACTTCCATGAGATGTCCCACAGGAACCCTTGAAAATCTGCCCCAAGTGCAAATAATTTTTAAAAAATCACTCTCTCCTTCACTCTTTTTATTACAGGCATCCTTTATTGTTATAAAAGTTATTGTATTCTATTTTTCCTATGTCCTCATTACTTTTGCATCTAGATTCTTTGTCTATATCTTCATTGTCTCTTCCTAGGGGGCTCTGAGATGCCCGATTAAATTCTTGGTCTCCCCACTCCACTACTCCCTTACTGCTTTCTCTCTCTCTCCAATCCTGGATTAAAGACAAACCCCCCTCATTGCTTCATGCAGATCTCTTCTTCTTTTTAATGTATCTACGTATGTCTATCTACCTATCCATCATCCATGTATTGATTAATTCATAAAGAAAAGTATTGTATTTTTTTAAAGAAAAATATCGTAAACACTCATTGACCCACCACCCAACATGACAATTAGGACTTTAGTAATAACCTCTATATGTTGCTATCCCCTTCCATTTTCTTCAGTCTTTCCTCTTGGATGACCTTTCATCTTGAATCCTATACTCGTTGTTCTCATGTTTTTGTTTTAATGCATTTTTATTGCATCTACGTCTATTGTCACAAAGTGTATTTTTGGTTCTTTAGTTGCTAATAGCCTTATGAAGAGGTTATCAATAATAATCTTTTGGGATTTACATATTTCAGTTTATATTATTATGAAAAGATTAACCAGATTGCAGCAAGACTCTATGGACTCTTCAGAAAATAAAGGATTCCTCTGCTGGTTGAGTGGTCGATCCCAATTAGAAGGACATTGTGTTGATACCACATACTGGCTGCCAGGAGGCCCATGCCTGTAGCCATGTCTGGGATGCATTAGTATTTCCATGAACAGAAATAGAATAGAAACTATGTCAACAGCCCTTCCCAACACACCCAAAAAGACAGGAAGTACTACTGAGGAGTCAGATCCCCCAGGAATGAAAGTTGGGGTCACTTCAGCAGGTGAGGACCAAGTGGCAGAAGGTTGGCAGCTTTTCTCAAAGACCTGAGCACCAGATATGAAATTCTTCTGAGCTCCCAGGTCCTGGGAGCACCACTGTTTCCATTTAGAGCCTTCTGTTCCAATGGAAGTAACTTCTTCCTGTAGTTAATAACTTTAAGGTTACACCAGCATCCATCTTTTATTTCTTGTAGTCACTTTCAGAATACATGAAAGTATCTAATTCTTTGTTTTAAATCATTCGTATTAAGAAATAATGGATATGTTTGTCTATTCCTTTTTTTAAAGTGTTTATTTATTTTTGAGAGAGAGAGAGAGAGAAAGAAAGAGAGAGAGAGAGAGACAGAGTGCGAGCAGGGGAGGGGCAGAGAGAGAGAGGGAGACACAGAATATAAAGCAGGCTCCAAGCTCTGAGCTGTCAGCACAGAGCTCAATGCGGGGCTTGAATTCACGAACTGCAAGATCATGACCTGAGCTGAAATCAGATGCTTAACCAACTGAGCCACCCAGGTGCCCCTATTCATTTGTTTTTTTTTAGATTCTACAAGTGAGTGAAATCATATGGCATTTGTCTTTCTCAGTCTGACATTTCATTTTGCATAAAACATTCAAGGTCCCTCCATG
Source organism: Panthera leo (assembly GCF_018350215.1). Classification (NCBI taxonomy): domain Eukaryota; kingdom Metazoa; phylum Chordata; class Mammalia; order Carnivora; family Felidae; genus Panthera; species Panthera leo. The sequence goes on along the minus strand of NC_056692.1, from coordinate 13,706,495 downwards.
TTGCTGCAGATGGTATGATCTCATTCTTTTTAATGGCTAATATTCCATTATATATATATATATATATATATATATATATATATACACACACACATATATATATATATATATATATATATATATATTGCATCTCCATATCCATTTGTCTATCATTGGGATGGGCAAAATGAGTAAAGGAGAGTGGGAAATAGAGGCTTCCAGCTATGGTAGGAATAAGTCACAGGCATAAAATGTACAGCATAAGGAATATACTCAATGATATTGTAATAGCATTGTATGGCAACAGATGGTAGCTATACTTGTGGTGAGTGTAGGGCAATGTATAAACTTCTCAAATCACTACCTGTATACTTGAAACTATGTAACATTGTGTATCAACTATACTGAAATTTAAAAAGTTAAATAATAAAAATACTGGGTATGATTTCTCCTTCTTAAATGGATCAAAAGTAGGGGCGCCTGGGTGGCTCAGTCGGTTAAGAGTCTGACTTTGGCTCAGGTCATGATTTCACAGTTCATGAGTTCAAGCCCCATGTTGGGCTCTGTGCTGACAGCTCAGAGCCTAGGACCTGCTTCAGGTTCTGTGTCTTCCTTTCTCTCTGTCCTTTTCCTGCTTATGCTCTTTTTCTCTCTCTCAAAAAAAAAAAAAAAAAATTAAAAAAAATGGATCAAAAGTAACTTTCAGAAATAGCAGATATATGATGGATGGGAACGAATGTCAAACTGATCATGCCTGATCATTATCAGGCTACATTTATTCAATTGCATTCCTTCATTTCACCTCCATGTATTTATAGGTTGCACTTTAATGACCAACATTGGAAGAAATAGAGTGATGTGTTAAGATAGGTCTTGTTCTCAAGGTTCACAAGCAAAGTAGGGACGATGAAGCATGATAGTCCAATTGACAATAGTCCAATAGACATTTCAATAGGGATTTACAACCTTCAAAGCATGAAGTACTGTTATCCTCACACCCTATGACAGACAAGGAAGACATTCTTATTTTTATTATTTAGATACGGAAATGAAGTGCTAGTCAGTAGCGTAGCTGGGACATGATCCCAATATTCCTTTGCTGTAACTCTGAAAAAGGAACACTAACATCTACATATCTATAATCTCGATGGGATGTCTCATGAAACTGTTACAAGATCTGGTAAGACTTCAGTGGCTGGAAACAAAAGTGGCTTCTTGGAGGGGGAGGGGATTGCAGCTGGATTTTCAAGTGCAGCCTAATTGAGGACTGCATTCCTCAGTATGTCCTCACTTGGTTATGAAGAGAGTCTTTTGCTGAAGAGTTTTCCCAGGGCCGCCTTCATGTCTCGGTTTCTCAGACTGTAGATGAAAGGATTTAGCATTGGGGTCACTGCAATGTACATCACAGTTATCACTGCGTCCTTCAGGCTATAACTAGTCAGAGGGCGGAAATACATGCCCATGACTGTCCCATAATACAGAGAAACAACAGTGAGGTGGGAGCCACAGGTGGAGAAGGCTTTGAGCACACCCTTGGTGGATGGAACCCGTAAGACTGTGGAAAAGACCCGGATGTAGGAGATGATGATGCATAGTAGTGGCACAGAGAAAATACCAACCCCTAGGTACATCATCTTCACATTAAAGTGAATGTCAGAACAGGACAGCTTGAGTAAAGAGGCAGTGTCACAGTAGAAGTTGGCTACTTCCTGGTTGCCACAGAAAGACAGACTAGCTGTGAGCAGAGTGTGGGGGAGGGCATTGGCATTTCCAACCACCCAAGACCCAACAACCAGCAAGACACAAGTCCGTGGGCTCATAATTGTTGTGTAACGAAGTGGGCGGCTGATGGCCACGGCACGATCATATGCCATCACAGCCAGGATATAGCTATCTGTGTTAGACATGTCAATCATGAAATACATCTGTGTTAGACATCCTCCAAAGGAGATGGCTTTGCTGCCCAAGACATGGTTGGCTAGCATCTTTGGGATGGTTACAGAGGAGAATAAGATGTCAACAAAGGAGAGGTTGGCAAGGAAAAAATACATGGGGTTGTGAAGGTGAATGTCAGAGCGAATGGCCAAGATGATGAGCAGGTTTCCAATCAATGTGATGGGGTAAATGAAGAGGAAGAGGATGAAGAAGAAATCTTCCTGTTGTTGCTGACCAGTAAGTCCCAGGAGAATGAAACCAAGGGCAAAGGACTGGTTATCTCCTCTCATGGATCCTTCAGCAGAAAGGGAAGAGGAATCCAGCATTATTAGTAAATTTATTGTATGTAATGATATTCTAAACCAACATTTTTAACTTCTGTGGTTGCTGTGTCTATACTTGGGTTTACTAAATGCATAGATAGCCAATACATTGCAGGGAAAATCCCTGTTTGTCACTGGACCTAATTTCTCTGTGTTAGAAAGTTTGTTAGGCTTTGTGGAAAAATTATACATATGTGAAAAACAGTTTATCCATTTAGTCATATATGACATAGTCTTTACTCTGTAATACCTTACAACTTAATGGAGAAGGAAGAATCACATGATAATTTTATTACACATGGAAATGAAAGGACAGTGTTTTGGATTCTTTGCAAAAACTCTCCAATGCAAGGGGTGGTTAGTACCAGAGTACCGTGAACAATTAGATATTGTTCCATTGTCCAGACTGAGGGTGAACCCAGAGCCAGGAGGTAACCAGAGTCTGTCTACATTGGCATGGAAAGTTGTAAATCACAGGACCACTGGAGTTAGATTGTAACAAAGGAAGAATTGGTGTTTACTTTCCAGGTAGCCAATTTTGAAAGTAGATATTCACCACCTCCTTCAATAGATTTTATCTTTATTCCAAACCCTTAAATTTATGGAATCAAGTTTTTCTCTTTGACCTTGCCTTACCTCTTTTTATTATTTCCTCTGGTGACCCATCCAACTCCATTGTGGCTTCATCTCCTGCTTAGTAGACTCTAGGTATCTGTGGGTAGACTGTCTTTTCTTCCCATATTTCCATGCACAGTTATCCTACCAACATGTCCGACTGAGCCTCATCCTCTGCACATCCTCCCTGAGTAGAGAGCAAAATGCTTGAGAAAGAGAACGATATCTTATTTTCATCTCCCTTCCAGAGATTATTTAGAATATTAGTTTACACACCAATATGTTTGTATTCAATAGTTTGGATATAGCCAGGTTTATTTCATGGGTTCTCCCGAGAGGGATGCTACCAGACATTGTCCCTTAGGTTATCCCTCACCTCTACACCTGATCTTGTTGATTCTTCCTTTTAAATAATTCATACATAAGTTTTCTCTTTTATATGTACATAAATTTTATACTTATTGTTTCAGTGCTTTAGCTTTGACCACCATCAATTTCTACCTGAAATATTGTAGTGCTCTCTTAATTGTTTCTCTGCTGAAGAAGGTTCCCTCCTTTCATCCATCTGGGCTCTGAGGCATACTAACTGTGCTAGAGACTACCAGGATATTACCTGAATCCCCTTGGTTCTTTTCTTCCTGAGCATTCTGCTATATTGCATACCCAGCCTCCCTTGCACTGGAGTGCGGCAAGTGACTGAGTTCTAGCCAATCCATCCATGTTCTGCTCTTCCTCCAAGTTCTCTATCTCCTTGGGCCAGCTGGATGTGAATGGCCAGGAGGCTGACGGGAATGGTGGAATCACAGGTGGAATGAGCCTGTGTCCCTAGTGCTCTTCATGCAGGAAAGCTACCCACCACCAGGCACACCCACTCGGACTACTGTATAATAGAAAAATAACTGGATTTTGTGTAAACTATTGCATATTTTACATGTATTTGTTACTGTGGTCCAGGATATGCTAAGTAATTCACTAGATTTTCTAAAGAGACCTGGACTCAATAATTAAATCTATCTGTAATTAATTTAATTACCAATTCTCAGTGTCTCCATAGTACACATTGAAATTATATGGTTGGCAAGGGGAAGCAGCTAAAATTATCTCCCTCTAAAAATGATATGCATTTTTTTTAAAATCTCTGCACCTACATGAATTTGATTTTCTCTCTTAAATGCCCTTTCTCCTGTACACAAAGGACCATATTATTTCAGGGTTGGGAGGGTTCAGTAAATGGGATGGCTCAGAAATTATGGTTAGCTGAAATGGTAGAGAAGTATAATATTTTAGAGGCAGTGTGTTGGTAACACGACAGACTTAGCTGATGTTGATAGGTATATCCCTATTAAAACATATAGACAATCTATATTAATTATTAAAGGAAAAGAAAAAACACAGAGCTAAATCTAAAAGAAAGAAATGGTATTACAGAGGTAGGAGAAAGAAAAAGAACTCAGAGCAGGAGCTGTAAGCTAGAGCCGATGCTGTGGCATCTCTGGAAAATCTGGCCAAAAATCCATATACATCAGGGAATTTATATTGAGCCTTTGGCATAAGTGCTGGAAGCATTGTCTTATCTAGGAAGAGAACACTAGAAGAAATTTTTGCCATATAAGAATTGGAAGAAAAAGAACAAAATGGAAAGAATTCACAGAAAAATATGATTGTCTACAGAAGAAACCCATGAGACTCCCTATATGAATTAAGAATATTCAGAACAATTATTTGCTATAAATCAATGTTGAAAAATCAATACTGTTGACACACTTTAAAAATACATTGCAAAATATTATCTCTAAAAGATTCCTATTCCCCATAGAAACAGAAAATTTAAGGAACGTAGAAATAATTCTAAGAAATGAGGTCCATAAGTCAGAGAAAGACAGATATCATGATTTCACTTATATGTGGAATTTGAGAAACACAACAGATGAACATAGGGGAAGGGAAGGAAAAATAAGATAAAAACAGAGAGGGAGGCAAACCGTAAGAGACTCTTAAATACAGAGAACAAACTGAGGGTTGCTGGAGGGGATGGGTTAAATGGGTGAGGGCAATAAGGAGGGCACTTTTCAGGATGAGCACTGGGTGTCAGATTAGAGAGATGAATCACTGGGTTCTACTCCTGAACCCAAGACCACACTGTATACTAACTAACTTGAATTTACATGAAATAAAATAAAATAAATAAAATGAGATGAAATAAAATAAAATAAAATGAAGTCCAAGACTGGATTATAAAATTACAAAGCTTTGCTGAAGGACAAGAAGAATACCATAAAAAACGTGGACTTAAGCAATGTTTATGGAGACTGGTGTTTTAAATATGTCAATTCTCTTCCGTTAATCTAGGCTTTGTTGCAATTCCTGTCAAAATACCACAGGTTTCTTTTAAAATGGACCTTAGTAAAATGACCCAAATATTCATGCATGAGAACAAAGAGCAAAGAAGAACTGATACAACTATAGGAAGAGCATAAGGAGAGAGGAATGCCCTATAGCTATGGAAATTATTTCCCTCGGTACTTCATATGGTGGATTAGCTCTGGCATAGGGACTGACAAATGAATCTGTGTAACAGACCAGAAAGCCTAGAAATAGATCAAGTATTTCTTAGCAATCGGTTGATTCAGAATCAGGGAGTGGTTGTGCTAACTGTTGGTAAAGACTGCTGGGACAACCGGGTATCGTACATAACAAATGACACAAAGAATGAGTCCTAATGGATTGACTGTGGAAAGCAAAACTTCACCAACTTTAAAAGAAATATGTTTATGATATCAGGCTAGGGATTGATTTCTTAATCCAGACATAACGTGCACAACATATCAGAGAAAATGTTGTGACATTTGTCTACTTGTAATTTAAAACATTTGTATGGGGGCGCCTGGGTGGCTCAGGTCATGATCTCGGGGTGGCGGGATGGAGCCCCACGACAGAGAGACGGGCTCCTTGCTGAGTGTGTAGCCTGCTGAAGATGTTCTTCCTCCATTTCCTTCTGCCACTCCCCCACCTGCACTCTCTCTCCCTCTCTCTAGAAAGAAAGAAAGAAAGAGAGAGAGAGAGAAAGAAAGAAAGAAAGAAAGAAACCAAGTAAAACATTTGTATGAAACATACACCATAAAGAACGACAAATCATGGACTGGAAGAGGTATATGCTGCACACATATCAATAGGAATTGTTGTTCACAATACAGAAGATTCCTACACACTAAGAAGCAGAGCAAAAACCCAGCAGGAAGTAATGGCTTGAATTAGCAAGTCATAAAAAAGCAAGTCATAGAAGAATATAGAAATGTTCAAACAAATTAAAATAAAATTCAATTACCATCCTCGTCTTGGAGCAGCTGTAAAGTCTGACAGTTCCAACTGCTAGGGAAGAAAAATTCATTTTATCATTGGAAAGCAGTTATCCCATATCTAGGAAAGCTGATAATTCTTACACCTGTGTTCGAGAAGATATTCAAAGGATGTGTATTTTCATACGGAAAATTTAGTAACGGGTAAGTTATTTACAACATTAGCTTATTAATATTGTTCAACACTGATTGTATTCCTATGGAACAACTTTTAAAAACCATAGTGTGATGGGAAAAAACAAGTTGCCATAAGATGTTTAGCATATTACACAATATATGTAAATACTAATTTTTAAAATATTTTTTTAAAATGTTATTTAAATTCCAGTTAGTTAACATATAGTGTAATAATGGTTTCAGGAGTAGAATTTAGTGATTCATCACTTACATTTAACATCCAGTGGTGCTCATCCCAACAAGTGCCCTCCTTAATGCCCATCACCCATTTAGCCCATCCCTCAACCAACACCCCTCCAGCAACCCTCAGTTTGTTCTCTGTATTTAAGAGTCTGTTAAGGTTTGTCTCCCTCTCTGTTTTTATCTTATTATTCCTTCCCTTTTCCTATGTTCATCTGCTTTGTTTCTTAAAAATTCTACATATGAGTGAAATCATGTGATATTTATCTTTCTCTGACTGACTTAGTTAACTCAGCGTTGGGTTGCTGTGTTGTAGGGTAGCCCTATTTTTAATTTTCTGGAGAAACCCCTATACCGTTTTTCAGAGTGGCTGCACCAGTTTGCATTCCCACCAACAGTGCAAGAGGTTTCCCCTTCCTTCCTCTGTATCCTCACCAACATCTGTTGTTTCCTGAGTTGTTCTTTTAAGCCATTCTGACAGGTGTGAAGTGGTATCTCATTGTAGTTTTGGTTTGTATTTTCCTAATGATAAGTGATGTTGAGCATCTTTTCATATGTCTGTTAGCCATTTGGATGTCTTTGGAAAAGTGCCTGCTCATATCTTCTGCCCATTTCTTCACTGGATTGTTTGTTGAGTTTGATAAGTTCTTTATAGATTTTGGACACTAACCCTTTATCTGATATGTCATTTACAAATACCTTCTCCCATTCCGTTGGTTGCTGTTTAGTTTTGTTGATTGTTTCCTTTGCTGTGCAGAAGCTTTTTATCTCGATGAGGTCCCAGTAGTTCATTTTTCTTTTGCTTCCCTTACCGGTGGAGACATGTCTAGTAAGAAGTTGCTGTGACTGAGGTCAAAGTGGTGGTTGCTTGTTTTCCTCTCTAGGATTTTGATAGCTTCCTGTCTCACATTTAGGTCTTTCATTCATTTTGATTCATTGTTATGTATCATGAAAATGGTCCAGGTTCATTCCTCTGCATATCACTGTCCAGTTTTCCCCAACACTATTTGCTGAAGAGATTTTTTTGCGTTGGATATTCTTTCATGCGTTGTTGAAGACTACTTGGGCGTAGATTTGTGTGTCCATTTCTTGGTTTTCTATTGTGTTCCATTGAGCTGTGTGTCTGTTCTGGTGCCAGTACCATACTGTTTTGATGATTGCAGCTTTGTAATACAGCTTGAAGTCCAGAATTGTGATACCTCCAGCTTTGGTTTTCTTTTTCGGGATTGCTTCGGCTATTTGGTTTTTTTTTTTTTTTCTGGTTCCAATCAAATTTTAGAATTTTTTATTCTAGCTCTGTGAAGAATGCTGATGTTATTTTCATGGGGATTGCATTGAATATGCACATTGCTTTGGGTAGTATTGACATTTTAACAATATTTGTTCTTTTGATACATGAGCATGGAATGATTTTCCATTTCTTTGTGTTTTCTTCAATTTCTTTCATAAGCTTTCTATAGTTTTCAGTGTACAGATCTTTTACATCTTTGGTTAGGTTTATTCCTAGGTATTTTATCCTTTTTGGTGCAATTCTAAATGGGATTGATTCCTTGATTACTCTTTCTGCTGCTTCATTATTGGTGTATAGAAATGCAACTGATTTCTGTACATTGATTTTATATCCTGTGACTTTGCTGAATTCGTGTATCTGTTCTATCAGTTTTTTGGGGGGAGTCTTTCGGGTTTTCCACATAGAGTATCTTATTGTCTGTAAAAAGTGAAAGTTTGACTTCTTCCTTACCGATTTGGATGCCTTTTATTTCTTTTTGTTGTCTGATTGCTGAGGCTAGGACTTCCAACAATATGTTCAACAACAAGGGTGAGAGTGGACATTTCTGTAGTGTTCCTGACCTTAAGGAGAAAGCTCTCAGATTTTCCCCATCGAGGATGATATTAGCTGTGGGTCTTTCATAAATGGTCTTTGTGATCTTGAGGTATGTTCCTTCTACCCCTACTTTCTTGAGGGTTTTTACCAAGAAATGATGCTATATCTTGTTAAATACTTTTTCTGCATCTATTGAGAGGATCATATGGTTCTTATCCTTTCTTTTATTAATGCAACATGTCACACTGATTGATTTGCAAATATTGAACTAGCCCAGTAGCCCAGGAATAAGTCCCACATGATTGTGGTGAGTAATTCTTTTAATATATTGTTAGATTTGGCTTGCTAGTATCTTGTTGAGAATTTTTGCATCTAGATTCATCAGGGATATTGGTCTGTAATTCTTTTTAGTGGGTCTTTGTCTACTTTTGGAATCAAGGTAATGCTGGCCTCATAGAATGAGTTTGGAAGTTTTCTGTCCATTTCTGTTTTTTGGAACAGCTTCAAAAGAATAGGTTTTAACTTTTCTTTAAATGTCTGGTAGAATTCTCTTGGGAGGCCATCCAGCCCTGGACTCTTGTTTGTTGGGAGGTTTTTTATTGCTGATTCAATTTCTTTACTGGTTATGGGTCTGTTCAAATTTTCTATTTCTTCCTGTTTCACTTTTGGGAGTTTCTAGGAATTTATTCATTTCTTCCAGATTGCCCAATTTGTTGACATATAGTTGATCATAATATTCTTTTATTATTATTTGTATTTCTGCAGTGTGGGTTGTGATCTCTCCTCTTTCATTCATGATTTTATTCATTTGAGACCTTTCCTTTTTCTTATTGATCAATCTGGGCAGGAGTTTATCAATTTTGTTAATTCTTTCAAGGAACTAGCTCTTGTCTTCACTGATCTGCTCTACTGCTTTTTTCTTATCTTGGTATCATTGATTTATGCTCTAATCTGTATTATTTCCCTTGTTCTGCTGGTTTTGAGCTTTATTTGCTGTTCTTTTTCCAGCTCCTTTAAGTGTAAGGTTAGGTTGTGTTTGAGACATTTCTTCCTTCTTTACAAAGGCCTGGATTGCTATTGCTATTTTCCTCTTATGACCACACTTGCTGCATCCTAGAGGTTTTATTGTCGTGTTTTCATTTTCATTGGCCTCCATGTACTTTTTAATTTCTTATTTAATTTCTTGGTTAGCCCATTCATTCTTTAGTAGGATGTTCTTTAATGTCCAACTTTTTGTGGTCTTTACAAATTTTTTCTTGTAGTTGATTTCAAGTTTCATAGTGTTATGGTCTGAAAATATGCATGGCATGATTTTGATCTTTTTGTACTTGTTGAAGGCTAATTTGTGACCCAGTATGTGATCTGTTCTGGAGAATGTTCCATTTGTACTTGAGAAGAATGTGTATTCTGCTGCTTTAGGATGAAATGTTCTGAATATATCTGTTCAGTCCTTTCAAAGCCATTCTTTCCTTCTTGATTTTCTGCTTAGATGATCTGTCCACTGTTGTAAGTGGGGTATTAAAGTCCCCTACAATTATGGTATTATCATCGGTGAGTTTCTTTTTATTTTTAAAAAAATTTTTAAATGTTCATTTATTTTTGAGAGAGAGATAGAGTATTAGTGGGATAGAGGCAGAGAGAGAAGAGACACAGAATCCAAAGCAGGCTTCAGTCTCTGAGCTGCCAGCACAGAGCCCGACACGGGACTCAAACCCATGAATTGCGAGATCATGACCTGAGCTGAAGTCGGACGCTTAACTGACTGAGGCACCAGGCATCCCATCAGTAAGTTTCTTTATATTTGTGATTAATTGATTTATATATTGGGTGCTTTCTAGTTGGGGGCATAAATATTTACAGTTGTTAGATCTTCTTAGTGGACAGACTCCTTACTTATGATATAATGAGTTTTGTCATCTCTTGTTCCAGTCTTTGTTTTAAAATCTAGTTTGCCTGAGATAAGTATGGTTACTCTGGCTTTCTTTTGATGTCCATTAACAGGATAGATGGTTCTCCATCCCCTTACTTTCAATCAGCAGGTGTCTTTAGGTCTAAAATGAGTCTCTTGTAAGCAGCATACAGATAGGTCAATTTAGTCCATTTACATTTAGAGTGATTAGTGAAAGGTATGAATTTAGTGCCATTGTATTGCCTGTAGGATTGGTGTTTCTGGTGATGTTCTCTGGTCCTTTCTAGTCTTTGTTGTTTTTGGTCTTTTTTGTTTTGTTTTGTTTTGGTTTGGTTTTTTTCTCCACTCAAAGGGTCCCCCTTAAAATTTCTTGTAAGGCTGGTTTAGAGGTCACAAACTCCTTTAGTTTTTGTTTGGGAAACTCTTTATCTCTCCTTCTATTTTGAATTACAGTCTTGCTGGATAAAGAATGCTTGACTGCATATTTTTCTGATTCAGGACATTGAATATATCCTGTCATTCCTTTCTAGCCTGCCAAATTTCTGTGGACAGATCTGCTGTGAACCTGATCTGTCTTCCCTTTTAGGTTAAGGATTTTTTTTCCCCCTTGCTGCTTTCATAATTCTTTCTTTGTCTGTGTATTTTATGAATTTGACTAGGGTATGCCTTGGCGATGGTCAGTTTTTGTTGAATCTAATGAGAGTTCTGCGTGCCTCTTCAATTTTGTTGACTGTGTCCATCCCCAGACTAGGGAGATTTTCAACTATAATTTGCTTACATAAACCTTCTGCCCCTTTTTCTCTCTCTTCATTTCTGGGATTCCTATGATATGGATGCTATTCCTCTTTAATAAATCACTGAGTTCTCTAAGTATTGTATCATGATCCTTTTGTCTTTGTTTCTTTTTTTTCAGCTTCATTATTTTCCATAACTTTATCTTCTATCTCACTGATTCACTGCTCTGCTTCATCCATCCTTGCCATCACAGCATCTATTCAAGATTGCATCTCATTTATAGCATGTTTAATTTCAGCCTGACTAGTCTTTAGTTCTTTTATCTCTACAAAAAGGGATTCTCTGGTGTCTTCTATGCTTTTTTCAACTCCAGCTATTATTTTTATAATTGTGGTTTTGAATTCTAGTTCAGATATCTTACTTATATCTGTGTTGAGTAAATCCCTGGCCATCCTTTCTTCCTGTTCTTTCTTTTGGAGTAAATTCCTCCATTTTGTCATTTTGGAGGAAGAAGAAAATTAATAAAGTAAAAGGTAAAAAGCAAAAAAGTGAAAACAAAACAAAACAAATCAAATAAAGGAAGCTAGATCCTAGGTGTGCTGCAGTATGTTTGTTGGGTAGTAGAAACTGGATAGACTAAAGAAAAAAGAGAAGAGGGGGAAAAAGTTAAATAAATTTAAAAAATTTTTAAATAATAAAATAGAATAAAATAAAATAGAATAAAAAAATAAAAAAGAATTTGCTCTTTCTATATCCAAGAAAGAGGGAAAAAAGAAAGAAAAGAAAAAAGAAAACAACCTAAACAAAACCAGAAGCAAAGAAAATGAATGCATAAATGAGCCAGCAAACAGAATAAAACCTGAATGAAGTTACATCCGTTTCCCTTAGAAATGAAACTTGGCTGCACACTATAGTCTGAAGACTAATAAGCAGGTGGAAGGGATTTGTACTGGTCTTCTGGGAGAGGTGCCTGGAAGATATTGGTGGGCAGACTTGGTGAAACAGCTCCATTCTCCACTAGGTGATGCTGCTTAGCTTACTGGGGTTGATCTGTGTGATGTGCGCATATGAGTGCATGTTAGAAGTGAAAATGGCTTCATCCAGCTCTCTAGTTTCTGGCATAGGAAGCCTGTGCCTTCACTGACTCATGACCTAGCACCCCTCCTTTGTCTCAGGCCTCCATCTGCTTCCTGCCTTTACCCTATCCATGTCCAAGCTGTCAGCCTCCCAGGTGGTACCTCTCTCCAGAGTTTTATCTCAGATGGGGTTGTGTTTCAAAACCCCACACTTCAGAGAGCCCCATGGCTCAACTGCAATGACTCTCTGGAGAGGGTCTCCCCAAGCAATGACCAGATGCTGGCTTATCCCAGAAAATGTTCCTGTGATTTTGCAGGGACAGAGGCCAAGAATTTATGGCAAATAACAACACACAGCCAGCCCCAGGTTTTGCTGCCGTCTGATGTCTTTGTTCCAATATCAGTAAATATGGCTGCTCTCTGGTCTACAGGGACTTTTGCCTATGGGGAGGCTGTATGGCCTCAACAAAATGCACTCCAAGCAGGGAAACTGCTTCTCCCAGTGTGGCACATGGGAGACCCCACTGCCTGCTCTTGTGGAGTCTCTCTGCTGCCTCACCAGAGCACCACCAGCACTGAGCTCTGAACCTTCATACTCTGTGCTCCACTGTTTATAGAACCCAGGTGGTATTGAAACCCTCTCCTTTTCCCTCATCAATGGTTTTGGGGAACAGATAGGAGTGCTTGTCTTGCAAGATCCCGATGCTCTGCACTCTTCCCCATTCTATTTCTCTCCCTGTCCTCTCTCTGTAAAAATGCTCCTATCCTCCATGGTTCTGAGCCTTTTCTCTATCCCAATTACTTCTCTGCACATAATACCTAACAAGTTCTCTGGCTAAAATTATGCAGATTGTTGCATTAACACTTGGATCAATTTCCTAGGTGTTCAAAATGGTTTGATGCTGATCTAGCTGCGTTTCAGGAATGAGACTAGCTCAGGGTTCCCATACTACTCCACCATCTTAACTCAAATACATGTGGATTTTAACACATAAAATAATACATGCATATGCAGGTAAAGTGCATACATCCTGAATGGGAATATATTACCCATTGTAGAACAGCAGTTATCTCTAGGATGAGAGGGATAGCATTCCCTCATATTCGCCTTGGACGTCATTTCCATACACTTACTTCCATCCTGTTCACTTTCCCCAAAGACTCAGAAGAAAAGTATCCATCCATCTATCCCGTATGTTCTCATCCTAGTTCTCTTCCATTTCCTCAGCTGTATTGCCCCACCAGTCTTTCAGTTGCAGAATTTGCTCTCTGCAGGATTTCCCTCAAAACCAGCTGTTTCCCACTCACCATTAAACATGTTACAGTCCTTTCAGTCATTCAGTGAATGTTCCTCAATCTTGTAACTCTTTCTAGCTACCGCACCATTTCTTATCTATTTTATTCCTTTCTCAGGCAGGCTTCTTTATAGAGACATCTGCTTACTGGACCCTAAATTATATCTACACTAAGCAAAGGTGATCACGTACATCTCTTCAAAATAACTCAGTGTCTAGCATCACCTAACAGATGGAGTCTAATTTCCTTACCATGGAGAAAATTTCAAAGACAAAGTATATATATATATATATATATATATATATATATATATATATATTTGTCATTTAGACAAAAATGAGTTCTATATCCTTATTAGGACCACAGGATGCAATCAGGAAAAAAAAATCCGTCTGGAAAAGAAGTTTGGGTTAACATCATGGAGGATTTTGAAATAATGTGACCACTTTGTTCTATATTCATTGGCAAGTATGATCAGTATAGTAGATGTGGGCTGCATTAATTGCTTGTGGCAACAGGCATAGGCATCTTTTGGTTTAATATAAAATTGATATTTGGATAGATAAATAAAGTGACCAATAGGGCAACATTTCAAAGTGACAATATGGTGGTACACAGAGACACCTCAAGGAGATCAAATTAGAAAGTGAAAGAATGGGGGCGCCTGGGTGGCTCAGTCGGTTAAACGTCCAACTTCAGCTCAGGTCATGATCTCATGGTTCATGAGTCCAAGCCCTGATCAGGCTTCCATGCTGACAGCTCAGTGTGTGTGTGTGTATGTCTGCCTCTCCCCTGCTCATGCTCTCTCTCTCTCTATCAAAATAAATATTAAAAAAATTAGAAAAAAAAATAAAGTGAAAGAATGTAAGAAAAGCAGCACCTGAAAAACATGAGGTTATAATCACTGCAGGAACTAAAGAAACAGGGACCCCAAGGAGAGGAGTGCTGAGCACAGGGAGTGAGGATGTAGAAGCACAGAACAAGATGTTGGGGTGATCATGGGGAGAGATGATTCCTGCAGAAGCCCAGGACAAAGAGGTGACAGAATCTTACCTTCCCCAGAAGAGGAGCAGGACATGCACCAACGTGAATGCCAGAGGCAGTGACAGTCTCAAGTTCCCTGGAAAGACACCCAGTTCCCGGGCAATGCTGGCCACTAATTATTCTTCCCTGGGAAGTGTTTGTGCTCTGAGAGCACAAATGAGTGTGACGGTGCCGAGGACAGTCTTTCAGGGAAACAAGAGGCAAAATGCCTCCTGCTGGCATCAGTGGTAGCAGAGAAGACCAACAAAAGTCCTCTGTGTGCTTTGGGTGTCCCTGATAGTTCAGGCCATCAGTACTTTGACAATGAAGTAACATACTTTTCTGAAGGGGCTTTTAGCAAGCACTGCAGAGTGTGGGAGTGCAAGATGGGTTTGGAGCTCCCCTATGAGACACTGGGCTCTTGCAAGTCCACACACACACACACACACACACACACACACTCATGCACGCACGCACTCACAAAACTTCAGGAGTCAGAAAGGGCTTAGACCTGACAAAACTAATCATAACTACCCCTTCCTGATCCTGTTTTCATGGACAAGAGACCATAAGTAACCATTGTCAGAAGGGAAGGGATTCCTACCCCCCACCTTGTCTTTCCCTTTTGTCCACCAAATCTTGAGAATCGAATTCTAGAGCCAAGGTATGAGTCTTAGTTTTGCTCCTACCTCTCTGTGTGACTCCAGGCAATTCCATTCACCATTTTTTTCATCTGATAAAATGACAAAATAATTTTCTTTACCTCTGGGGATTTTGTGAACGTCAAAGGAGATAACACAGGTAGTGCAGTTGTTGGCTCTGTATCTTTTGATGTCACTGTCATAAAGAATCTTCAACATCCACAGGAGCTGGGAACTTCACTGGGGAGACAGATCAGATGCTGTCAACAAGTGTCCTGGTCCTGTGGCCTTCACTCCTTTTCCATGAGTGGGAAGTTTACAGCCAGTGTCTAGTGTTTGTTAGCATTCATTCTGGGGGACAGGCTTGCTGGATCGTGAATCTTTTGTTCTAGGGGGGGAGGAGATAGGGCTGGGATGTCTTGTAAAGAGGAGGCCCTAGCTTTCCATATGTGGAACAGATAGCAGGAGCTCTCATGGATGGAGCCTGAAGATGAGGACTCTGGTTTCTTCTTCGGGGAAGAAAGGTATGTTATAGCATCGAGAAAATTGTGCATATTCACCAGGTTATTGTGTTTTGACAAATGACTCCCCCAGGTGTTCATTCAGGCCTAAGCACAAATAATCATTGAGACATAGTGACACACTCCTATACTTGTCTCCTGAGGGGACACAGTGGCTCTCAGGGGTAATCTTTCCCACAGTTCTCTTCCAGAGGAAGGAGAGGCAAGATGATGTCAGGCAGGTGTCTCTATGGCCCCGGCCCTGGGCCGACTTATTCTAGCCTCTTTGTTGGAATGTGGCCCCCTCTGCAATTCAACACAAACTTGGAACCACCACTTGGGATACAAAGACTGTGTGACAGCTAGTCATTGTTCCCGATCCTTCTTCCAAGTTACTCTACATAAACATCTGCTTCGTGTATGTGTCACATTTATAACAGGCTTGATTGATGATAATTATCCTATAACTTAGCCCCTTCTGAGGCAGAGAGGTCACTTCCTTTCTTAGAGGGCTGTGGTGAAGTCTGCGAGCTCTGGCTGAGTCCCCATCCGGGCTCTGCCTCTTACTGGCTATAACTGACCTCAGACAGTTATTTAATATACTTTCTCATCGCCAAAATAGGAATGCTACCTATTTGCTCCTACTACGAATATGCCCATAAAGTTTTTATGAGGATCAAATGAGTTAATAGCTTAAGTGTCCTCAGGAGAGTGTAGCACATAGTTAGTACTTAATGTTAACTGCTATTTTATTAACTCCTGATCTACTACTGTAGCTGTTGGACACCTCTCCAAAATCTTCCAGCAAACTGTGCACATCTGCCATAGATGTAAAAACAACATGGTTTCACTGCACTTTGCTCTAGACATGTTTCAAGCCACATCATTCAATGCTCTGTTGTTACCGCCCTGTGTTCAGATCATGCTCCAGTGTCCAAGACTTGGGATCCCCAGGCTTGGATAATAGGACATGTCACGATACTACTTCTTCCTAGTGATCACATTTTGATGTTGACTTCCTTTCCAGATTCTCTTGCTACTTACATATTTCAATTACGAGGAAGCCACAGGGGCAAGGAATTAGGCAACGGTATTGGACAGAACTATGAATAAAATGATATTTAACACTAGAATATTTGCAAGTATTATCTGTGGACAGTGGCTACAGCTTTCATTAACTTATGAAAGAATCTTTGACCATCTCTTCTCCACAAAGAGAAAAACCTCTAGATGGTGAGAGAGGCGAAATTGGGTTGTCTGTTGGCAAATCCAGGCTGGAGTAAATCTGTGCTAGTTTAAATATTTTTTTAAAGGAATGATGTATGTGTGACATGTATTTGCAGAGTAAGAGAAAGAGTTACATACCGCAAGAAAAACTTACACTTGCAAACAATTTAAGATAGGAAATAATTCTTTTTATAAATTGTTTTTTTCATGTTCTTAAGACATGAAAAATATAGTATAAATCAGAAACAAATTTTGATGAAAATGAAACTGATCTGAAAACAGCAGACAGAAATGATTAAGAACAAAAATATAAGATTTTAATGGACTTTTTAGGCAGAATTGACATAAAAAAATTCGTAATGTGTAGGACAGGCTTCAGAAGTCCTTTCAGATGAAGATTGTAAAAGGAGTTTAAAACAATATTAGCTAGCTGGAATTAAAATAAATACATAAAAAATAGATGGAGTTGAAAACAATAAAACGGAAGAGAAATCTTGGGTGTTGGAAAGAATGTGGAAGCCTAATTTAAGAATAGTAGTTGTTCCAGGGCCACCTGGGTGGCTCAGTCAGTTAAGTGTCAGACTCGATCTCAGCTCAGGTCTTAATCTCAGGGTTCTGAGTTCAGGCCCCATGTTGGTCTTTATACCGGGCATGAAGCGTACTTAGAATAAAAGTCATTCCAGAGGGAGAAACTCCAAGAACAAATAGAACAAAAGCAACACTTAAAGTTGTAGTAAAATGTAATATTGTAGAGAATCCAGAGTGAAATCCTTACCATACTTTGGAGAGTATTAATGACAATATTCTTAGATGTATCCTAGTGATACATTTTATTGATAGGAATAGCATTTTTTTTTTTTTAAGAATAAAAATTTCAGTGCCAGGGAATAACAGATTTCTTAAAAAAAAAAAAAAAAAGAAGAAATTCAAACTTGCTTCAGCCTTCTCCCTACAACATAGTGGTGGCATAAAATACTGAAGTATTATCAGAATTTTAGAAGAAATACTTCACAACCCAAAATTCTATATCCAGTTAGGTTATTCCTATTGTAAATGTGTTTACAAAATTAAATTAATATAAAAAATACTTTTTTAAAATAGCATTTTGTCAGCACAAGTTTAATTATTGTGAATAACTTACATTTTAAATCTCTGCATAATTTAGCAAAGACCATGAATTTGAAGACTGGGAAGAAATGCAGGAAGCAAAACACATTCTGATTTTTGTGCTAAGTTATTGTTTTGTTCTTTACTTTATAAATGAAAAAATGAAGGTTTAAGTATCTAATTCCACTATTTAAATAGGTATCTCCTAGCAGAATTAAAAAAAAAAAAAGCAGAAGTCACTGTATCAAGTCAAATAAGGTGTGGTCTCTATGACATTATAGAAAGAGATTCTGATTCTCATATTTTCAGTTTAAAAGAAGAAATCTCCCAGAGTCAGATATCTATTTTAACTTTAAATAGAAAGGGAAAATGAGTTTTATTCCAAGTTCTTAGAACTATCAGAGGAAGCTGGCACTACATACAGTCCCAGATATCAAAGGTACAAATTTGAAAACATAATTTAGGTAATTCAGTAATTAATAATTGAGGCCATTGGTTTAACATGCGTGACATGGGTTTAAGATTTCATTCTGTAGAATACAAAAATAATCCTTGAAATCAAGTATCTTGAAAAAATTTCAAGAACATTTTCATATTTAACTGACAATGGAAAAGACACAGCTGAAAATTTTCACACAAGCCTTCATATTAGAAAAGAGAATAAGAAGGATATTTTGTGCATTTTCTGAGCTTAACATCTTATCACAGTAGATCAAGTGAACCACACCTTTAACTAGACGTACAGCCCAGAATTCCATCTGCCTTCTGCAGCTACAAAAAGCAACTATCCTTTGTTTTTATTTCCTATATCACTTTTGTTAACAGAGAGGGCCTACACTTTAATGGTAAACACGGGGGTCCATTAGATGAGACCAGATGGTATGCTGGATGGACAGCTTCCATTTGCTTCTCCAGATCCTTTCCTTCTCTCCATCCTGCTCTGTGTTCTGGAAAGTTGATCAGTATGAATTCACCAATGGGCTGCTTATCCTCTGCCTTCTGGTGGGATTTAGCCAATCGGAGAGCTGCAGCAGAGTTGGAGGGATGAAAGAGAGTGAGGTTGGAGAATTTTTTCCTAAATATATTGAACTGTGGCTACTGCATCCTTATGTAAATGTCACAGCTCCTGCCAAGCAGCCATCTTTGCACATCTCTGTCTCTCTCTCTGTGCTTTGAAAACTGCTTCCTCCCTTCCCACTTCAGACCTGGGGTATAAAGTCCCTCCTGTTATTTCAAAACTGATTTCTGTGGGAAAAGATATTTGCAAATGACATATCGGACAAAGGGCTAGTATCCAAAATCTATAAAGAGCTCACCAAACTCCATACCCGAAAAACAAATAACCCAGTGAAGAAATGGGCAGAAAACATGAATAGACACTTCTCTAAAGAAGACATCCGGATGGCCAACAGGCACATGAAAAGATGTTCAACGTCCCTCCTTATCAGGGAAATACAAATCAAAACCACACTCAGATATCACCTCACGCCAGTCAGAGTGGCCAAAATGAACAAATCAGGAGACTATAGATGCTGGAGAGGATGTGGAGAAACGGGAACCCTCTTGCACTGTTGGTGGGAATGCAAATCGGTGCACCCGCTCTGGAAAGCAGTGTGGAGGTTCCTCAGAAAATTAAAAATAGACCTACCCTATGACCCAGCAATAGCACTGCTAGGAATTTATCCAAGGGATACAGGAGTACTGATGCATAGGGGCACTTGTACCCCAATGTTTATAGCAGCACTCTCAACAATAGCCACATTATGGAAAGAGCCTAAATGTCCATCAACTGATGAATGGATAAAGAAATTGTGGTTTATATACACAATGGAATACTACGTGGCAATGAGAAAGAATGAAATATGGCGTTTTGTAGCAACGTGGATGGAACTGGAGAGTGTGATGCTAAGTGAAATAAGCCATACAGAGAAAGACAGATACCATATGGTTTCACTCTTATGTGGATCCTGAGAAACTTAACAGAAATCCATGGGGGAGGGGAAGGAAAAAAAAAAAAAAAGAGGTTAGAGTGGGAGAGAGCCAAAGCATAAGAGACTGTTAAAAACAGAACAAACTGAGGGTTGATGGAGGGTGGGAGGGAGGGGAGGGTGGGTGATGGGTATTGAGGAGGGCACCTTTTGGGATGAGCACTGGGTGTTGTATGGAAACCAATTTGACAATAAATTTCATATATTAAAAAAAAACTGATTTCTGAATGATGAGTGTCCTCATCGCCATTGAGGTGCATTGCTTCTAGGTCCACTCAGTGGACAGAGCTAAGAAATACACGTATGTATACATACACAGAGTACATATACACACACTTCTCTCTCTCTCTACCTATCTGTAGTGTATCTATCTATCTATCTATCTATCATCATCATATATCTAATCTATCATCTGTCTATGTCTCTCATCATCATCTATCTAATATCTATCTATCTATCTATCTATCTATCTATCATCTACTGATATACTTATTATCTTTCTATCTGACTATGTACCCAGCATCTCAGAGCCATGAGTTTACATGTATACCTCCAGTTCCAGTCCAGCACATGGGGTTCATTCTAGCCCTTCCCCTTTCCACATTTGAAATTTCCTCCTGCAACAGTAAGAAACCTGGCTTTTGTTTTCCACTATTGTAGAAAAGGCATAAAGTAGCTTCAGAATTGCTAGCCCATTCCACCGTGGAAAACAAATCATTAACAGGAATAAAATATAATTTTTATAGTTAAATGTGTTATGAACCTGAGGGTATATAGTCAAAATACTATGAACTATAACATACTATAACATAACAAAACATAACATAACATAACATAACATCATAACATAACCACACTGAAAAGGAGCAGGAGAAGTAGACTAAGCAATTCTTGGACACAGTATTTTGACTATATATCCTCATTCTATATTCAAAAAGGGACTGTAAACACATACTCTAGTTATTTCTTTGTTTTTCCTAGTGCTATGGGTTAACAGTTCTAAGACAACTTTATGCATATTCTAAGACTGAGTTTTTCTTTCCAGTGTTTTCCTGGAGGAAGGGCAAGGAAAGCACTGGCCACAGGGATGGATGCTGGTGAGGTGTGGCTGTGCCAGCTCTAGGCTCTGATCATACCACCAGGAACCATTCTCAGAGGACCAGCGTGGAGCCTCTCTGGGGTAGGGCAACTGCGGGAGTCCAGGAGCCGGCGTCATCAGGGATCTGTGGTGAGGCAGCAAGCATGTCCAGAGTCTGGAGTTTTCTGGAACCCACTGTTCTGGTGCCCCTTAGTCCTCACAGTCATGAGGAACACATCGTGTTCTGATATTCATTCTTCTCTCATCCCTCCACCAAGTTTACAGTGACCTTCTCATAGAAACTGAGAAAAAAAAAATCTGATAATGACCATGGCTTCATACATTTTCTTCTGTCTCAAAGGGTGATTCCTTCTATACAACATATCCCAATTTTAGCAGAGACCTTTTGTGAATCAGTTAAAGACTGTCATTTCATATATCAGGAGATGTTTTGGATAGACAGGGTGGCTCTCTAGTTCAGTCCAAGAGACAAGCAGGTAATAACTTTTTTAAGAGGAAATCCCCATACTGTTGGACCACATCCTTCTCCCTTCCCAGAAACTGCTCCTGAGGGGATGTAAAGGGTGTGGGACAATTACTAAGCTCCAAACTCCCTCAAGGCCCCTGATGCACTCATACTGAGGCTACCTGGGAAGTAAATAAATAACACAAGTCCCCTTCTGGCCCAGATCTGAGAACCTAGGGTTACACCAGAGGTCCCGTTTCATGATCAAACACCCTCCTGCCTGCAGCCTTACTGCAGCTGGGGTGTAGGAAAGGCTGGCTGTGGCACAGGCAGGCAATCTGGATACAAGCATGTTCTTACATTCTCTGCTCCAAATAGCAACAGCCTCTGAGTTTTCATGTTAATTTCCAATGATGTAGAGGATGGAAGAAGAGGCAGTGGGCCATTGCTGATGGAGGCTGAGACAGACACAGGCAGGAAGGTAAGATTCACAGCTGGGGTGGGAGAAGCCCCAATACAGCTCCTATGAGCAACAGCAAACACAGACCAAGCATGTCCTAGGTGCAGTGAGGACTATGAGGATAAATAAGGCATCCTCACCATTTCTAAAGGGTCAAAGTCAAGTAGGAAAACAAAGACCTAAGTGTTTGATAATGAAAGTATAATGAAATCCTGACATTTGCACTATTTGGGAGGAAGCGTGGTGTTAAGTCTTTTCCACCAGAAGACAAGAGATTCACAAGGAAATTTATGAAAGTAGACAAATGAGGGGCACAGAAAATCAGTGATGGGGGAAAGCAGACTATGAAGGCTGTAGGCTGGTGGGTCCTGGAAGGCTTCACAAACAAGGACAGCAGGAGGGGTTAGAGCCCCAGGCTAGGTGGAGGGACTGGTGGGACAACTGTTTCCTTTCACACACAGAAAACGCCAGGGTGAATCTTTCAGGATGGCTGTGGATTTCATACTCCAGCCCCCATGGGGAGACTCAGAAAGTTGGGTACCATCAAAAAGGGAGTCTGTGTTTTGTCTGAGAATTCCTTCCTACGGGACTAATCCTTGCTTACTACCGACGTGGTCTCAGGTTTAGGTGTAAATGGAGAATTACTACTCATCACTTCCTTTGTGTCAAGGCAAGCCTACAGTTAGTCATTGCTCCCAGTTGCAGACAATACAAGGTTCTGGACTTCTTGAATATAAGGTCAGCAGATAGAACCCTTCCCTCCACTCACACATGAATTCAGGGAAACTAGCTTTTTGTTTCTCTCACTGTTGTGGGCCTCAGTTTTCTGGAGGTAAAATGGAAGAACTGAATGATCCATCTTCCAGTGTTCATGTCTGCGTTCACCCAGGCATCCTGTGTTTATTGAGCATCTCTTTGGTGTAAGGCGTTGTCTTAGGCACCAGGGAATCACACAATGAAGGGAGCACATGATGAAGACAGCACACAGTGACCCTGACTTCTTGAAGCTTTCATTTTGGTGGAGAGGCTGGATTTAATGAAGTAAGTGTTGTAAGTTTTAGCAGTGTTAAAATATGGGCAGTGGAGGTTAATATCGGAACACCCAGCAAGCTGAAGAAAGCTTGAAAAATCATCTTAGGGATGTTTGTACTGAGACCTCAGGGATGCACAGGACTTGAGAGAAGGAACAAGGGCGGGAGGTGGTGGTGGAGACAGTGTTCCAGGCAGAAGGAAGAACAATCGAAGATATCCAGAGATGAGGACTAGGGATGGGGTTGAGGGGAGCCTGTGTAATCATATTTGGTGCTGACACAGTAGGCACAGTGTCAGGTTAACAATAGTGGCATTGAATGGACAGGTCACAGGGAGACGCTTGGGGTCAGGCAAGCACTGATGCGAGGAATTCAGGAAGCCCTGGGTAGCATCTGTCCGACTGTCAGTGGGAGAGCCCTGAATCAGAATGGGCAACCAGTTGGCCAGTAGGAAGCTATTTGAGACCAAGTGTCAGCTCTGCCCAGTCTTTCTCTCCTCCACAGCACAGGGTACCAGTGCCTGGCATTCAGAGTCACAAGATATAGAGCACATCCAGACTCTGCCACTTAGTGTGCAACCTTGGGACCTCTCACTCAGCCTCTTTGAGCCTCAGCTTCCTCCTCAGCATAGGATGTTAGCATCATCTCCAGTCTCTGGAGGGAATTCAGGAAGTTGAGTCAGGATCCCTAGAAGAACTCACTGAATTTAAGTTCCTTGCCTTTAACACGGTCCTCCCCCCACCCTTGTCCCCTTGTCAGCAGGGAGGCAGTGGCAGGAACTTGCTCTGCTCAGTTTGCATGTACAGGAAATGCTCTTAAAAAAAAAAGTGTATTTATTTTGAGAAAGAGAGAGCAAGCAAGCACGAGAAAGTGCACATGGGGGAGGAGCAGAGAGAGAGGGAGGGAGAAAGAATCCCAAGCCAAGAGCTCGAGGCTGGAATTCACAAATTGTGAGATCATGACCTGAGCGGAAACTAAGAGTCAGAGGCTTAACCAACGGAGCCACCCAGGCGCACCTCATGTACCGGAAGTGCTCTGAGGCTCAGCGGGCTGGGTCCTGCCCTCTCCAGGTAAGGGGACACGGCTCTCAGAGATGGCTGCATCCTGCTGTCCCTGCCCTGTCCGGGATCCAGGCCCTGCTCTCCTTCGCTCCTCAGGGTGACCCTCCCCTCCTCTCTGCTCCTGTCTGCTGCTTGCTGGGACATGTGGCAGCAGGGACAGTGCAGCCCCTTCCCCACAGCTCTCTCCCCTGCTCAGTCTCTGCACACTATCCTCCCCGGAGACTCTGAGCTTTTCTGGATCCTCCCCAGCAATAGGATCTGTCCTTCATGACAATGACCTGTAACTTCTCAAAGGTAACTCTGCTTTCCTCCCTCTCTCCTTTTGTTAATGGAAGGTTGAATATCCCTTCCATGTGTCATGTGGTATCCTATGTGACCCCCTGTTACAGGTTACAAGTGCAGGGGCACCTGGGTGGCTCAGTCGGTTGAGCGTCGGACTTCGGCTCAGGTCATGATCTCAGTTTGAGTTTGAGCCCCGCATCGGGCTGTGTGCTGACAGCTGAGCCTGGAGCCTGCTTCAGATTCTGTGTCTCCCTCTCTCTCTACCCCTCCCTCGCTCATACTCTGTCTCTCTCTGACACACACACACACACACACACACACACACACACACACAAATTACAAGTTACAAGTTACAAGTGCATATTGAGTTTCTAGCCTAGGACCACCACTCTTTGAGGCAACACAGTTGTGAGCAAGCCAAACAAGGAAATTTCATAGAAAGAAAAAAAGACCAAGGAAAAGGAAACATGTGAACAATATAATGTCAGCATGTAGTGAGTGCCATGAAATTAATAAGCACTGCCACAGGATGGAGAGAGCACTCAATGGGGTGTGAGAGTGGCTTTTTATTTTATTTTTTATTTTTTTTAATTTTTTTAACGTTTATTTATTTTTGCGACAGAGAGAGACAGAGCATGAATGGGGGAGGGTCAGAGAGAGAGGGAGACACAGAATCTGAAACAGGCTCCAGGCTCTGAGCTGTCAGCACAGAGCCCGACGCGGGGCTTGAACTCACGGACCGCGAGATCATGACCCGAGCTGAAGTCGGCCGCTTAACCGACTGAGCCACCCAGGCGCCCGAGAGTGGCTTTTTAAAAGGAAGTTGTCAAGAAAGGACTCTGAGGAAAACATTTTGAGCTGAGGTGTAAATGTTGAGACTCAGTAATTAAATTGGAGTTCTATTATATTTAGATTTCAACTTGGGGAGGATTAGAATTTTTATGTTATTAAATTCTTCCCAGCTAAGAACATGGTACTTCTTTCCATTTTTTTGTATCTTGACTGATCTTCTTCCATCCAAGTTTCTAGGTTTCTTCCTATAGGTCTTACACTTTCTTGTTGCACTTAGGAGTTTTGCTATTGCCCCTGTGAAATTTTCCCGTTTCTACTTCTAGCTTGTTTTTGCTAGAATGGAGAAAATCTGTCATATAGATCTTCTTTCATCCAGCCTCCTTTATATCATCTTTCTGTATCCTCAGATGTTCCCACCACCCTGGCATTTGCTTCACACTCAGTAGTATCTGTCCATTGAATGACTGCTGTCCATTGGAACTGGCAATGCCTGAAGGCAGACCTCCCCTTTGAAGGGGGAGGAAGAAGCTTTGCGCTTACCTAGGAGATGAGGGGGCGCAACTTGATGTAATCGAAGGTAAGAACTGAAGTTTTAGATTTTCAGGGCATTGGGTTTGAGTCTTGACTCTACCACTTGCAAACTGTGTGAACTAAACAACTTATTTTTACTTAATTTTTCTAAACACCAGTCTCCTTCTCTATAAATGGTGCTGATAGTTTCTACTTTGTAGTGTGATGTAAAGGTTAAACAAGACAATAACAAGTACACTCAGGAAAGTGCTCTGGAGAGTAAGCTCTCACTAAATGTTGATCGCTACTTAAAATTGTTTCAGAAGTGTTTATCTTTGACATTTAAACATTCCAGGATATGACAATTTGCGGGTCTTTTATCCTTCAATAATTATGTGCGGAATTTAGAGAACCATTTAGATTTTCAAATGCGGGACGCTTCCCGATTTAATACGATTTGCATCAGACTCACATATTTTGCTTTATTTTTTAGGGGGTTTCTTAAATTCTTACACTGGAATTTGGTTTTCTAACTGTATTTCCTTGCCCATTATTTTTATCTCTGTCCCTTTCATTTCAAATTTTGGAGAAAATTTCAAGTTTGTATTTTCAAACCGGATGATCTTTGCTGGAGTCTCCATGTTAATATTATTTGTACCTTATGTAGATTTTATAAATTCATATTTTTCTGCTGAAATGTTTTAAAGTAAATTATAGATATCATATTACATCCCTAAATATTCAGCGTATATCTCTTTAAAAAAACCTTTTCCATGTGCCTTACATAGCATTTTCACACCAACCCAATTAATAATCATTTCTTTATTATTATCCACTCCTAGTTTATATTTAAATTTCTCCACTTATCCCCAGAGGTGTCCTTTTCAGTTGGTTTGTCAAAATAGGAATTTTATCCTGGACCTTGCATTGCATCTGGTTGTTATAAATCTTGTTATAGATTCTTCCTCTCTAGTAATTCATTTTTTCCCAACAGTGACTGACTGAAGTGATTATTCCAGTCTCCTCTTTCTCAAAGTCAGGTTCACTGACAGGGGCAGCGGCATCCCTGGGAGCTTGTTAGAAATGCAGATTATCAGACCCCCTCCCCACCCCCAGACCCACTGAAACGCAAATCTGCATTGACTTGTGTGCCCCTGGTGACTCATATGCACATAAAAGCTTAAAAGACATTCCTGTGGTGTCCTACCTTTAGGACTTCTGTGAGTGTTTCCTTTTGAAGCCAGCTTCCTCTCACATCCTGTATTTCTGTAACTGGAAGTTATTCTAGCAGTTTGATAACATTTAAGTTAAATGTTTTTGGCTAAAACACATCATGTTATATTGTGTGTCATGACTGGCCGATACTAAGATTCACCACTGGATTTGTGAAATGATAACCTGATTCCTCCATTGTAAAGTCACATTTTCCCCTCTTGTGACCAGGAAAGAATCTGCGTGGTGTTAATTTGACATATACAAATACCCAGTTCCCCATCAACCATTCACTGAATGGCTTTACCCCCGTTTGATATCCTCTTTATTCTTACCTGAATCAATGCTTTACTTAGGTGTGTAAAGTGTTCCTCATATTGGTCTTAAACACTTGTTTTTAAGTGTTTTTTTTTCCTCCTAGGTACTTCGCCTTTTTCGTTTATAAATGGGTTATTCTCTTTCAAAACATCTCCTAACTGGATATTGTTTTTATATGTGGATAGACTGATTCATTTATGTTGATTCTACATGTTACTATTCTCACTAGTCTTAATGTTTTTCAGTTGACTTTCTCATGTCCTCCAGAAATCTTTTTTTGTACAATACTTATCAGATTTTAAAATCAGCATTATCCCTGCTTTATGATAAGTTTTTGGAAGTTTGTCTTCTCTTTCTATATTCCAACTAGAAAAGGAGATTGCCAGGGCACCTGGGTGGCTCAGTCAGTTAAGCATCTGATTCTTGATTTTGCCTCAGATCATGATCTCAAGGTTCTAAGATTGAGCTCTATGCTGTCAGCACAGAGCCTGCTTGGGATTCTCTCTCTTTCTCTCTCTGTTCTGTTCTGTCTCCCTCTCCCTCTCTCAAACTAATACATAAATTAAAAAAAAAAAAAAAAGGAAAGGAAAAGAGATCGTCTATCTTTTAAAGTTTGTGGGATCTCCTGTTCAACTCGGTGATCCTGACACTTCTTTAGGGAGCAGCTCTTTGACAGGTAGGCTATATTGTATTTTTGTTGGTTGTTTTCCACCGTCCCTGAAGGAGGATTACATTTGATCCTTGAACAATGTCAGGGATGGGGTGCTGAACCGCCCAATATGAAAATCTGTCCCTAACTTTAGACTCCCCCCAAACTTAACTATTAACAGCCTACTGTTGACCAGAAGCCTTACTCATAACATAAACATTCAATTAATACATATTTTGTATGTTATATGTATTATGTGCTGAATTCTTACAGTAAGGTAAGCTCGAGAAAAGAAAATGTTATTAAGAAGATCATAAGGAAAACACATTTATAGTGCTGTGCTATAAAAAATCTCTTTGTTAGTGCAGAGCCCCATGTGGGGCTTGATCTCATGAACCATGAGATCAAGACCTGAGCTGAAATCAAGAGTAGATACTTAACCAACTGAGCCACCCAAGTGCCCTAACATGTTTTTTTTTTTTTGTTGTTTTGTTTTTTTTGTGGAAGGTGGTTGGCTTATACTTTTCACCTCTACCAGGGTTAATTTTGGTACATCGTAGTCTCCAAGGATTTTTCATTTCATCTAGAATTACAAATTGATTTGCATGGACTCTAGCTAAATAGTCTTGTGGTTTTAAATAATTTCTTTTTCAGTTTATGTCCCCCTTGTCATTTCTTATTTAGTTTATTTGTGTGTTTCTCTCCCTACTCCTCCCCTTTTATTTTTGCATTATTGGGTCAACAAGTGACTTGTCTCTTAGACTGATTTTTTCCAGTATATACAATTCACATACCATCCAATACATGCAAAGTGTGCAGTTCAATGGCTTTAATCATATTCTGTATTCACTGAATTGTACAAAAATCGCCATAATAAGTTTACAACATTTTCATCACCCCCAGAAAAAACCCTTCACTTCTTAGCTATCACCCCCACGTGTTCATCCCTCCAAGCCTTAGGCAGTCACTAATCTACTTGCTGTCTCTCTACATTTGCCTGTTTGGGAAATTCTATCGAAACTGAATTATACAATATGTTGTCCTGTGTCTGGCTTCTTTCACTTAGTGTAATGTTTTCAAGGTACACCCATGTTGTAGCATGCAGAAGTACTTCATTTCTTTTTAATACAAAATACTATTTCATTTTATGGATATGCTATATTTTATTTATCCATTCACCAGTTGATGGACATCTGGGTCATTCTCAGTTTTTCTGTTATGAATAATGCTGCTACGAACATCTGTGTACAAGTTTTCGTGTGGATGTACGTTTTCATTTCTCTTGGGTATACTTAGGAGTGGAATTGCTGGGTCATATGAGTAATTCTATGGTTAGCCTTTTGAGAAGCCTTTTGTAGCCTGTTTCCCAAAGACACTGAAACATTTTACATCCACACTAGCCGTGTATAAGGGTTCCAAGTTTTCCCGACCCTCCACAACACTTCTTATCTGATTTATTGATTCTAGCCATTCTAGAGATAGTGAAGTGGTGTCTCATTGTGGTTTTGATGTGTGTTTCCCTGATGGCTAATGACATGGAACATTTCTTATGTTCTTATTGACTGTCTTCTTTGGGGAAATGTCTACACAGATCCTTTGCTCACTTTAAAATCATAGTAGTTGTCTTTCTGAGCTGTGATTTTTCTTTTTATATTCCAGATGAAAATCTCTTATCCGATATATGATTCGCAAAATTTTCTCCCACTTTATGGGTTGTCTTTTCACATTCTTTTGA
Organism: Panthera leo; assembly: GCF_018350215.1. Classification (NCBI taxonomy): domain Eukaryota; kingdom Metazoa; phylum Chordata; class Mammalia; order Carnivora; family Felidae; genus Panthera; species Panthera leo. Next base: position 13,677,009 of record NC_056692.1, on the reverse strand, counting down.
CTTCCAGTAGCATGATAGACAGTTCTCCATCCCCTCACTTTCAATCTGAAGGTGTCCTCAGGTCTAAAATGAGTCTCTTGTAGACAGCAAATAGATGGGTCTTGTTTTTTTTTTATCCATTCTGATACCCTATGTCTTTTGGTTGGAGCTAACGAATTCCTTCAGTTTTTGTTTGTTTGGGAAGACCTTTATCTCTCCTTCTATTCTAAATGACAGACTTGCTGGATAAAGGATTCTCGGCTGCATATTTTTTCTGTGCATCACATTGAAGATTTCCTGCCATTCCTTTCTGGCCTGCCAAGTTTCAGTAGATAGATCCGTCACTAGTCTTATCGGTCTCCTTTATATGTTAGAGCATGTTTGTCCCTAGCTGCTTTCAGAATTTTCTCTTTATCCTTGTATTTTGCCAGTTTCACTATGATATGTTGTGCAGAAGATCAATTCACGTTACGTCTGAAGGGAGTTCTCTGTGCCTCTTGGATTTCAATGCTTTTTTCCTTCCCCAGATCAGGGAAGTTCTCAGCGATGATTTCTTCAAGTACACCTTCAGCACCTTTCCCTCTCTCTTCCTCCTCTGGAATCCCAATTATGCGTATATCATTACGTTTAATTGTGTCACTTAGTTCTCTAATTCTCCCCTCATACTCCTGGATTTTTTAACTCTCTTTTTCTCAGCTTCCTCTTTTTCCATACTTTTATCTTCTAATTCACCTATTCTCTCCTCTGCCTCTTCAATCCGAGCTGTGGTCGCCTCCATTTTATTTTGCAGCTCATTTATAGCATTTTTTATGTCCTCCTGACTGTTTCTTAGTCCCTTGATCTCTGTACTAATAGATTCTCTGCTGTCCTCTATACTTTTTTCAAGCCCAGCGATTAATTTTATGACTATTATTTTAAATTCATTTTCTGTTACATTGCTTAAATCGTTTTTGATCAGTTCATTAGCTGTCACTACTTCCTGGAGTTTCTTTTGAGGAGAATTCTTCCGTTTCGTCATTTTGGATCGTCCCTGGAGTGGCGCGGAACTGCAGGGCTCTTCCCCTGTGCTGTCTGGAGTAACTTGCATTGGTGGGTGGGGCCACAGTCAGACCTGATATCTGTCCCCAGCCCACCGCTGGGGCCACAGTCAGACTGGTGTGTACCTTATCTTCCCCTCTCCCAGGGGCAGGACTCACTGTGGAGTGGTGTGGCCCCTGTCTGGGCTACTTGCACACTGCCAGGCTTGTGGTGCTGCTTCGATGGGATCTGGTGTATGAGCCGGGGTGGATCTGCATGGTGCACAGGGGCAGGAGGGGCAGACTCAGCTCGCTTTGCCTTGGGCGGGGGGGTGGGGGTGGGGGTGGGGGGGGTGGTCCGCTTTGGGACCTGTGGGCCTGTTGTCTATTCTTGGCTCTAGTCTTCTGGCAGCTTTCTGGGTTATTCAGGCAGATGTGGGTGGAATCTAAGTGGTCAGCAGGACGCGGTGAGACCAGCGTCCTCCTACGCTGCCATCTTCTTTCCCACATCTCTTTTCACATTCTTGATGGTGTCCTTTGAAGTACAAATGTTTTAAGTTCTGATGAGATGCAGTTTTGGGTTTGTTTTTTTTTTTTTGAGTGTGCTTTGGTGTCATATCTAAGACACTATTGCCTAATCCAAAGTCATGAAGATTTATGTCTATATTTTCTAAGATTGTTATATTTTTAACTCTTACAGCTAGGTCTTTGATCCATTTTGAGTTACTTCTGTCTGATCTAAGGTAGGGGGTCCCAATTCATTCTTTTGCAGATGGATACCCAGTTGTCCCAGCACCACTTGTTGAAAAAGACCAAAAAACTGTTTTGTTGTTGTTCTGTGTTGTTTTTACTTTATTTGTTTTCTGATTTTAAACTCCACGTTTGCTTTAATCTTGTCCACATACAGTTTATTTTTGTTGCTCATTTTGTCAGATGTCTGATTCATGTATTATTTACTCTTACATAAGTGTGTAAGGCAATGAATTTTCCTTTGATTACTTTGATTATATTGCATAGACTCTGGTACACAGCATTGCTATTATTGTTTTCTAAAACTCTGAAATTTAGGTTTTTATTTCTCTTTTGGGCTTGAAAGTTAATAGAGGTATTTGAAACTTTTTTCCAGGTTGAATGGCTATTTGTTTTTTGACTTTGTTAATAATGTCTACTTTTGTTGCAGTTTTGGCAAAGAATTGAGTTATTACTGCTTTGTGGAATTTTTTGAAGTTTTCTCTGTGGCCTTGTGTATTGTCTATTTTTTAGATGCTCTTTAGGAACTTGAAAGTAAAGTGTATTTATTACTATTACTGGAACACAGTGATATATGTTATATATACACATTTACATATACATACATATATATTTATACTTAAAATTCATATACATACATTCACACACATATCTTATTAATTTGTTTAGTATTCTCTGTTCTTTTTTTAAAGTGTTTTTAAGGATAAAATTTTTTTTGAGTAAACTCTACCCCCAATTGGGGTTTGAACTCATGACCCCAAGATGAAAAGTCATATGCTCTACCAACTGAGCCAGCCAGGTGCCCCTCTTCTTATTTACTTTTTATTTTTATTATTTTTTTAACTTTTTATTTTATGTATTTATTTTTTTAATATGAAATTTATTGTCAAATTGGTTTCCATACAACACCCAGTGCTCATCTCAACAGGTGCTCTCCCCAATGCCCATCACCCACTTTCCCCTCTCCCCCTCTCCCCCACCCCCCACAACCCTCAGTTTATTCTCAGTTTTTAAGAGTCTCTTATGGTTTGGCTCCCTCCCTCTCTAACTTCCCCCCCCCCTTCCCTTCCCTCATGGTCTCACTTGATCTACGTTGGAGGACGGATGTATCTTTCTAGACTAATAGCCCTGGCTCTCTGCTCTCCTTATACCTGGAGTGACTTCTCTGCTGAATTTTGGGCCTTAGCTTCTCTATTCTCATTAGGAATCGGATCACTTTCAGGAAAAACTCACTTTGTTTTGTTCTTCCACATTTCATGTTTTACTAATGCAGGCTCTTCCCCTGTGCGGTAGCCCATGATAGTCCAGCTAAGCCTATGAAAGGGAAAATAGATTTAATTTTGGAGGAGTATTACAAAACTCAGTGAACACAGCTGAGATGGATTCTCTAACCTAGTCTTTTTCAGTAACAAAGATGATTCTTTTTCTCCATCTGACTGACCGACTCCATGACTAACCCTCAGTTGGTTCCACACATGGGAAAGTGCGATTTTCATGTATTGAGCCCTCTCAAGCACTGAGAGCACTTCCTGCTCAAAATAGCTTTTGTGGTCCTTCTAACATACAGAGTAAAGTTCCAGATTCTTTACTTTCCATTCCAAACACTCCCAAATTTGACTCTTAGTTCCCTTTCTAACATTCTCTTACACTACAATCCCTCCTCTACCTCACGCTCGAAACCTATCCACCCCATCTCTGACCCTGTCTAGGGCTTCCTACTGCCTGGCCTTTGTTCAAAAGTTTGCCTCGATAGGCTGCCCTCATCCATCTGCTAAGATCCTGAACTACATTTATGGCCCAGAAAGCCTTCTTTTTCTGCCTCAGTCTGCTTTGTCTCAGAAATGTGTGTGTGTGTGTGTGTGTGTGTGTGTGTACACAACCAGTTTTGGAGATTTTGGAGATTGGAGATTATGGTTTCTTTTTTGTTATCACAGATAACTGAAGAAGAGTTACCTGTACATATCTTTATTAAAAAGCTGATTGTTAAATTGATTTCTGACAGATGGATGATATGAAATTTTGGGCATGAAGGATCAGAACAGGTTGTCTGGGGTCTGAGAGTGATTTGTGGGCAGTTGAATGGGTAGAGAACCCTGAATCAAAATATTATAGGACTTAGGGGTACCTGGGTAGCTCAGTTGGTTAAGTGTCCAACTTCAGCTCAGGTCATGATCTCACAGTTTATGAGTTCAAGCCCTGCATTGGGCTCCATGCTGACAGCTCAGAGTCTGGAACCTGCTTCTGATTCTGTGTCTCCCTCTCTCTCTGCCCCTTCCTGCTTGTGCTCTGTCTGTCTGTCTGTCTCTCTCTCTCTCTCAAAAATAAATGAAAACATTAAAAAAATTTTTATAGGATTTCAACATAGCTAGTTATGTCTATCTCATTAGATTGAAAATTCTCCACATGTAAGGATTATCAGTGTCTTATTTGCCTGGCACTCTACCAGGTCCAGAGCTGGTGCTTAGTCTCTGTGGAATGAATGAATAAATGAATGAGTGAATGAATGAAAACTTTTTGACGCCTTTGAGAGTATAGCTGAAGAAACAGAAATTACAACTAAAGAAATCTGGGACAGAACGGAGTGTGGAGAAATAAACCAGGAAAGAAATCTACTTTAATTCTCTTAAATTGTGTCTCTCACACTTCCTAGCACATTGTATTTAGTAAGTTTTAATAAAAATATACAATGCAGGGGTGCCTGGGTGGCTCAGTTGGTTAAGCGGCTGACTTCGGCTTAGGTCATGATCTCACGGTCCGTGAGTTCGAGCCCCGCATCAGGCTCTGTGCTGACAGCTCAGAGCCTGGAGCCTGTTTCAGATCCTGTGTTTCCCTCTCTCTGACCCTCCCCCGTTCATGCTCTGTCTCTCTCTGTCTCAAAAATAAATAAACGTTAAAAAAAATTAAAAAAATATATACAGTGCACACAATATGTGATCAGTACAGATACAATATGGTCATTCATTCTTCTCTTGGGTTCAGAGAATGGCATACCTATCAATCATCTAGAGTAAAGTATGTTTAGAGAGTTTTAATGGGTCTCAGCGGAGGTCTCTTTCCCTAGCTTCTGGGCCCATGGCAGGAGGGAACCAGACCAGCATCTTGGAGTTCCTCCTCTGGGGATTCTCCGAGCGGCCAGAGCAGCAGCACATCCTCTTCCTGCTGTTCCTGTGCATGTATGTGGTCACCGTGACTGGGAATCTGCTCATTGTTCTGGCCATTGGCACTGACGCACGTCTTCACACACCCATGTACTTCTTCCTCGCCAGCCTGTCCTGTGCTGACATCCTTTTCACCTCCACCACCGTGCCCAAGGCCCTGGTGAATATCCAGACCCAGAGCAGGTCCATTTCCTATGCGGGATGCTTGGTTCAGCTCTACTTCTTCTTGACTTTTGGGGACATGGACATCTTTCTCCTGGCCACAATGGCCTATGACCGCTACGTGGCCATCTGCCACCCTCTCCACTATAAGATAGTCATGAGCCGCCAGCGCTGCACCCTCCTGGTTACTGCCTGCTGGGTCCTTACGAGTCTTGTTGCCATGACCCACACTTTCCTCATCTTTCGACTTTCCTTTTGCTCTAAGAAGATCATTCCTGACTTCTTCTGTGATCTGGGACCTCTGATGAAAGTGTCTTGCTCTGACACTCAGGTCAATGAGCTTGTGCTGCTCTTCTTGGGAGGAGCAGTCATTTTAATCCCCTTTATTCTCATCCTGGTCTCATATATCCACATTGTGTCAGCCATCCTCAGAGTCCCCTCTGCCCAGGGAAGGCACAAAGCCTTTTCTACATGTGGGTCCCACCTTGCTGTTGTTGCCCTCTTCTTCGGGACAGTGATCAGGGCTTATCTGTGCCCCTCATCCTCTTCCTCCAACTCCATAGAAGAGGATACGGCTGCTGCTGTCATGTACACAGTGGTAACTCCCCTGCTGAACCCCTTCATTTACAGCCTGCGGAACAAGGACATGAAGTGTGCCCTGGCGAGATGTCTCAGGGGCAAAGTCTTCTTTTCCTTGGGCCAGTGACCTCCGAGCTGATACTGCAGGTGTCCTCCATGCCCTCCAGGGAAGTCTCTACCTCAGGCTTTTCTCTAGATCCTCACCTCAGAAGTCTCTACCTCAGGCTTTTCACTTCTGACGCCCACATATGTCTATGACAACTCCCCTCCCTGAGTCCCTTCATGACTTTGATATTGTTAAGGAAAGTCAAGATTTTGCTTCGTGCTTTAAAGTTAATATGTTAAGAGTTGCTTATTTACTCATTTATTTTACTTATCACTTTTCACAAGGAGAAATGTCTTTTGCAATGTTTCTAATTCTAAAAGTCCGTGCAGACTTGTATTCTAGTTCACTAAAATTCAATTAGCAAGGTCATGGAAAGTGGGCCAATGATCAGAATATTAGCAAGTAAGGTCAATATTGGATGGCAAAGAGTTTATGACTCTAAATAAATAAATATATATATTCTAAAATAAAGGGACTCCATTTGCTCTTGTTAAAATCCATTGAGTTTCACTCATTACCAACTAGGGTAGGTATACAACCCATAATTCAGAATAGCCTTCAAGGTGATGGCCAGTTATGAGCTGGAAAGTTTTAAGCAAAAGGGTAGTGAGACAAGACACAGTCCCCATTACTGTGGGTTATCCCAAGGTTATAAATAAAGTTTGTTATCTCTACTCTCCACTGGTAGAATATATAAGACCTTCATGCCTGAAGGGTGTGAGTTCTTACTCTTGTCTTTTTGTAGCAGGTGACTGAAATTGTTCATTAACATTTATTACTGTACATGGAAGCACTAAGAAATACCCAAGTGAATACCCTAGGTTTAAGGCATATTATTTCCTGTCCCCAAGTAGTAGCAACCCTATCTTCCTGCTAATCATTGTCAATAGTCCTAGTTAGGAAAGTGACACCCATCTTTTCCTGTGGGCCTACTGTATAAGGAGCACAAAATGTCAGAAGGCAATCACAGCTTTTATTTAGTGGATTCCTTCAAGGGAGTGAGGTATTTACACTTTGTTCAAAACGGTAAAAGGGACAAAGGACTAGTGTCTAGAATGTATAAAGATGTTTCAAAATACAACAGTTAAAAAAATACCATCAGGAAATAAGCAAAAGATATGAACAAACATTTCACAGGGGATACACAGATGGCAAATAAGCACATGGAAAGATGTTCGGCACCATTAGGGAAAGGCTGATTGAACCACATTTGTCAGAATAGCTAAAATAAACAGTGGCAACATCAAATGCTGGTGAAGATCTAGAGAAACTGCACCACTCATACTTTGCTGGTGGGAATGTAAAATATTACCGCCAGTCTACACAGTAGTTTGGCAGTTTCTTATGAAACTAACATGCAGGTACTATACAACCCAACAATTGCATTCCCTGGAATTTATCCCAGAGAGAGAAAAACTTATGTTTATTAAAAAACCTGGACACAAATGTTCACAGAAGCTTAACTTTATCTTATTTTAACGTTTATTTTTGAAAGACAGAGAGAGACAGAATGTGAGCGGAGGAGGGGCAGAGAAAGAGGGAGACACAGATTCCAAAGTAGGCTCCAGGCTCTGAGCTGTCAGCACAGAGCCCCTTGCGGGACTCGAACTCACAAACCCGCAAGATTATGACCTGAGTGGAATCAGATGCTTCATCAACTGAGCCACCCAGGCGTCCTGAAGCTTTATTTTAAAACCAGCAAAGGAGAGGCATCTGGGTGGCTCAGTTGGTTAAGTATCTGACTCTTGCTTTCAGTTCAGGTCATGATCTCATGGTTTCAGGAGTTTGAGCCCCATGTAGGGCTCCATGCTAATGGCATGGAACCTGCTTGGGATTCTCTGTCTCCTCTCTTTCTGTCCCTCCCTCCCTTGCACTGTCTCTGTATCCCTCAAAATAAATAAATAAACTTGAAAAAAAAGAAAACCAACAAAGGAGTAATACCTAGAATTTATAAGAAGCTTCTGCCAAAGGGAGATAGAAATAAAATCTAGAACAAAGATGGGTAAAGTATATAAGAAGGAAATTTCATAAAGAGAAACCCAAATTGTTAACAAAATATGAAGAAATGTTAAACCTCACTGGTAAATCAGAAAGTAATGGGATGATCTTTACACCAATTGGACTGTCAGACTAGAGTCTGATGATACTAAGTTGGTGAGAATATGAGAAAAGTAGAAACAGCATGTACTATGATGGGAAGGTAAACTAGTAGAGACAATCAAAAGAGCAATCTATCAGTCCTTGACAAAATTAAAATTAAATATGTCTAGCAAAATTAAAATTATATATATTTATAGATATATTTTTATATATTTCGATATAAACATACTTTTTCAAAACTAAAATTAACTATATAGAGCAAAATTAAAATTAAATGTATATATATGAGATATATATAAAATTCTGCTAAGTACCTATAGATTTCTCTCCTGATTATCTCTACTAGGATATACATTATAGGTATATATAGTGTATATATACACATATCCATCCATCCATGAATCTATCTATCTATCTATCATTATCATCTGTCTATCTCCTATTACCTAGTAGCCTCATTCCCGGGTGTATGCTTAAGAGAATATGTCTTAGAGTCTATAGAGAAACATACACAAGGCTATTCATCACAGTGTTATTTATAGCAGTGTGGAGTTAGGTGTTCACCACTTCGGCAAATGGATAAATGAAATCTGGTGGATACATACAGTGGACTACTAGGTAAAAGAAGTATCACTCTAGGTATACATAGAGCCACATGAATAGATGTTCTCTATAATTTTTTGAAGTGTGATTACAAATACATGGGCTGGTATATAGAATAAAAATAATTGTGTATCTACTATTCAGCTTAGTAATCTTAAAATGTCATTTTGTGTGTATTTGTGTGTGTGTGTGTATTTATTTAGTTAGTTAGTTTTAAGTTCATTTATTTATTGTCAGAGGGTGGAGGAGAGAATCCCAATCTGCACTGTCAATGCAGAGCCCAATGCAGACCCCAAACTCACAAACTGTGAGATCATGACAAGAACTGAAATCAAGAGTTGGTTGGATGCTTCTAGCCCTTTATCTGATATGTCATTTGCAAATATCTTTTCCCATTCCATTGGTTGCCTTTTAGTTTTGTTGATTGTTTCTTTGCAGTGCATAAGCTTTTTATCATGATGAAGTCCCAATAGTTCATTTTTTGCTTTTAATTCCCTTGCCTTTGAAGATGTGTTAAGCAAGAAATTGCTGTGACTGAGGTCAAAGAGGTTGTTGCAATGTACCATGGGAATCTACCCCCAAAAACCAAGAGCACACTTGGCACACTGTATGTTAGCCAATTTGACAATAAACTATATTAAAAAAAAAAAAGTTGGAGGCTGAACTGACTGAGCCACCCAGGTGCCCTTGTGTGTGTGTGTGTGTGTGTGTGTGTGTGTGTGTTTAAATAAAACATTAGAATTACAGTTGAGAGAACTTTTGAACTCCTAATCCCATGTTAGTTTTTCCTTCTCCAGAGGTAATCACTATCTTTAACTTTGTATTTGTCATTCTTATGCATGTTTTTATAATTTTACTTGAAAGTTGTGCACCCACAAAAGGAGTTAGCATTGTTTTTCATATTTCAAAATTTTATTTCAATGGTATCATCCAGTATGTATTCTGAAACTTGCTATTTTCACTCAGATTATGTCCTTGAGATTTGTCCATGTTGATCCACATACTCAAGTTCATTATTTTTCCTGCCGTAATAGGTTTATGCTACTATTTGTCTACCTATCCTCCTGTTGAAGGATATTTCAGTTATTTCTAGTTTTCACCATTGTAAACTATGCTGAAATGAACTTTCTTGTACATTTCTCTTTGGGTACGTGAATGAAAGTTCTCTAGAGTATATTGATAAGTATGAATTGCTGGAAGGAGGGCGAGGTGCACCTTAAATCCTACTAGTGCATGCTGTTGGTGCTTTTCACTGGTTGGTTCATCCCTGCCTACCAGCTGCTATGAATGTTGGCTGCTAATGACTTATGACTGCCCTTTCTCTGGTGGTAGAAGTTAAGCACCCCCCCCTTTTACTGCCCTGGGAAGTAGAGGGGGATCCAGTGGCCAAGGACTGGCTGACACTGGGTAGACAAAGCTAGCTCCTTACCTCTGGATGGATTTGATTCATTGGATGCAATTTATGTTCTTGAGTTCCTCTGAAGACCAGGCTGAAACTAATATACTGAGTCCCTACTTACCCCCATCTTCTTCTGAGGGCACTCCTTCGATAGACCACTCTCACAATTCCCATAAGCCAGGGAATCTGACCCAAGGTAATAATAATGTTTTGCCAAAGACTCTCCAAAATGGTTGTATCAATTTATGCAGTTGAGCTGAAGCTCAAAGGCTGAGAAAAAGAAAGCCATTCAAGGAGTTGAGGAAAGAGTTCCAGGCAGAGGGAAAACAAAGACAAAAGCTCTGAGATGAAATAGCTCTGTAAATTCAAAGAACTGAGAGAAAGTCAGTACCGCTGAAGTTTTGGGAACAATAGAAAGAGAAGGATAGTGGTTGGGCTTGTAGATACGTGTAGGAGTGAGGCCAGGCAGGACTTATAGGCTGTTTTACATTTTTTCTAATAGTAATAGGAAGTTCTTGAGATGAGTTAAGCAGGAAAGTGATGGGGACCAGCTTAAGCTTTAAGAAAATTACTCTGGTGTATATAGAGAATGGATTGGAAAGAGGTAAGAGAAGCAGGGAGTTGGTGTCCATAGAGCAAGGAGAATGGATCATAAAAAATAGTGTTAGTGCAAAAAGTAAGAAACATGATGGGATCTACAACATAATATTCTTTGTGTATATAAAACACACGACATACAAACAGATGTATTCTTCGGGGATACATGTGTATATTGAAGTGGCTGCCTATGTAGGGGAAAAAGAAGTGAGTGGAGATTGGAGCTTATAAAAGACAATGAAGCCAGAGACATGCTTTGCAAGGAATGGAGGTGATAATGTGCCTTGAATCGGGGTCTATAATTTACTCAATTCTACACCCAAAGAAAACAAAAATCGAGACAGCAGCAACCACCACTTTCCCCACCACTATTTTCCCTCCCTTGGAGATCCCTGTTTGGAATGGGGAAAGGTCAAAGATTGTGCCCCACTTTGCTTCAGAGAGTAATAACTTGTTGTTCTGAGGGCCTCCGGGACCAGGTTCTCAGAGAGACATTAAAAATAATCTAACCTTTTACTTACTATGTGGCTTCACTGGGTTGCAGAGACTTTCCCTAGTGATCGATTCAGCATCTTAGTCAGAACCTGAAAGCCAAAAGAAGCAGAAATTCTCTGGAGCCTCATTAGTGAGGAAACAGATGGAGCCTTGAGGCAGTCTGCTGACTGGTTCTGGTGCGATTCCCCTGATGCAACTTCGCAGCCTAATTCCTCAGTTCCCTGGGGAGTTCCATGGAGCCAGCCCTGTCTCTGGGTTCCAAGAGAATCCAGGCTGAGATATCTTGTCTTTGCACAAGTTTATATCCTGGTCCCAGGAGACCTGGAAATCAACTTCTCCCATATGTGATGTAGCTCTGTGACCTCATCACCCAGGGCAGGGATCGACACCCATTAGGTATCAGCAAATGTCTGCAGAGAAAAAGTGAGTGCCTGAATGCTTGACTGAGGACAAGGGCCTTGATATTTTCCTTTAAGTGCTCATGAAAGCATATGGCATACTGTCCAGATGTATTTGTCGACTCATGTTCAAAGAATTAGTTAAGGTTGCTTCTTCGTGTCTCTGTGTAGCTTTGAGAGACTTAAAGTCCTGGTGACCAGCAATCATGTTTCTGGAGGACTGTGTGTCAGTTTTATCCAATGTCATGCTGCTCTGAGGGACTTCAGAGCCTCCTTCTCCGGATACTGTTCAAGAAACTCCCAATTCCAAATGTATTGGGCAAAAGCATCCATGGACCGTAGTAGGTTCTCAGTGATTAGCATCTGAGCTGAGGAGTATGGAGGAAGCCAAATCTTGCTGAATGGAACCTTAACCAAATAACCTCCCAATAGGCAAACACTAGCAATGTCTTCTAGGTCCCAAATCTTGGGCTGGGGCCTGTAGACCTTGAGAGGAATGAGTGATTCTCACCCAGAGAAACCCGAGGTCTTGGTCCATTGGGAAACAAGCATAAGTAAATATCACCTCTAATCCCATCACCCAGAGACAACTGCATGCCACATATTGGTATATTTACTTTTAATATTTTTGTGTACATATAGAAAGTGTTCCTTCTTGTTGTCTTATCACATAAGAAATTTCCCATGCTCATAAATGTGTTGCCTAATATTTCACCTGTCATAGGTACCATCATATATGCTTAAGCATTTCCTAGTTGATGGGCATTTAAGCTCTTTTATTTTTAAAGTTATAAACAGTATTGTGATGGATATCTGTTTATAAGCTGATTCCATTTTGAATGATTTATCAGGACATGTATCCCTAGCCGTGGAATTATAGGGTCAAATTATATGTCTCCATGGCTCTAATCATCTTTTCTTTTCATTTGAGAGAGAGAGAGAGAGAGAGCACATAAGAACTGGGGAGAGGGGCAGAGGGAGAGAGAGAATCTGAAGCAGGCGCCACACTCAGCACAGAGCCTGATGTGGGGCTTGATCCCATGACCCTGGGATCATGACCTGGGCTGAAATCAAGGGTCAGACCTTCAACGGACTGAGCCACCTAGGTGCCCTTCTAGGTATCTTTTATATGCTAATGTATTCCAAATGTGTGCCACCACCTAAGAGGTTTTATACCTAAATACCTTCTTGCCATCTACCCTGCTCACCTCTCAGAAACTCTAACTCTTCTCTATATTAATTCATTATGCTCTCTCCCCAGGTCCCCCAAGTCAAAAATAAAGGATCATCCTTGATTTTAACCTTTCTTGTATCTCTAAGATCCAGTCCCCTCTTGATGCTTCACGATTTCATCTCCAAACATAGCTAGATCATCTCTTTTCCTATCTCTCCTGCTCCCATCCTAGCTCAGGCCACCTTCCCTACTTGCTGGGCCGCTGCTCTCTCTGCTTCTGTTCCTGTCTGCCTCCAGCCCAGTCTCCTTGCAGCAACCAGAGTGGTCCATTCAACCTAAACCAAACCATCCTGCTCCCCCAGCTGAAAATGCTTCAGTGGCTTCTCGTTGCAGTTATGGCATGAAAACCAGGACGACTTTCTGGCTTGATCTGCCTTTACACACCTCTGCATCTCAACCTGTTCCTCTCGCAGCCTTGCTGACAAACCACTAGCACTGGCATTCTTTCAGCCCTCAAACACACGTCTGTGGTTTTGAAGATCCTGTTCCCTCTCTCTGGAAGGCTCCTTCCCCGACTCTCAGAGGAGCTGGCATCCTCTTGGCCCTCTGGTGGCAGCTTGAACGTCTCTCAGACACACTTTCCCTGACCAACCAATCTACGAAAGTGCCCACTCCTCCTCCAGTTATTCTCTGTCTCAGATTATGGTTTCCTGGGGACACTCATTGTTGTGATTAGTTTTTTCCTTGTCTGTTTGCTTTTAGAAGATCTCTTCTGTACTGGTCTGTAAGCTCCATGAAGGGAGGCAATCATGTCCATCTCATTCTTGGTTTCCCCAGCACCTAGCCCAATGCCTGCCATCAGTAAATATACATGAATACAATAAGGAGGGAGGGGAGACCCCCATAACTGAGGTTTTTTTTTTTGATGAGGGGTGTTGGTTGTCTGGGCTGCTCCTAAAAGGGGATTTGGCTTGTGAAGACTGAGTGCAAGGACTTCAGCAGCAGCAAGAACCCAACTCTCCAAACTGCCTCCATGGGGTCGCTGGGTGGTGGCACCAGCGCAGCTCTGACCATCTCATCATTTGACCAGTGGAGGGCTTGTTATTGTTAGATTTCAAGGGGGGGGACACTGAGGCCTAGAACAAGTCAATAAATGAATCACAGCCCAACTAGTAGTGGAGCCAGGAACAACCCGAGATCATTCTCCCCTAACAGTGTGTCTGTGGCATTACTCTGTCCTAGATGGGGACTGCGCATGGAAGTCTATGAGACTTCCAACCATGAAGCTGGAAGCATTTTCCTTGAAATTGGTTTTAAGGTAATGAGCTCCCCATCAAAGGGAGATACGAAGACAAGACAAAATGTTCTCCCCATCAAAGGGAGATACGAAGACAAGACAAAATGTTCTCCCCATCAAAGGGAGATACGAAGACAAGACAAAATGTTCTTTAGATGCTAAAAATCCAGTTCTTCTCTTTAGATGGTGTAGAGGGGGGTAGATGGGCTTGTTTGAATCTAGAATCCTTTCATCACTGAATCAGTGGTGCTAGGAGTTTGGTAAGAGAGAGAATGGGCTGGGGCACCTGGGTGGCTCAGTCGGTGAAGCATCTGACTTTGGCTCAGGTCATGATATGGTTCGTGAGCTTGAGTGCCCCATTCAGCTCTATGCTGATAGTTCGGAGCCTGGAGCCTGCTTCAGATTCTGTTGTCTCCGTCTCTCTCTGCCCCTCTCTCACTCGTGCTATCTCTCTCTCAAAAATAAGTAAATGTTAAAAAATTAAACAGAGAGAGAGAGAGAATGGGCTGAAAGGATCTATGGTTTGGGAGTTCTAAAATCATCCTATCCACCAAAAATAGGAAAGAGGGGGAGTGGGCTGGTGGGGGAGGCAACAAAGTGAAAGAAGAGAGAAGGAGAATCTGGTTTACTTCTTGTAAATAAGACCCATTTCCCAATACCCTTGTTCATTGGAGTGATTACCCATGTTTGTCAGAAGGAGCTGCCTTGGGATTGCTTCCCTGAGGCCGTCCCAAAACTAACAAATAGGCCTGACACAGTCCTGACTCAGTCACTTCCTTCCTGAACTTGAGACTCAGGCACCAGCTCTTGGGTCCCCCAGCCTTGCTGGGGTGCTCACAGACTTACAGTTGGTCTCCTCTATTAGGGGACCAAAGATCCAGGTACCAGCTCCTCTGCTTTTCACCTGTACCCTCCAGCCCTGAATCCCACAGTCTTACTTAAGATGCTTCGTGTTCTGACTGTGAATTTTCATTGAATGGAGGAGAAAAGTGGAGGCAACAGAACCAGTGAGCTCTAAGACCAGCACAGAGCTGTGGGTAAGGTTTGGACATCATAGCCTCTCTCTCTCTCTCTCTCTCTCTCTCTCTCTCTCTTCCTTTCATTATCTTTTCTCCTCTCCACTTTCTCAGTCACACAAACACACTCACATACTTTGAAAATTCTTCATATAATCTAACTTTTAGTATTTAAAGGTAATTAGCAGTCCCTCCAATATTTTCAGTGCTCTGTTGCATGTAGTTCCCAAGCCTGCAAGGAAGGCTTCATGGGTGGGACGGAGAGGTTCGGGGAGGTTGCACGGCATCCTCAGGCTGCTGCAGCTAGGGAGCAACAGAAGAGGTGAGAAAGGCCAGTTTTCCAACATCGTGTTTGGAGCCCTTTTCTGAACTGTGCCTACAGCTTCTGCCCTCCTGCTGAGCAGACCTGCAGAGGGGTTTGTGCCTCTAAGGCCACCTGACCACACAAGTGTTCAACCTGCTGAGTCGTACAGATTCAGAACAGCATTTCTGTACAATCAGAACCACCAGGTGATGGCTAAAAAGGACTTGGTTCTCAGCACAAAGACACCGACTCATCTCAAGGACCTGAACCTCTTTTAAAAATCTGCATCACAGGTGATTCTGATGCACACGAAGGTGTGGGGGACACTTGCCTTGAGGACTAGAAAGCAGAAGGGCCAATGTCCCTTGAGTGTCCAGCCCTGTTACCTGCCTCTGACCTCACTCCTATCAGTCAGGAGCCTGAGAGAGCCCTGAATCCAGGCACCCAGCTGGTTGTGGAGGGTGTATTTCCCTGTTCCTCCTTCTCATCGTCACAACATGGGGTACACATCACTAGCTCGAGAAAGATTAACCTGCACGTTTTCTATTTTATTGTGTAAGAGGAAGCTGAAATTTTAATTTAGCTGTTATTGCAAAAATATTTGCATATATAAATGAGAAAGGTTTTTTTTGTCACTTTTGATGTCCATAATCATGGATGTATTTAATGGATTACATAATTTTTTAGAACAGCTTTATTGAGATGTAAGTCAATACTATTAAAATTAACCCATTTAAAGTATACAGCTCAATGGTTTTAATACAGTCACAGAATTGTGCAACTATCACCACAATCTAATTTTAGAACATTTTCATGACTCCCCAAAGAAGCCCAGTACCCATTAACAGTCACTCCCATTTCACCCTTCCCACCACCCCTGGCAACCACTAGTCTACTTTCTGTCTATTTGCCTATTCTGTAGGCGGATTTGCCTATTCTGTATTGTTTTTTTTTAATATTTGTTCATTTTTGAGAGTGAGAGAGACAGAGCATGAGTGGGGGAAGGGCAGAGAGAGAGGAAGACACAGAATCTGAAGCAGGTTCCAGGCTCTGAGCTGTCAGCACAGAGACTGATGCGGGGCTCAAACAGAGGGATCACAAGATCGTGACCTGAGCTGAAGTTGGACACTTAACCTGATTGAGCCACCCAGGCGCCCCTATTCTGTAATTTTTTAAGCAAAATATCTACTGTTGAGTGTTTATGTTGTTTCTACATTTTTCCTGTTACTAACAAGGCTCTGATACACATACATACATTTTTTTTTGCTTTTTTTCTGGCTATAGTCTTAAGATAAATTTCTAGAACTAAAAAGTACTTAATCAAAAGCATGTTCTTTTGTTTGTTTGTTTCCAGAATCACAAAATGACACTGCTGAAGTGTACATTTTTCTCCTTTTTGGTGTGTGTGGAAAATACCCAGTAATGTGGAGAAAATCTTTTTCAAGAGTAACTCCGTGTGTGCGTGTGTGTGTGTGTGTGTGTGTGTGTGTGAAATGTACTTTATAGCAGATTTCTATGACCTTCAGGAAATACAAAATTCAATTTACAGAACACTGGAAGACCAGGTATAAGCAGTCTGGTATTTGCTTCCATGTTCAGCATGAACACAGTGATTTCTAGCATAAAAGCATAAAGTTCCTGGATCTCAAGTATCTTCAATAGCTGCCAGTCTAATTTAAGACTATTGTGCTTGCTTCTTCAAGAGATACCTTTCTCAATACTTGTGACTTAGCCTTAAAAAGTCCATTTTGCTATTTCCTTGAGGTATTGAGTTAATTAAAAAAACTTCTTTCTCTTCATCTTGATTTACTTGTAATGAAAGCTGTAAAAATTAAAACGTGTTTCACAAGTGAGATTGGCAATGATGAAGGAGCCTGACAGTTTCCATGACATTACTTTGGGGAGTGGGAGCTGAAACTATCTTTTTGGAGGACACTCTGGCAATATGTATGAAAATGGAAAGCATGCATCCCTTTGACTATAAAAATATATCCAAACATGTATGGACAAAAATATTCACCATATTTCTGTAACAGAGAAAATGGGGGAAAAAATCTACATATCCATCATCAGAATATTGATAGAAGTATGTGTGGTATTATCATAAAATGAAATAGTATACAACCATTAAAAATGATGAAAATATTGATTTAGACAATGTTCTCCAGTGCATTGTTGAGTGAATAAAAATGATTTAATGAAAAAACAAAACTGAAAGAATTTCACCAAAATGCCAATGGAATCTGGGGTGATTTTTACTTTTTCTTTTCTTTTTTTTTACATTTTTCTGTGTTGCTTGAATTTCCATAATGAATTTTTTTTGTTTATAATTAATAGATTGCAATACAGTAAAAAGCTAATTTTATTTGGAAAAAATCCATGAATATCTTTAAAAACGTATATTTAAGGGGATGGGTACATTTCAAATTAGAAGTTAACAATAAAGTGAATACAAGTTTAAAATGGAAGTTAACACAGATGTCATAATAAAGAGTAAAAAGACTGGCACATACAAAAAAAAAACAACTATGGACCAATCCTACTTATAAATAAGAAAAAACAGTATGGTTTAATATCAGGAAAGTTATTATCAGTGATAAACAGTGAAAAAGCATCCGATCAAAAATGCCACATCCATATCTGATTATTACAATACTATCATAAATTACAAATAGAAAGATAATTGCTGAATATATATACTCTCTTTTGCTTAAAATCCTTTACGGCTCCTAACTGCACTTAGAATAAAATTTTAAAACCTTAACAAGACTGCCTGCTCTGGACTCTGCTGGCCTGCATGACTTCATATCTCACCGATACCCTCCTCACTCTGCCACACTGGCCCTTACTTATTCAATAAGTAGACACAGCAAACCCTTCCTCAGGGACTTTGCACACACATCTCTATCTACAAGGCTCTTTGCTCAGGACTTCATAAGACTGACTGCTTTTTTGTCCTTCTTTGTCTCAACAAAAAAGACATTAAAATATGGGAAGTGGTTATTTATCTCCACTTGGTAAATTAAATCCAGTCTAGTTATATTCTCTCATTTTTTTGAAAGCTTTTATTCCACTTACAGTAGATTTTCAAAAGAAAAAGACACAATAAACTGTTTTAATCTTAAATACTTTTTTTTAAAGCTTATTTATTTATTTGGAGAAAGCATGAGTCATGAGGGGTGCAGAGAGAGAGAGAGAGAGAGAGAGAGAGAGAGAGAGAATCCCAAGCAGCCTCCACACTGTCAGCACAGAGCCCTACGTGTGGTGTGGCTCCATCCCAGGAACCATGAGATCATGACCTGAGCCAAAGTCAAGAGTCGGTCACTTAACCAACCGAGCCAGCAAGGTGCCCCTAATCTTAAATACTTTTAAACTGTTTTTGGTACAATATGAAATGTTGGTCTAATGTTTTCCCTTAAATAGACAGCTATCCCAATACCATTTATTGAATAACGCAATTTAAAGTACTACCCTAGGGGTGCATGACCTGAGCCAAAACTAAGAGTCAGATGCTTAACTGACTGAGCCACCAGGCACCCCAGATCTTTAAACATTTCTAGAGTATTGTAAGATGATAGAATTTTAAATAAGACATAGACATTATTCCTGTAATATTAGGTATGCCAGAATGGAAGTTGATGGAATGACTGAATTGCGTAAAGATTTTCCCCATTATATGTTTGTGCCTGTTATTAGTTTGTTGTTAACTTAAAATATTATATTTTTAATTTTTGGAGGAACCTCCATACTGGATTTAAAAAAAAATTTTTTTTTATGTTTATTTATTTTTGATAGAGTAAGACAGAGTACAAGAGGGGGAGGGGCAGAGAGAGAAGGAGACACAGAATTGGAAGCAGGATCCAGGCTCCGAGCTGTCAGCACAGAGCCCGACATGGGGCTTGAACCCACAAACTGCGAGATCATGACCTGAGCCGAAGTCGGATGCTTAACCTACTGAACCACCCAGGCGCCTCCATATTGTTTTTTACAAAGACTGCATCAGTTTGCATCCCCACCAACAGTGCCCTAGGGTTCCTTTCTCCACATTCTTGCCAACACTTCTTGTTTCTTGTCTTTTTAATATTAGCCGTTCTGAATGGTATGAGGTGATATTGTGATTTTGATTTGCATTTCCCTGATGATGAGTGATGTCGAGCATATTTTCACGTGTCTGTTGGCCATCTAGATGTCTTCTCTGGAAAAACATCTATTCAGGTCCTCTGCCCATTTTTTAAAATGGGATTGTTTGGGGGTGCCTGGGTGGCTCAGTCGGTTAAGCGTCCGACTTCAGCTCAGGTCACGATCTCGCGGCCCGTGAGTTCGAGCCCCGCGTCGGGCTCTGGGCTGATGGCTCAGAGCCTGGAGCCTGCTTCCGATTCTGTGTCTCCCTCTCTCTCTGCCCCTCCCCCGTTCATGCTCTGTCTCTCTCTGTCTCAAAAATAAATAAACGTTAAAAAAAAATTTTTTTTAAATGGGATTGTTTGGGGGTTTTGGTGTTGAGTTGTGTAAATTCTTTATATATTTTGAATATTAACCCTTTATTACATGTACCACTTACAAATATCTTCTCCCATTCACTAGGCTGACTTTTTGTTTTGTTGATGGTTTCATTTGCTGTGCAAATCTTTTTATTTTGGTGTAGTTCCAGTAGGTTATTTTTGCTTTTGTTTCCCTTGCCTGAGATTTCACTTATACGTAGAGTATAAAAAGCAAAAGAAACAAACAAAAAAAAAAAACTCACCAAATAGACTCTTAAATGCAGAGAACAGACTGGTGGCTGCCAGAAGGGAGGTGGGTGTGTGGATGGGTGAAATAGGTGAAGGAGATTAAGAGGTACCAATTTCCAGTTAAAAAATAAGCCGCAGAAATGAAAAGTATAGGATTGGTAATATAGTCGATAAAATTGTAATAATATCATACAGTGACAGATGACTACACTTACTGAGGTGAGTGTTGTATAATGTATAGAATTTTCAAATCCCGTTGTACACCTGAAACTAATATAAATTGCATATCAATTATACTTTGATAATAAATTTTTAAAATTATAAAATTTAATCTAAGACATTTTAATTCTAATAAAACAGTTAATTTTGCTTATATGAATGTTCATATTCATTGGTGCCTATGTTGCGGACAGGTGGGAAAATGCATGGAAGCAACCAGAGTAGAGTCTCCGAGTTCCTGCTCCTGGGGATCTCGGAGAGTCCTGAGCAGCAGCGGATCCTATTCTGGATGTTCCTGTCCATGTACCTGGTCACAGTGGTGGGAAATGTGCTCATCATCCTGGCCATCAGCTTTGATCCCCGCTTGCACACTCCCATGTACTTCTTCCTGGCCAACCTCTCCTTCACCGACCTCTTCTTCGTCACCAACACAATCCCCAAGATGCTGGTGAGCCTTCAGTCTCAGAACAAAGCCATCTCCTATGCAGGGTGTCTGACGCAGCTCTACTTCCTCGTCTCCTTGGTGGCCCTGGACAACCTCATCCTGGCAACAATGGCCTATGACCGCTATGTGGCCATCTGCCGCCCCCTCCATTACAGCACGGCCATGAGCCCTGGACTCTGCGTTTTGCTCCTCACCTTGTGTTGGGCACTTTCTGTCCTCTATGGCCTCACCCACACCCTCCTCATGACCAGGGTGACCTTCTGTGGTTCCCGGAAGATCCACTACATCTTCTGTGAGATGTATGTCCTGCTGAGGCTCGCGTGTTCTAACACCCAAGTCAATCACATGGTGCTGATTGCCACAGGCTGCTTTATCTTCCTTACCCCCTTAGGATTCATGATCATGTCCTATGTCCGGATTGTCAGAACTATTCTCCAAATACCCTCAGTGACTGGGAAGTACAAAGCCTTCTCCACCTGTGCCTCACATTTGGCTGTGGTCTCCCTCTTCTATGGGACACTTGGTATGGTATATCTGCAGCCCCTCCAAACTTACTCCATGAAGGACTCAGTAGCCACAGTGATGTATGCTGTGGTGACCCCCATGATGAACCCTTTCATCTACAGCCTGAGGAACAAGGACATGCATGGGGCTCTGGGAAGACTGCTCCTAGGGAAAGCCTTCCAGAGGTTGACATGAGGTAATTTGGGGCATTGAAGTGGAGACTGGGAATTTCCTCTACCATGTGCAAAGCATTATCCTATGGGAGACACAGAAGTGAGTGGGACAAAGCTCCAGCTCAGAATAAGCTCATATATCTGTGATGAAGAAAAGACACCTACATGTAACCCAGAGTTCCCCAGACCTCACCAGCCTTGGCAATAAATAAGGTTATGCTAACATGAATACTAGAATTTTGCAGGATCCTGACCATAGGATCACAGTGCCACCCTCCCAGCCTTTCAAAATATGCCTGGGGAGGGGTGGGTCTCTGGTTTTCTCTAGCACACATCCACTCATGGTTCTGAGCTCTGGCCCTCTCTAAGGGGCCTGATGCCTATAAGCCACTTGGAGAAGAAGACTTGTACCACTCTGTGGCAGATGCACTGGGTAGGTTGTCCATTCCCAGCTCTGCTGGCCACAGCTCTTACTGCTTTAGCGCTAACCCATATTCTCTCTGGACACAGAACCTACTGTTCAGGCAAAGCTTGCAGACAAGTGCTTCTCCTCCACTCTGGGTTGGTTTTCATCTCTTGGGCTTCAAAGCAATAGTTGACTGTGTTTCTCCTGCTTTCCTTCTCCCTGTGGGAAGACCTTAACCTTGGGCAGTCCATCCTGTCCTTTGTTATTGTGGCTCCTCACTCCATTGCCTGTCCCATCTCTCGTGCTTGCTACCACTCTATCCTTCACTCGGAATAAAGCTCCCCAGCTTATCAACACATGCATGAACAGGAATGGCGGCGGAGGCAGTCGAAGGCAGGAGGGAACTGTAAGACTCAATCTCTACTTAGGCTCCAGCCATGTAAAATGCAATGAATGGAACCTGAGTAGCAACTGGTAAGTCACTGAACTGTGGCAGTTCCAAAGAAGGAGCAGTCCTTTGCAGATGAATCAGTGGAGCCAGATCAGATTTTGACAGATGGGGAAGTGAATTGATTTGATGTTCAATTCATTTAACTGATAATGATCGAGTGCCTCTTAGGGGGCTCAAACTGGGTTACAAACATGAACCAGGAGTTCACAATAGACGGGAAGAAGAATATTTTAATGCGATGGCTGATGGCAGTGGTCATGCTCTGTGTAGGAGGGTTGAGGGGCACGGAGGAGGAAAGCCTAGCTTGGCTTGTTAGTGAGGGAAGATTCAGGGAAGGCTTCCTTAGGGGGTTGACAGCTGGCCTGAGACTTAAGTAATGCCATGTTAAGCGCTACCCAGGGAAAGCGGGACAAAGTAAGATCACTGTGACAGAGGAGGGGAATGGTGTGGACGGGAGTCTTGCTATCTGCACAGCCAGCCAGCACTCTCGTCCCAGCCTTACCTATACCTGTGTGGTCATGGAAGTCACCTCACCTGGCTAAGCCTTGTGTTCTCATCTTTTCGTTGAGTATGACAGCATCATGTCACTCAGAGGGTAGCCGTGAGGAAAATGAGATAATGTGCAAAAGCCCTTAGAGGAATGCCTGGCCCCTAGCCAGGGCAGTTGTTATTAAGCAAGAACAGGGGGACAAAGACAGAGAGGCAGGAAACAGCCCGACAGGTGAGGGGAACGTCCTAGCCAAGTGTCCCGGGTGAACAAGCGGTCGCCAGTGGGAGGGACTTCAGATGGCCTCAAATGCCTTGTAGAGGAGCTACAATGAGGTACCATGGGATGTTTGTTAGTTTTAACTTTTATTGTTTTTATTAAACCAACAATGTACACTTCTGGCAGAAATATTAAAATCAAAATAAACCCCAAATAATAACCTGTATTTCTACTGCCCCAAAACGGCTATTTGGTATAAATTCAATTTGGTATAAATTCTAAACTTTGATCTCTGGTAATTATATATAATCATATTTTTTTCCGAATAAATTCAAATTGTCTTGAAACTTGCTTTTTCACTTAATAATACATTTCTATGTCAGTAAATATTCAGCTGCATTACCACTTACTGCCTATGCAGCCTTTCTGTGGGTGATTTAATGAAGACAGCAGAATTCATTTAACACTGTTGTTCAATATTTAGTTGCTTTCATTTCTCCTCTTGTTTGCAACATGGCAGTAAGTGTCTCATATGTACCTCTTTGTTCCCTTCTCTGATTGTTTCCTTAAGGGAAATTGGTGAAATGGAATTGCCAGGGCCAAATGCTTTATTGTTCAGAGTCTTTGATCTATTTCCTGAATCACCTTCCACAAAAGTCATAATAACCTGGACTTTCACAAAGAAGGGTCACAAGATCTTGTTTCTATTTTGTTTGTATTTATGGGCCTTGTGGGATCTGGGAAGGAGAGGAAGCACCTGAACTTTTAAGTACATCTGCAAAAGCAAAAGCAACATTGTGCTCCTTTAGCAACATTGTTCTACAAAAGCAGACAAGGTTCCTGGTGAGTTCAGCTTCTGACCTGTCACTGTCAGCCAAGCTGTGCCCACGAGAAAACAAGCCTCTCTGCCTTTTGACCATCTGACAATCCAGGGGAAGGCACTGGAAGGCAGGCACTGGCCACAAGCAGGCTGCTGCAGTGGGTGTATCACTCCCTGCCTGGTAGGATGGTGTCCCTCAGAAGCCAAAGTTCTGGTCCACAACAAATCACTTTTTTCTTGATCATCCGGAAGGGACGACATCCAGACCATAGGAGTATCTGCCTTGGACACATTTAGCAGGAGGGGGAGGGGCAGCTGGTGCTTCTGTTTTCTTCTTTGCCTCTTCACCCCAATAAAAATATCTTTTATTTAAAATCCTGAGCGTTAATAGTGCTTACTTTGGTCTTTTGAGCTGTGGCCGATTGTGAGAAGCTATTAGTGCCACAGGACCTGTAGACATTTTCCCCACAGTCTAGTTAAAAGGCCTGGGACGTAAACTCTGATTATACAGAAGTTCCCCTTAAGTGTGGTTTCGCTTTCTGTGGTTCCTGGTACCCACGGTCGAAGCAGATGATACTCCTCCTGACCTCAAAAGGTCAATAGTATCCTAATGCTAGGTCACGATGTCTATGTCGTTCACCTCACTTCATTTCCTCACCTAGGCCTTTTATCATCTTACATCATGGGGGGGGGGGCAGAGTACAGTTCAATAAGATACTTTGAGCGAAAGACCACATTCACATAATTTTTGTCACGGTTTATCATTATAATTGTCCTATTTTATTATTATTTATTATAATTGTCCTATTTATTATTGTTGTTAATCTCTTACTGTACTTAATTTATGAATTACACGTTATCATAGGTATGTATGTGTAGGGAAAAAACGGTATACAGAAGGTTCAGTACTGATGAAATTATGAAGTGGGCTTTATGAGTAAATGCTAAGAAAGAATTCTTGAGACGTTTTTGGTGCAAAAAGGTGATTTAATTATAGCAGGGGACAGGACCAATGGGAAGAAAGAGCTGCACCGAGATTGTGAGGAGGGACTGATAATATAGTTTTAATGTTGTGGTGGCAGGGAGATAGAGATAAAGTAAGTTTCTAAGGAATTTTAAAGCAAGGCTTTTAGGGCCTTGAGGGGCTAGCTGCTGTTATGATAAGGTTACTTTTAGCCTTTATTTTATTATTTTTTTAATTTTTATTAATTTTGAGAGAGAGAAAAAGAGAAAGAGGGAGGGGCAGAGAGAGAGGGAGACACAGAATCTGAAGCAGGCTCCAGGCTCTGAGCTCCACGGACCATGAGATCATGACCTGAGCCAAAGTTGGGCACTCAGCTGACTGAGCTCCCGAGGCACTCCTACTTTTAGTCTTTAATAAAACAAAAACGTTAAGGAAGTAAGGCAGCCATGAGTTCCCTGGGAAGGTCACACTCTGCATGTTTCTGGTTTCTATCAGTGGGCTGCAAGCTGTAAGGAGACTGAATTTAAGCTACATTTCTCTTGTCTTTGTGTTCCTCATTGGCCTATTTCCTATTATGTATTACTTCCAGAAGGTACCATGTTGGAAGCCCCATTGAAAAGCTGGAGTGTGTACCATCCTTTGCCCTTTGTCGGGTCTTACCCCCACTTTCCTTCCGCCTCTCCGGCTCCAGACGCCCCATGGAAGCTCTGCTTGTGGCCTCTCAGCCCCTGTCTTGGAATCAGCAAATGGTTTGTCGGGAAAGCAGTGCAATTGTCAGCAACGTCTCTCTGGGATTCCTTGCTTTCCTGTGTTTTGGCCCCTCAGGTTACTTGGTAGATCTTTGATGCCTCTCAGACTTCCAAGGGCAAGGATGTTTATTTCTTTGCTTGACTAAGAGTTTTGACACAAAATCAACAAATCTTTTAGAATGTCTTAAAAAAAAAAAAAAAAAAGGAAAAGAGTTTTATTGGAGCCCAAGTGAAGCCTGCTGCCGGCCGGGATATACAATCTTCACAAAGAAGAGTGTGCTTTGGAAAAGGAATGTTTAATCCAGGGCTATATATGTTTTTTGTTACATTGAGAGTTACAGTCATCATGGCCAAAGACGTTTCAGAAAATTAAAACCTTTATCTTATGCTTTTAGTATGTGCAAGTTCACAGGCTTCAGAGGTACAGGAACAGACACAGAACTTAGGGAGATTTTTCCTCTTATCTTTAGTTTGGAATGTTTCTTTTAGGTTATTTGCTAATGAAGCAGATGTACAATGTGTGCTCAGGGCAGAAAGATTGCCCATGCTTTGAAGTTGAATGAAGTCATTGTGATCTTGGTAAAGGTATAGCTTCCCTGGGAGCCCAGGAGCAGGGCCCACAAACATTAAAAGTTACAAATTTTCTTTATCAGGAGCACATGTAGAGCAGTCCTTCTCAACCAGAGTTCCTAAGGAATTGAGTTCTAGTAACCTAAGGTATGCATTCTATGTAGTAGGTTAACTTCTGTCCTGTGCATCTAGAATGTTGCTAGCTATGGAGCCTTGGGAGAATTGAAAAAATTGTCCATTTTGAGAAAATTGACAAAATTGTCAGAATTAAGCACAGGGCTTAATTCTGTCATGGAAACACAGTTGTGAAATGCTAGTATAAAGCATCTTATTAAACTAGCTTAGGCCACATGCCCACGGAGAATCATCACTATGGCCAGGCCAGTGATAAATGCTAGTATCTCCACTCTGGAGCCACAGGGTGGAACCCATTCCCAAGAACCACCCGGATGCCAGAGGGAAACTGGGAGCTGATAGAAAGGCAGAACCAGAAATCAGAAAGACCATGAATGTTCACTACAAGCAATTACCCAATCAAATAAAATGTAGACTTGCGGTTTCCACTCAGACTTGGAAGTCGTTAGTCATCCTCAAGATAAGAAAAAAGATGAGCAATCAAAAAACAACAACTCTTTTTAGATCTATCAAATAACTGAGGTCGCATAAATAAAAAATGAACCTTTGCTGTTGAGAACCCCGAGATTTTAGGGGCTGTTTGTCAGCACAATGTAAACTAGCCTAGCTTGCCTGCTATAGATGGAAAAAGTCTTTTTTTCGCTCAAAGCGAGACGCAAAATCATAAAGCGTTACAGGGAAAGACTATGAATCTGAAAATAAAGAGCCACAGTGAGAGGCAAATGAGCACTTATTTGGGATTAAAGAATCGCAATTCAGAGAGTACAGATTCTGGTAGAAATCCAAACAGCCCTGCTTGTAGGATGAAAGCAAGGGGCTTTTATGAGGAAAAGGAAGGGGCAATTACATGAGTTGAAGAAAAAAAGTTTTCTATCGGGTGGGAAAAGGATGTCTTTTAAGCATGTAGAGGTGGGGATTTATTGGCACCTGTGCATTTAAAGGTCATGCTTCTTAATGCGTCATATGTGTAATTAGCCTGTTAAATCTCCACCCCTGGGCATGACTTTAATGTACGATAATGAAGGAGAAAGTGAGTGAAAGGTCAGCTCTAGGGTCTATCTTGGCACAGCCTGGTTTGGTCCTGTCTTTGCCAGTCTTCATAGTTGAGTCATTCCTTTGGTAGGCATCCTGTTTCCACATTCCTGCAAGATATGCTGCTACTCAAGGGGCATAGAGTGTCAGCCATCAAGGAACGCTGGATTTTGCAGTTAGGGCTGAGAAGACCAGAGTCCTGTCTCTGCTGTCGTACCAAGGTCTGGGGACCTTTGATGGGTAATAGATAAGAGTGGTCGTGTCAAATGCTCACAGGTTAGATGGAGTGGTGGAAATAGTGATAATGTCCTCAAAATATTTTCTGGGTTCAGGCTAGGAAAAAATTCACCCAGCCTATTGTAATCAAGGGTCATTTAATGTGAAAAACTGTGGAGGCCATGAACTTGTCCCAGTTCTTTAAGGTATAGGTTGGAACAAGTCCAGCCAGAGAAAGGAAATTTCTAAGGTCTCAGAGCAGTGGTTACAAGCCACATTCCTGATTTCTACTCACAAGAATTTTGCTTGTTCTCTTTAACCCTGAAGTGTTGGGAGACCCAAGAGTATCAGAAAACAGACATACTTCAGCTGTACTCCTTAGACTGTACCGGCAGGCACTGTCCCCAAAGGCAGGAAGGCTGATAACTTGAGTGGGCCAGTGGGGTTGTGGGGAATGAACCCTGAGCACACACCTCCACCCTCCTTCTCCCCTGCCAGCCCTGCCAGCCCTACTCTCTGTTCTCCTAGGATTGGCTCCTAGTCAGAGGAAGCAGAAGAGGAGTACCGAGACTATTCTGCATCATTATACCTTCAGCAAAACTTCAACTTCCCCCCTCCCCCCGCCCAGTTAGAACGAGGGGCAGGGGAAACCCAACAATAACATCAAAGGTGCTAGTTATTACATGGCCACATGCTGATGGGAAGTGTTTCCATACTAGGAATGTTACTCTCTTCTCCGGTCCCATTCATTCTTCACTTTTTCCATACTTATCTCTGAGCTCATCAGCATCCCTGAGGCATCTTGCTTGATCATTCCAATCATCCCATCCTTTCTCATCTCCTATTCTCTTGTGTCCTTCCCCTAATTTCTGTCCTTCCTTCTCACCCCTTCTGCTCACCATCTTATCCCATCCCTCCCTGCATCCTCCCATTATATCTTCATTAATCCACTCCCACTCCTGTCCTACCTCCCACACTCTTGTGTTTTCTTCCATCCTCATCTCAGCCCATCCTCAGCTTCATGGCTCCAAGAAGAGATCACAGGGAAGCCAGGCTCCAGGTGTAGCCATGGGGCAGATTTAGGAAGGATACATTGGAGGGATGGTAGAATTGCTAGGACAGGGTAAGTAGCCTTCCAAGGAAGGCTGGAGAAGAGGTGCAAATCGGAAATGGATGAGCTGAAGGCTGGATAAACATCAAGATGAGGAAATTCTCTGGATTGGAGCTGTACTGATGTACTAATAAAGCTAGAGAGAGGAATCACTCCCAGAAGCTTCATTTATGGGCATTTTCTGAGCTAGGGGGTTTGGGAGGGGAAGATAAGATGTTGGAGGAGAGGGTTATATTGTACATTCCTTGCTGAAAACGCAAAGCAATACCTGGTTATACCTGGTTATATACCTGGTTGGCATATAAATGCTTATTCTTACAAAGGCTTTATCATATCTGTGAACAAGGGGATTCATCCAATAAGAAAGACATGGCAGGGGGTGGAGATGGGACATTGCTTTTTTGACCTGGAGATATATCATGTGTGTATTAAAGTGGTTTTAATTTAGTGAGCTATTTCTCTCTCTAGACCCTACCTGTCCACTAAACATTATATTGGGTTCTTGTGTGATAGTCAAGAGAAGGAATGGATTTTTTTGGAGGTGAAAGGTGAAGTGTAGAATAGGATAATCTTGGCACTGGGCCCATGGCTTAAAAGGTCTTTCTGTACTCTGACCTAGATGGAATCTTATGTCCCCACCAGGAAAAAAACCTTCACAGCGACATTACTGGTTACTTGGGTTAATTGGTTACCTATTATCCAGATAGCCCTTCCTTATAGGCCATTGCTCTCCAGAACTACTCGGCTTTCAAGGCCTCAGGCTTACTCAGAAAGTGAGCACAGCCATACACAAGGTGGCAATTGAGCTGGGGCACTTCCTCAGCAGAACCTAGCTTCATATCTGCCTATCTTCTTTATTTTTCTTTAGAGCCCTTATCGCTGTGTGATATTCCATATATGAAGCTTATTTATTTTATGTATTTTGTCTGTCTTCATGAAAACATGAGTTGCATAAGTGCAGAGACTCTTGTTTATTTTGTTCACCAGTTCCCTAGGAAAGCATCTGGATCCGAGAAGCAACTTAATAAATATTTGTTGTATGAATTAATGAATGAATTACATAGCATTTCTTTGCGGGACACATACATCACACAAGTCTTCAGGCAGTTAGAGATATGATTATGGGCCATTTTCTAGGTTAATGCCTTCATGGGAAGTTTTCCTTAACCCAGAAAAGGCAGGAGAGAAAGGACATTGTCAAACCTTAAGTCAGTGACTGCTTCCCCACGAGTACCCGCCACAGGGCACCCTGAACATCAGGATTTCTAAGACTGTAAATGAGAGGGTTCAGCATGGGGTTGATAACAGTATTAAAGACCCCAACCCCTTTATCCTTGTCTGAAGACTCCTTGGAACCAAGACGCATGTAGTTGAAGATACCAGTACCATAGAAGAGGCAAACCACTGTGAGGTGGGAGCCACATGTGGAAAAGGCCTTCTTTCTGCCTTCCACCGAACGGATTTGTAGGACTGCAGCTGCCACGTGTGCATAGGACACAGTGATGAGGACCAAGGGGGTTACAGCCATGAAGGCTGCTGCTACGAAGAGCAGCAGCTCATTGAGTTGGGTGCTGGAGCAGGAGAGCTGGAAGAGCTGTGGGAGGTCACAGTAGAAGTGATTGATCACATGGGGACCACAGAAGTTCAGGGTGGTTAGGGTAAGAGTGTGATTTAATGCATTGGTGAAACCCAAAGCCCAGGACACAACCACCAACATCCTCTGGACTGTCTTGCTCATTTGGGTGCTGTAGGTGAGGGGCCGGCAGATGGCCAAGAATCGGTCATAGGCCATGGCTGTCAACAGGAAGCAGTCCATACCAGCCAGGAGGTGAAAGAAGAAAAGCTGTGTGAGGCAGGCTCTATAGGGAACGGTATGCTTGTGGGACAGGAGACGGGCCAACATTGAGGGAACAGTGACGGTGATGCACCCAACGTCCAGCACTGATAGGTTCCCCAGGAAGAAGTACATGGGGGTGTGGAGTTTGGGCTCCACCAAGATGGCGGCCAGGATGCTGAGGTTGCCCCCAACTGTGAGCAGATAGGCAAAGAGGAAGACTACAAAGACCACAGACTGCAGCTGTTCTGTTTCCACTAGGCCGAGTAGAATGAACTCAGTAACAGATGTCCTGTTAACCCCAACTTCTGGTTCCATGAGTTTCTGTAAGGAAATGTCCCAGGAGGGGAGATATCAGTCCACTCCAATTTGTTTATTCAACATTAATGCTTTAAACTACCCATGTTAAAAACCCCAGGTAAGTTCTCAGCTGTCTGGGTGATGATATTCCCACTCCCCAGGTTAAACCTCATCACTCACCTCCTCCATCAACTCAGTGCCTCTGCTCTTAGCTGAGATGCCCCAAACCATCATCACTTTGTCCCTTCCATCCTCTCCTGGTTGAAAAGGTTGAAATACTTGGGGCATTGGGAAAATGAATTAAGATAAAAACAGACAGTGAGATTAAGATGGATTTCTCCATTTTACTCTGGGGCATCAGTCAAAACCAATAAGCAGATTTTACAATAGAAAAATTAATGCTATTTCCAGAGAAACCAGAAAGCATTTGAAAATCTTGGCTTCAGAGCTTCTAGAAATAAAGCTCAAACAAAGAGAGCAAGACTCAGACCCGTGATTGCAGACATCAGATAGTTGAACCGAGTATATTTATCCAAGGTGAGGAACGTAGTGCTGAAGTATAAATTCAAAATCCCTAGGTCAATAAGTTGCTGATGTTCTTGATGCCAACTAAGACTTTATAACAGCTTAATTTAAAATTATTTATTGTTTTTATAGTATCTGCTACTCACCTCTGAAACCAAAATTGCAAGCATGACCTCTGGGGCAGCTGCAGCTGGGTACCGTTAGTGTTCTACATCACACGGCCACCAACCTTCCACTTATTCTTGACTCAGACACAGCGGTTTGACCACTCGCTCTAAGAAGAGATCCTCAGGAAGTAGGCACATACTTAGAGAAGCAGATTGAGCCACGTTTTTCAGATATTATAAAAGATCCTGGTTAAAAAAAAAAATCAATGTTTCTCTATTGCTGATGGGATAAGCAGAGCTTGAACTTCCTAAGAGTAATGTTATTCCCTTGCATAGAATACACCGGAATCAGAGGGAAGTGGTTGGAGTCTAGTGACTCTAACAGAAGGGGAAAGGGTGATGGGTTCACATGAATGAAAACTTAGATGCAGTGATCTCTAAAATATGCTTAAAATTCTAGGATCACCAGATAGGCGAGAAGGAGGACCAGTCACAGGCAACTCATAATTTCTGAAATTGATGACTGATCAGTGCTTTGCAAAGGACAAATCAATGGATGGACCACAGCTCTGTACATATACTACATAAGAGCAATGAACTACTCTCTATTTTCCTTTTTTCACGTAAGCATTAGATTGTGACTGTGTCACTTTCTACCTCTGTGCTCATGCAGTTTTCTCTGGCAGCAATGGATCCCTTTCCAACTCTACATCCCAAGTATTTCAAGACTGAAGTCTGGCTGCCTGGGAGTTCCCACTGTCAAAAGCACCACTGTCTCTCTTTCTCTCCTAAGCTCTCACTATACATGATCTCATGGAATTTATTACCATGTATCTTCTAGCTAAGTCATTTCTCTATAAAGTGTATCTCCCCTACTTCTCTGTAAATGACATGAGGACCACAAGCAGGTTTCATTCAGTTTTACAATATTAATACTTATCATACTGCTTTATATATAGTAGGTACTCAGTGTTTATTAAATAGATAAATAGATGGCTCAAGCATTCATAGGATTGCAGAGAAAGAGAGCATCGGTGTGACCTAGAGTTGTCATGGAAGATTTTCGGGACATATTGGAACTGAGGCTAGACTTTTGTGAATTAGGATGAATTACGGGAGGTGTAGAGGCATTTAGCATTCTCAAAGCATTGTCCCGAGTCCCAGGTTCTCCCTCCTGAGCTATTACCACTCCCTGCTCTGGAACTCCAAAGAATACCTCCATGTTCCTTTTGATGGAAAGGCTCAGCAGGACCTGGGACTGGAGTGAAGGTTTAAGGCTGCCCGATGCAATGGGTCGTAGGCAGTGAATCAGACTCAGTGAATCCTGCTCTCCTACGCTCTCCTAAGAGTAACAGAGAACAGGCTTCCAAGAAATGGGGGTATGGGCGAAGGGGTCCAGAAAAGAAGCCAGGATCTTTGGGTCGTAGCCTCAGATCTTCCCATAAAACAGTTTCTTTTTCAGAGGCAGCAATTGTACCTCATGAAAAGTCAGATTTGAGCTGATGGCAGCAACAGAGGCCCCATCACTGTTTTGGAAGAGCAGGGAAAGAACCCCTGAGTACACTCACCTAGGCATGGGCGTAGACACAAGGGAGGCTCTTCAGGAAAGGAGATGAGGAGTTATGTAGACCCACGTATCCGCCAGAAAGGAGGTAAGGAACTAGATATAATAAATCAAGGAAACAAGCTGATATTTTCTGTACCCTAGCATTATCCTTACAGTGTTATCCCTCCAAAGAGGGAGTAGACAGATGGGGAGAAAGACAAGTTGTTTTGTAAACAACACAAGCCCTTCCTAAATATAGCAACCGTGCCTCACATCTTCTGGTATTCAAATTTTCTTTTAAAAAGATGAACAAGGGCTTTATCTCTAGCCATAGCTTTATAGCAAGTCGTTAGAGACGGTGATATAAATTCCATTTAATGGTAGGGTCACTGAGGTCCCAGGACTTGTTCACATTCTCAAGCCACCCCGGAAACTAGAGGTGTAAACGGGACTAGATATAGGTCTGCTAAGGGAGGGGTATATTTCTCAGATGTCAACCCCGAGCGGAGCCACTGAGCAGAGATAAATTAATTTCCAGACTTGTCTTGGGCCTGGGATGAGAAAGGAGCCCCAAAAGAGAGGCAGGAAGGAGAAGCTTTCTTCACACCCAGTTTCCTAATGAGTCCTCAGAAATGTGGTGTTTTTCCCCCTCAGGGCCTTGTTAGTGGGAGCCCCTGGGACTGTGTCTTAGGCACCCAGCAGTGTCTCTGGAAGTGGGGATCGAAGAGCTATATTGGGCTAGGAGGCTTTCTGGGGAGCTGTCTGCCAATATGACCATCTAGGCCGGGCTCTGAGAGATTGAGAGCCCTGGTGAAGGCGGCAGACTAGTAAACAGAAGATGCAGGAGGGTTAGGGAGGGTGTTCCTCTGACACCTATAGCCACCACTACTTATGCAACACTCCTTTCCCAAGAGAGGGTCTCTGTCTTCTCCCACCAGAGGAGCCTTCTGCAGTAGGAAATGCACTGTGGACAGACCTGTTTTCTGGCGTTCGGTGGTTGACTTTGGACAAGCTGCTGTACCCTTTTGATCCTCAGTGTCCTTATCTGTGAAATGGGCATATCCTCTACCCTAGAGCATTGCTTGCAGATTAAATCACGTAAGATTCGCTAAGCTGATGATAGACGTTTGGCAACACATCAGCATATCAACTGATAACATCTGTGGGTATTTGTTAGGCACATGGTAATATGTTACGTACTTTTTGCGCCTGGGTCCCTGTCATTCCTCACAACACCTCTTGGAAGCACCTTGTG
This sequence comes from Panthera leo, assembly GCF_018350215.1. Taxonomy (NCBI): domain Eukaryota; kingdom Metazoa; phylum Chordata; class Mammalia; order Carnivora; family Felidae; genus Panthera; species Panthera leo. The sequence goes on along the minus strand of NC_056692.1, from coordinate 13,643,081 downwards.
GCAGACACATCAGATGTCTGCCTCACCTCTCCCTCAGCCTTTCTTCTCGTTTCATCTGCAGCTGGGTCGGACAGTTCCCCTCAGGCTTTTGCTTGTGGCAGGCCGACAGAGGGTAGCCTCTTCCTTGGGATCCTTTGATGCCATGAATTTTGGCAGTGGGGCTGGGTACTCGCTAGGTCTGAGCCTGAGTGCCCAGAGTGCAGAGAGCGCCTTGACAATAGGAAAGGGGAGCCAATGGGTAGACACCCCAGCAACCATTCCTCAGACAGTTGTGGGAAGCATTCCATATTCTCATGCTCAATCAAGTCTCTGCTGGACATCCGTTGCAGAGACTTTGGCCCCTTGGTCAGGGACATCTCTTCTTCATTCATCTCACTCTCCTCTTAACCCCTGTCTTCCTCCCAGGGATTCCTGCTCCCTGGGATGATTTCCCAGTTAAGCCACACGGGCGTCTTGTCTCAGGCTCTGCTCTGGGGGGAGCCTGACTGAGACAGCTGGTACTGGGAGTGGCCCTAGGAAGCAAATCCTCCAGATGGAATTCTGCACCTGGACCATTCGCCACAGCTGGGGGGAAAGTGGGCTTGGTGATAACCGTAGTTTCATCACTGAGACTCAGCTGTGGTATGTTGGGATGAGGTACAGGTGAAAGGCGAAACACTGGGTCACGTTTTAGCACCAGCACATTGATATGATAGCCATGGAAAGTATAAGAATGGCGGAGTTTTAAGAATTAAGGGTGGGTCGCTTCTGTTAACTTTCCCAGAAGCCTGAAAAAACAACGCAAAGCCCAGGGGAGCCAACATTCAATTCAGGGTATGCCACGAAAGCCTGAAAACTTCCTTGGCACATCTTCTGCAGCCACAAGGAGAGAGCTCTGAAAATCAGGCATCGGACCTAATTGTAAGGGTGGCAGATCCACACGGGAGGCTGAATGTGCAGCTTAGGGGAGTCTCCTGTGCTAAATCCAGGGCCCGGCTAAGGAAGGAGTGAGACCCTGAGTCTGGGGATGGGGAAGTTTGAGAGGTTGCTCATGAGAATTGCAAACCCCCAGACTCTCCCGCAGTCACTTGGCCAGAGTATCCCTTCCCCTTTGCTGGCGGATATCAACTTCCTTGTGTGTGACGGCCACACAAACACCTCATAGGAAGCAGATGTCTACAAGATGATTCTTGTCTTCCTCAAGAACTTTTCCCACATCTCCTCCATGCCTCCAGAACAATTGGGATTACGTCTCAGCATATTCTGAGAAAGGCCAATCCCACTCATGATGTCAGAGAAATAATTCACTCACTGAAAAGAATCTGACACTAGGCTGAAACAGGGCCCCCTGGATATTCAGGTCCTAAGCCCTGAAATCAACCCTTTGGAGATATGATGTGATTGCTAAGGGTCTTCATCTGGGAAGATGATCCTGGACCATCCAAGTGGGCCCTAAATGTTATCACAGGAGTATTTAGGAGACAGAGGCAGAGGGATGACTACAGAACAGAAGGCAATGCGAGGCTGGAAGTGGAGAGGGAATGAGGGAACCACAGGGCAAGGAAGGCCAGCAGCCACTGGCATCTGGGAGAGACTCAGAATGCGTTCTCCCCAGAGCCTGTGGAGCAAACTTTCTCTGCTGCCATTTGAAGTTAGCCCTGTAGGACTCATTTTGTACCTTTGGCCTCTGGAGCCATGAGAGAATATACTCCTGTTGTTCTGAGTCACCAAGTGTGTGGTATTTTGTGGCAGCAGCCATAAGAAACGAATACACTCGCCAGTGCAACCCAGCAGGAACTGGAAGCTCCTCTTGTTGACAAAGGAGAGATGTGGGAGTGGATCATGAGGACCAAAGGGGTGGGTGGAATGTGAGGCTGAATAGCGAGAGTTCATTGACGAGGGAGCACTTTTCAGGATTCAAGATTTAAAATCCTGGCAGGATGCCTGAAGCTGGTCCTAGTAAAGTGCCAAGATGTCTCTTTGAAGCTAGATGTTGGTTATAGGGACTCTTCAAAGATAGGTTGGCATGCCTGTCTCTGGGAGTGTGTCTTCCTCCAGGTCCTTGTGGGCACAAGTGTTCCCAGGCCACTTTAATCTGCAGTTGGACTGAGGTCTGTGGGGCAACCTCTGGAGGCACAGTAGCATGTGTCCCCTGGTGGGTCGTTGGACGAGCGGGAGTATTCCTGGCCCATGACTGTGAGGTGCAGAAGCCAAGTTCTAGGGCCTTTTCAGCGTCTGCAGTTGGACCGGGGCTTGAGGGTCTGAGAGGCATATATGAGCGTGTCTCCTGCATTGTCCCCGGCTGAGCGGGACTGGCAGCTGAGAGGGCTGGAGCTGCTTCAGCATCCACAGCCAGGGTCAAGTTTGGCGGGGCTGTTAACCAGGGCACAGGTGGGTATGACTTCTGCTGGGTCTCCCGGCAGATGTTGCCAGTGACGGGACCAATGCCAAACGGGGCCAAGCTGAGTTCACAGGGGGACAGAGCTGCTTCTAGGTTGTAGCCAGGACTACTGTCAGCATGACAGCCACCTGGGCACATGTCCTTCTTCAAATATACCTTCTTAGTCTTGGGTTCCACCGGGGTCTCACAGTCTCTTACCTAAAGCCCAGAGCCCCCACAATTTTTCTGTCCAAAATATTGTTGCTGAGGGGGGAATCGAGTGGGGATCTCCTCTTCTCTCATTTCACTGGCTGCTGTTATATATTTGTGTTTATATTTGTATTACATTACACATATTATACATAAACCATATACATTATCATGTACACCATATACAAGCAAGCTTACATTTTATGGGATCTGGACGACTTTGATCCACTAGGGGAAAAGTTAGAACATACACAAAAATAAATTGTGTGTATTTTAAATATTTGACTTACAAATAATTGTAAATAGGCAATCATTTGAACTTTGGCTCAGGTCACGACCCTGCAGTTTGTCGGTTCGAGCCCCATGTCGGGCTCTGTGCTAACAGCTTGGAGCCTGGAGGCCTTTAGGATTCCGTGTCTCTCTCTGTGTGTCTCTCTCCCACTCACGCACTCTCTCTCTCTCTCAAAAAGAAATGATAGATAAACGTTTAAGAAAATTAAAGCAAATGTAAATGTACTAGAAAAACATCACTGATAAGTATTTAACCAACATTTAGATGGAAAAGTCATTATTTTCTAAGCATGACAAAAAAAGCATGATAAACTTCACAAAAATATCAGACTTCATTTGAGCAAAAGAAGCCTAAACAAAGTAAAAGACAAGTGGGAAATTAGGGAATATCTTTGCAACACAGACGGTAAAGAGATACTACCCTAAAATGTGAAATGTTGCCACCAATGATTAAAATAAAGATAAACTACCCTATGGGGCAAAAAATATGAACTGGCAATTTTGAAAGCATAAATATAAATAAATTAGAAATAAATATATAAAAATCAATTGAGTCACACTCATAAAGAAATTCTAATTTAAAAATAATGCAATATTTAATCTAATTATCAAAGATAAAAAAAAATTCTATTTATAACACTCAGTAAAAGCAAGTGAGGTAAGAAACATTCTCATAAACTGCCAATCAACCAACTAAAGCTGGTTGCCCTACAACCTTGGTCCAACACACACACACACACACACACACACACACACACACACACACACCTTTTATGCATATAACCAGTGAAATAATTTCAGTTATATGAACACATATACAAATGAGAATGTTAACTCCAGTATTATTAACAACTGCCCAAAATATGAAATAAATGAAATCAATAGGGATTTGTTAAATAGATTGTAGTTTATACATAAAATGGAATATCATGAAGCCTTCAAAATGGATAACGTTGATTTGTAGGTTGATATGTAAAAAAAAATTGTAATAATACAGAGAGGAGGGAAAGCATATTACAAAGCAGTACGGTGTTGTGCTTGCACATGTTGACGTGCATGCAAGTGGGAGCGTGTGTTCATTTGTGTGGAAAGCCAAATACCAGCTACCGCCACTTAGTTCTTTTTTAAAAATTGGATTACTGAAGGAATGGTATAAAAGAGCGACAATGATATTCTGTATTGTTTGAACCTTTATGATATGATGTATTACATGTATGATAAACATACATTGGAATAATAACCTGGAATTAAAAAAAAACCAGGCAAATTCCAAAGAAAAGGGAATCTCCCAAATCGGTAATAAAACCCTATGATTCTGGAGAGTAGACAGCATGCCCGGAATCAGTGCCTGAGTCATCACTTATGATGCTGAACAAGTTGATCCATTTTACTCCAGTGATTACACATGAAATCATCCCGTGAGCCTTGAGATGAGTGTTCATATATAAGAAAGGCTAGAGGCACAAGGAGTTTTGGAAGTAAATAAGCTCCATCGTGCAGCAGGGTTACATGCTGGTGGGTAGGAAAAATGGTAGTAGGAAGATGTGGTAACTCTTCAGGGTAAACAGAGTGACACAGTCTTTTTGTTCATTAAAACTAGTAGAATCAGAAGGGATTACAAGTGGAAGAACCTTGATGGTTACCTTGTGCCTGTCAAGTACAGGCCCAGACAAGGTTGAGAACTTATTCAAGGTCGAGAACATTGCGGATGAGAGGAAGTGATGAAGTGAAGACCATGTTGTAGGTCTTCCTGGACAGTTTCCTCGACCCTTGGAGGAAGCTCCATTTGCATTCTTGAAGTTTATCTGATGGCTAAGAAAGGATCAGGAAAGAGCTATCTTCCTCCCCTCCCCGCCCCCCACCCCCCCTCCCCCCCGTGTCTTTTGACGGTCTTGGCTAGCGTGACCCAAAAGGCAGAGAGTAAGTTGATAAGGTGGTTGGTTAGTCATAGACTCTGGTGACATTTGAGGTGGACAAAATACCCAGAACTTCTTCTCATCTCTTTTGTCATCTGATAAACCTCCCTAACATTCTCAGAACACTTTCTTGTAAGAGAAACTGAAAATGTGTCCCTTGGACACTTTTTAGCACTTTCAGTGAAATCTGAAAATTGCTTTATTCACGGTAGAAAAGATACACCACAATGATGGTGTGAGGGTCGCATAAACTGGTTATTGCTGGACAGTATAGAACAGAAGCAGCCCTGTACAGAAGCCCAACTCTTTCGTCTCTGACCCACTAATTTTGTTTCCCCCCTTCTTTTCTCTGACCTTTTAGCCATCTCAAGGTATCTTATCCTATTTCTCTATCTGTCTTGTCTCCACTCTTTGTGTACCCCATTCAGTCTACTCCAGTGCCCCGAGCCTTCACTCTCAGCCCATTTGTTTGCAGTTCTGTCCTATTTCTCCCCGTGTCCCTCTTTCTTCTTCATTTTCCCGCAAACGCTTCACCTCCAGTCTTGTTTTCCTTCCCTCCCTCATGTCCTTTCTCTTCATCTCTGTCTTACCCAGTCCTTTCAATCCTTTCACTTCCCTGAAAACTCACAGAGAAGCTAGGACACAGTTCAGGTCAAAGGGATGTTTTGGGGCAAGGAATCAGGAAACATCAGTGACAGAGTAGAGATGCCCACAATAGGCGATTCATCTCAAAGGGAGGCTAGAAGGAAAATAAAGCCAAATACTGATTGGATGAAAGCTTAGGATGTAGCATGCAAGATGAGAGAACATTCTAGGTTAGAGACTGTTCTCCTACCGAGAAGGGACGTTTAGGGGAGCATCACTATATGGCTTTATTTACAGATATGGATGATCTCAGCTGGAAGATTTTGGGACTGAGAGGATTTAGAAAGGAAGTTCATATGGAGTATTTTGGGGTTTTTCATGCGTAAATAATATTTTCATTACAAAAGATTATCTTTTCAAATGATTTGAAATATATCAGGAAACACAGACGAGGAACATTAAATTTGTATTATAAGGTTTACCATATTTATTAGTGGAGTTTTAAAAATTTGCACACATGAATCATGCTCTCCAGAGGTACTAGAGAACATATACCCATACAGCTTCCTCTCTGTCCCCTCTATACCCCATGATATCTTCATGTGATAGGAAAAGAAAGTTCCTGTTTTGGTTTGTAGAAATCTGATAGGTGAAATAAAATGAATCTAATCTCTAGGTCCATGTTTTAAAACCAGACCATCCATAGCTGAACTTGCGGGAATCACATGACCTACTAATGGATGCAAGGCGTGGTGGGAAGGCTTCTTTTTTAAAAAAAAAATTTTTACATGTATTTATTTTTGAGAGACAGAGCCCAAGTGGGGGAGGGGCAGAGAGAGAATGAGACACAGAATCCGAAGCAGGCTCCAGGCTCTGAGTTGTCAGCACAGAGCCCGATGTGGGGCTTGAACCCACAAACTGAGAGATCATGACCTGAGCCAAGTTGGACACCCAACCAACTGAGCCACTCAGGCGCCCCAGTGGGGAAGGCTTTGGATATTTTGGGGAAGCCAGGCTATAACCAACCAAAGAGTCATTCCCTATGAGACATGAACCTGTACTAGTCGAGGTTCTGAGATTTTGCTTCTACTCAGAGAAAGGAGCACACAGTGTCTGAAGTTGTAATTTGTCAAAAGGGTTGGCCTTGACAGGGTCCACACTCATACTGACTATAAATTGCACATGGTTTCTTTGGGAAACAATAACTCTTATCCCTAATTAAAACAAACAAACAAAAAAACCAACCAACCAACCAAACAAACAAACAAAACCTCCTGTGCAGGGAGACAGAAGCAACTCTGGACCGTTAGTCTTCGTTACTGGCTCTAGAGGATTTTTTCTTTAGTCCAGAAAGGGAAAAGGAGGGAGTGACACTCCAGACCTCAGGACCTTGTCAAGCCAGTGGTCGCCTCCCCATGAGCACTCTCCAGAGGGCATCCTGCACGTCAGGGTTCCTGAGGCTGTAGATGATTGGATTCAGCATGGGGTTGATGACGGTGTTAAAAATTCCAAAAGCTTTATCCTTGTCTGAAAGCTTGGCCGAACCCAGTCGCATGTAATTAAATATACCTGAACCGTAGAATATGGCAACCACAGTGAGATGAGAGCCACATGTGGAGAAGGCTTTCTTCCTGCCCTCAGCAGAATGGATTCGTAGGACTGCAGCTGTCACATGGGCATAGGAGGTGACGATGAGAGCCAGGGGAGTACCTGCCATTATGAAACCCACAGCAAAGAGCAGCAACTCATTGAGTTGGGTGCTGGAGCAGGAGAGCTGGAAGAGCTGTGGGAGGTCACAGTAGAAGTGGTTGATCACATTGGGACCACAGAAGTTCAGGGTGGATATGGCTACTGTGTGGGTCAGTGCATTAGTGAAGGCTAAAGCCCAGGACACAGCCACCAATATCCTCTGGACTGTCTGGCTCATTCGGGTGCTGTAGGTGAGGGGCTGGCAGATGGCCAGGAATCGGTCATAGGCCATGGCTGTCAAAAGGAAGCAGTCCACCCCAACGAGAAGGTGAAAGAAGAAAAGCTGTGTGAGGCAGGCTCCATAGGGAACAGTACGCTTGTGGGACAGGAGACGAGCCAACATTGAGGGAATAGTGACTGTGGTGCACCCAACGTCCAGCACCGATAGGTTCCCCAGGAAGAAGTACATGGGGGTGTGGAGTTTGGTCTCCACCAAGATGGCGGCCAGGATGCTGAGGTTGCCCCCAACTGTGAGCAGGTAGGAAAGGAGGAAGACTACAAAGACAACTGGCCGCAGGTCTGGTGTCTCCACCAAGCCCAGCAGGATGAACTCAGTAATGGCTGTTCTATTGTACTCACATTTTGACTTCATTTTTCCTGCAAGGAAACATCCAAGGATATAATCTTTCTTCTCAATACATTTATTCTAAAAGAACAAATAGACTGTAGGGCGGTAAAATTTGCCACCCCAAAATGTGTGTCTTTGGCACGTGGACTATTTTAGGCTGATTACTTTTAAAAAGCAGAACTCTCAGGAGAAACCTTTGCTCTCCCCTCATATGCCTAAAAGAGTTTAGATAGAAGACTTGCTCCAGGAAGGCAGCTATCACCATGGATACCAACAGTATAACATGAGATAAGTGTGGTAGCCAGGGAGCATTTTAGTGACTTTCATTCTGTAATAGAATTAATTTGACAGAAGAAAGCAAGGCTGTAAAAGCTCTCAATATAATTATGGAAGAGAACTAATTGGCATGTATGCCTTTCCCAAATGCCCCTGAAACTTTCACACCCCCCCCCAGCAAAGAACATGTATAAATGTATAAACTTTTAATAGAATTAAATGTATAACATTAATAGAATTAAATGTACAAACCTGAAATTCAGAAAATTCCAAAAGAATAAAGAATACAGGCAATAATATTTCATCACAAACCAACTTAAGGAAAAATGAATTTTAAAAACAACCCCCCGTGTTTTGAATAATCTGTAAGAAACTGTTGGACCAGAGGGAATCAAAACTTAAACTGAAGAACATCACGAAGACTGAAAAAGGGGAGAGTGAAACCAACACACATGAGAACATGTAGATTATCACCAAACCAGTGTTCATAAACAAATCCATAGCCCTAAATGAATAGATGAAAAACAGAATGTAAAGAGGGTGGTGAAGCAATCGGATCAAGAAATTAGGAAAAGAACTTTAAGAAATGGGGAGAGGCTCGTTGGTAAAGGGGTTCAGAACTTGAAATTTTCTAAGAGAGTAGGACTTGCATAATCTCAGACACAAAGGAAAAGGTAAATATGTGAGGTGATGGGTGTGTTAGTTAACTTGATTGTGAGAATCCTTTCACAACGGAAATGTATCAAACCATCGTGTTGAACACTTTAAATATTTTATAATTTTATTTGTCAGTTACACCTCAATAAAGCTGGAAAATATAAAGTAAAGCAACACTTTACAAGCTTTAGAAAAAGAGAAATGAAATGTCCATTGCTGACGTAATACAAGAATTTCATACATGATGTAAGTGGCATCTTAAGTGAGTGGGAAAATGTACTATTCGATAAATGCTGGAGAGGCAATAGCACAGCTAGCTGGGAAAAACTGAAGTTGTATGCGTACCTCATATATTTTACAGAAATAAATTCTAAATAGATCAAAGATTTAAGTATAAAAATTAAAGCAGGAAGTTTTGGGGAAAAATCAAAGAATTTTCATCATGTAAAGATGACTCAAAATATAGAAAAAAATTTTTTTACATACTGCAAATGGATGATTCTATTAAAAGTTGAAAATTCTAGCCATTTAGCTAAGCTGGAGCCACATTTCCCTAAATCTCATTCTATGTATGGTTGCAGGCTAAGGTTGACTGCAAGGGGAATTTGTAGAATAGTTGTGAGACAAAATTACATAAGTGTTTTCTTTTTACCTGGAAATTCCACTTCTGGGAATTTATCCAACAGATATATGATCACATGTAAGAAATGGCATTTGTGTGATACTGTTTGTTGCAGCATGGTTTGTAAGAGCAAATAATTGAAAACAACCTGTGTTCATCGCAAGAGGGCTTAGTAAATTAATATGGTATATATCCTTACAAAAGAGTACTGTGCAGCCGTAAGAAACAGTTCTGTCTGTGCTGATCCGAAAGCTATATTACTAAATATAAAGCACAACTGGTAGAATAAATACAGCATTTTTTGGTTCTCTTTAAAAAGAAGGGAACACTCACACTCACACACACATGTATGTGATATAAATCTTCTAGTTATGGGATGAATAAGTCATGGGAATAAAAGACACAGTATAAGGAATACAGTCAATGATATTGCAGTAACGATGTAAGGGGACATATGGTAAACGTAGCATAATGTATAAACTTGTCAAATCGCTAAGTTGTACCTGAAACTAATGTAACATTGTGTATCAACTATACTCAAGTTAATAATAACTTTAAAAAACCATACATCTATTTAAATAATCAGATGGACTGCCATCTGGGACATTCCATCTGGAATAAATAAGAAAAAAATGGTGGAATATAAACAATTAGGAATTAGAAAGGGCTACAGCCAGAAATACAAAGGAAAAATTAAATTTTAAGAGAATACCCTATAACTATATTATTTAAGTGGAAAATTTCAATAAAATAGGCACAATTCTAGGAAAATATAAACTAAAATATATTCAAGGGCAGTCTCAATACCCAAGTAAACCAGAAACGGGGAAGAAAGTTAAAAAAAAATTGTCAAAGAAATAATTGCCCCAGTAGTGATCTCTAGCCTCATAAAACTGTTGAGAGAAGTTTGGTTTAATTTTGATGAATAGAATATTCTCATTCTATATAAACTTTCCTGCAACTCCAGAAAAAGAATTAACTTTTCTAATATCTTTAAAAAACTTGCAGTTGACACACAATGTTACATCAGTTTCAGATTTACAACATAGAGATTGGACAAGTCTATATGTTATGCTGTGCCCACAAGTGTCGCATACAACGCTTGCCATCTGTCACATACAACGCTGTTACAACACCATTGACTCTATTCCCTGTGCCATGCCGTTCATCTCCCTATTTGTTCCTCAACTGAAAGCCCATACCTCCCACTCCCCTTCACCCATTTTGCCCATCCCCTACCTTCCTTTCCCTCTGGCAGCCACCAGTTTGTTCCCTGTATTCATGGGCCTGTTTCTTCTTTGTTTTATTTTGATTTTTAGATTCTACATATAAGTGAAATCATATGGTATTTGCTCTTTGTCGGACTTATTTCACTTATGTCATCATGCCCTCTACGTCCAGCATCCCAATGCTTTTTATGAAGTTAGCACGCACCTGACACTACAAATATAAAATTTTAGGAAGAAATAGATGAAATATCACTAGAGAGCAACTTTAGTTATGAGTATAGAAACAAAATGCTAAATATAACTATAGAGAGTTTTAAATATCAGAATATTAAAAGAAGTAGTCTATCATGATTAAGAGAGCTCTTATAAAAAATTGAGGCTGATCTAATATATGTAAATGTATGTATATATTAGATCAGTTGCCTAAAAAGTACTTTTTACAGGTTACAATCCATTGTTGATTTAAAAGGAAAACACCCAGCTGTAGTCATCTAAGAATAGAGGGATACTGCAGGATTATTGCTAATGGAAAGTAACAAATTATCCCATGAAAGTAGGAGCAAGAGAGGGATCCCCACCATTACATCTATTTTTATTATTGTCCTAGAATCATTATAAAATTAATGTCAAGAAATAGAAAAATCAAGTTTATATATTGGAAAGGAAGAGAAAGCAAGTGTGTTGATTGTCCATAAAAGGTAATCAAGAATTATTAGAAAAAAGTATCGAGATAAAAATCAAATATACAGAAATCCATACATTCCTTATATACCATCAATGTACACTGGTGGAAAACATACTGCAAAAAAAAAAAAAAAAAAAACAAATTAAAAAATGAAATGCTTATGAGATAATGTTAAGACTAAAGCAGGATGCAAACCTGTACAACACGGTGTTATTTCAATAGTAACAAAGACAAAAAACACACACTTTCACACTCACACACAGAAACAAGACTGGGAAGAAATACCAAACTTTGTCAGTGGTTGAGTAATAATATGAATGGGTTTTATTATCTTTCTTCTCCTCTTCTCTACTTTATGATTTGTCTACAATGAATGCAGATTATTTGTTTTAAGTTCATTTATTTATTTTGAGAGTGCACGCACAAGCTGGGGAGGGACAGAGAGAGGGAGAGAGAGAATCCCAAGCAGGCTCCACGTTGTCAGTGCAGAGCCTGACACGGGACTCCATCCCAGAGGAGATCATGACCCGAACCGAAATCAAGAGTCGGAAGTTTAACTGACTGAGCCACCCAGGTGCCCTGCAGATTATTTTTATAGTATTTGATGAAGTACCACCTCATGGGCATATGATCATGGAATACCTACTAAACCCCATATCACAATAAAGTAAGTGCACAAAAGAGAAACCAGCAATCCCTTCCCCTATGATATGTAGGTGGTCCCAACATATTTGATACGGACAGAATTTCCTTGGGGAATTCCCTGAAAACAATTGCAGCTAAAAGCTGTTAGGAGAATTACCCTGAGCGAGACACTGTGTACCATTATAAGTGCTTTAAATGTATTAACTCCTTTATTCCTCACCCCCCCTACTATGAGATGGATCCCATTGGTAATCCCGATTTTGCAGAAAGAACATGAGTCACGTAAAGCAAATAGCAGAGGCAGGATTTTAACTCTGGTAATCTGACTCCAGAGCCCCTGCTCTTGTCCTTTACACATATCACCGCTCAAGCAAGGTAACCCAAGGCATCTGAAGGATCATGAAGGCATGTCTTTCTCCTGAAATTCTCTCTGAATCTATATCTGATCCATTCTCATGACTCAAAAACCCACTCTCATGTTTGCTGTGGTTTGTGCCCTTGCAGATCCCAAAGTCTTGACTTGCAGGCTGAAGTAGCTCAGGTTCAAACAAGTGTCTTGGTTGGATCATGGCCACAGTCAGAAGTTGCCCCCAATTTCCCTTTTTATTTCAATCCATGTCACCAGATTGCAAATTCTGTGACTTCCTATATCCCCACCTTTGCTGTTGCTACTTTCTCTCTATAGACTATCCTTCTTCCATTGTCACGTGCTCAAAGTCTTCAAGACTCAGCTCAAATACTACCTCTTCCAGAAATACCTTCCTGATCTGTGCCCATTTTAAAGTGATATTTACATCTTCAACATTCCCACCACACTTTAATTATATTCCACATGGCACTTACCACTGTGCCTTCTAGCATAATCATTCAGTGATTTACTGCAGCTCCCTCAGTCCAATTTAAGCATGAGATTCATATCTGAATTTAGGAACTATATGCATAAACTTATTTTAGGTATGCACCATTTTATAAATGAATGAATAACTGCATCCATTGACAAATAGGCTTTCTGACAAAGAGGGCATCTTTGTGGGCTATAGTAGTGATGAAAGGGTTTCTGGAAAAGTGGGAATTTTCCTAGACTTTGAAGGATTGGTATGATTTGGTTGAGGTAGAGTCAAGTGAAAGGCACAAGGGACTGTTGTAGGGATGACTCCTCCACTCATCGAGATGGGGCATGCAGTGCACGTAGCAATCTACATACTGGCATACAGCTTTTTATATAAACTTCCCACAAAGTTTCCACAATCGGAAGAAATATTCCTCAAAAACAAGTAAGTCATGAGCCAGAATAATATGTTCCCCTAGTAGCTTCTGTCTAGCCCTCAATCGATGAGGGATGAAACTTACACAAGATTTCCTAAATTCTGGGTTGTTCACCAGATTATTGATCTGGGGTGTCTGTGGCTAATGAAATCACAAGAGTGACAACCGATGAGGAAGCCCTTCCGGATCGCCATTCTTGGGGGTTCATATGAGTCCTAGACTTCCGTCATGCTGTGAGAACTCCCTGCTCTGAGGTCCCAGTAGGGCCTCCATGTACTAGTGGTGGTCTCAGTAATCTAGGTGAGGCTGTCCAGCAAGGATTGGTTCCGGGCAGGGAAGTTGAACACTGAATCTCATCCCACTCATCCTTAACAGTCAGGAAAAAACAAAAAGCTTCATCTAGGAAAGAGGGAATTGGTAAAGATGCCTAGAAGAGGAACCTCAATCTCTGGTTCATAGTCCCGGCTCTTTCACTCACCTGATTGTCATCCTGAGCATGTCTCTCTTAGTTGTGCTTTTGAGACTTTGGTTGCTGTGCCTGTAAAACCAGGAGGTTTGACTTACTGAGTAACAAATAAATTTCCTTCCATTTTACACAAGAGTGGAGGGAGGATCATGGGAAAACTCACCTGTTACCGCACAGAGACCAGTGAGGTTGCAAGGGAAGGGATGTAAAGGGAGTGAGAATCTGCACAAACTCAGTCAGCAACTCTGGGGGAATATATATGGAAATGAGATTAAAAGAGGTAGAGGCCATCTCTGTCATGGGACTTCTCCACCACAGGTAATCCTCTTGTGTCCTTAAAATTGCCCAAGAGTGGGGAGGAGCAGGTGGGGCGAGCTAAGTAAATACAAGTCTTAATAAATAGGACAGCGGTAAAACAGTGGTGCCTCATGCATCTGTGGTGATTTAGAATCTCTCCAGACATCTCCATCCCCCATATTGATCTATGGGGGTAGATGGGATGGTTATCCTAAGAACTCCATTTAACCGAAGGGGACATAGGGGAAGTCTTTGCTTTCTCAAGGTCATCTAGGGAACTAGACACGGAGCCAGCACCGAATCTGGGTCCCCAGCCCAAGGGTTTCCCTCTTCCACTTGTCTGGTCCAAACAGGACTTGGGGGCAGATACAAGCTGACTCCTAACCTGAGATGAGGAGGAAGCCCAAGAGAGAAGGCAAAAACTGGAGGTGCCCTTTCCCACTTCAAATTCTTAATGAGTCCTCAGGAACAAAGTACATCCCCCCCTCGCCCCTGCAAAGGCCCCTGGGGCCTTGTTAGCGAGGGCCACAGACACTGTGTCATGGGAGTCCCAAAATGATCCTGAGAGAGGTAGTTGAAGCAGTGTGCTGTGCTGTGCTGGAAGGGACCAGGGGACCCCTGGGAAGGGTGCTCCCACCATCATTACCTGGGTTAGGCCTTTAGAAGATGAGAATTTAGTGATAGAGATGATGAGAGAGGAAATTGGAGAGGTTGTATAGTGTAACCCTTGGACTCTTGTGTCTTCCTCCTCAATAACTCACCCAAGTCCATGGGATAGCATACTCTCTCTGGGAATCCTGCCGCACTTTGTAGACAGACAGACCTGCTCTTCCAGCTATTAGCAACTACTGAGACCCTATGGACTCCAGTTTCCTTTTTTGAAGAATGAGAGTAATATCCTCTCAAAAGGTTGTTGGGAAGACTAAATGAAATAACACGTATAGAGTTCCTAGTAGGAGACTAGCAGTGTTGCTATTAACATAATAATAATTGATAATATGTACATGACCCCACACCATAACATTTATATGCACTAAATCGCAATCAACCCTTACAACGATTTCATGAGGTAGAAATCGTTACTATTCCCATTTTAGAGACAAATAATTGAGGTTCAGGGTGACTCAGTAATTTGCCGAAGGCCACACACTCAGGGCTTTGAGGGGTTGGGGCTCAAACTTGAATTTGTCTAATTCCAAAGCACATGATCTCAACAATTATGCTATGTGATTGACTCCTCCACCCCTGTCCAATTAACCCCTTTCCTCCAAACGATATACTTGTTTATCCTATTGTTTGTGACCAATATAGCTTCTAATTCACCATGAATTATGCCCCAGGATGAGCCTAAGGCATCCTACTCTCAGTGATAGTGGCCTCTGCACCACCCAATAGCCTGGTGCACAGAACTGGGATCGACTTCAGCTGCTGCCTCCAGTACAGCCCTCTTGCTCTCCAATTATATCTGCTACTTATTCTCACTGCAAAGAATTATGACCTTAACTCAGTAGTCTTATGAGGAGCTGACCTTCCAGAGTTAGGCTTGCGTTGTTGTCTTAATGATTGAACATACGAATGTTAAGGCTTTTCATCATTCAGTAACATTTTTCTAAAGATAAATGAAAACTATATTGAACTGGAGCTCTAGAAGTTGTTCAGAGATCATGGGAAAGGAGTAATACTTAAAGGATATTGCCTATGAGTTTATTTATAAAAAATATATTTGAAAACACAAAACTATTGAACTTCCAATTGTTGGAAGACATCAGAAATAAAAATGAAAGAAAAATGGTAAATTGGAATACTGTGTAGAATTATCCGTAAAATATATGGCCAAAGATACGCAAATACGTAAAGAGTTCCCGCAGATCAATTAAAAAATTGACAATTCAGTAGAAAAAGAAGCAAAGGACATAAAGAAACAATTTTCAGGAAGCTGTGAGATTAGCCAGGTGGCAGGCAGGATAGGAGGTCGCATGCTCATCTCCAGGAGCTCCATCACTGTTGTGTCCAGTTCTCTGAAGACCACAGTGCCTTGCCATTTACAAAATAGGAGCTGCCACTGCTCAGTACCCCACACACGAGGTCCCAAGTCACAGCTTTGACCAACGATCACCAAGCCAAGCTGCACTGCTGTGTGACCACATTCTGGCTCCTAAGCAGAAAGTTTGACCTGCCATCACCAGGGGGTCCTGCCATTGCCCTGTGCTCTGCAACCTAAGCCCTAAGCCAGGGCTCTGACATTCCATCACAGGGGCTCTGGTTTGTCTCCCAACCCCTAGGTCCTAGTCTCAGCAGAGACTCACCGTCACCAGGTTGCCTTGCTGCAGCTCTCTGCCCTACTTCCGGTGTCTTGACTCAGGGCTTTGATCCACCATCACCAGGCCTGTGCTGTTGCTGCTCTACACTCTGGGGTCTGGAGTTGGAGCTTTCGCCCCAACTGCTGCTGCACCCTGCCACCTAGGCCCAAGCCACCATTACCTCGTGTCATCCCTGGGCCAGCCACTGCAACATTTCCCCTCCCACTTAGAGCCTGAGTCACTATGGTAAGCCCCAGAAACCCAGACCCCAGTTCCATGGGATACCTGCACATGTTCACATGTCAGACACTGGCACCACCACCATAGCAAGTGCACCTGAACCCCAGGACCCTGACTCTGTGGCCACTGTGGGTGCCAGCCCACTAGACCTGGGGCCGAGAGGGGTCCCCTCAGGTAGAGCTTACCCCCATGGGCAAAATAGGAGAACAGGAGAATGCCAGCAGCTTTCACCACCAAGGACCCCAATAGCCCTAGCCATCACTGTTTGGGCCACCAAAGACCCCTGTGGTCTTTGCCAAGGTTGACCTCAGCTGAGGGAGCTACAATCAAATTAAAAAGCATCTACCAAACAAAGGAAGCCATCAATAAACTGAAAAAGCAACCTATGACATGGGAGAAAATATTTACAAGCCATGCATCTGATAGAGGGTCTTTATGTATCCAAAATACATAAAGAACTCATTCAGCACAATAAAAATATCCATTTTAAAAATGGGCAAAGGACCTGAATAGACATTTTTCCAAAGAGACATCCAAGTGACCAACAGGTACTTGAAAAGGTGTTCAACATCACTAATAATCAGCACATCAAAACTATCATGAGATATCACTTCACACCTGTCAGTATGGCAATTATTAAAGACCAAAGACAGTAAGTGTTGGTGAGGATATGGAGGAAAAACAAACAAACCTTGTGCACTATTTGTGGGAATGCAACCTGGTGCAGCCACTATGGAAAACAGTATGGAAGTTCCTCAAAAAATTAAATATAGAACTACCCTACGATCTTGCAATCCCACTTCTGGTTATAGATCTGAAGTAAATGAAATCAACTATCTCAAAGAGATATCTGTACTTCCATATTAATTGCAGTGTTATTCACAATAGTCAAGATATAGAAATAGCCTAAAGTCCTTTGATAGATGTTTAGATAAAGAAAATGTGATATATAGATAGATACTGATACACACACACACACACACACACACACACACACACACACACTAGAACTCCTGTAGTGACAGTGAGGATGGGGTTTGATGGCATTATGCTAAGTGAAATAAGCCAGGCAGAGAAAGACAAATTTGGTGTGGTATCATGTGTATGTGGAATCTTAGAAAAAAAAAAAAAAAGCCAACTTCATAGAAACAGACACTAGAATGGTGGTTGTGGTTGCCAGGGACTGGGGGAGAGGACAAAATGGGGAGATGTAGGGCAAAGGGTACAAGTCTTCAGTTATAGGATGAATAAGTTCTGAGAATCTAATATGCAGCATGGTGAATATAGCTGATAATACGCAACTGTATACTTGAAACTAGCTGAATAGACATTAAACATTCTCACCACACACACACACACACACACACACACGGGAGAATTAGCTATGTGAAATAAAGGATGTGTTAATTATCTTGTTCTTGGTAATCATTTCATAATGTGTGCATATATCTATCTATATACCTATATCTATATGTATCTATATCTATATATCTCTATATATCATCATGTTGTACACTTTAATATATACAATTATATTTGTCAATTATTTCTCAATAAACTTTGGAAAAAATTAATTCCCAGGGAAGAAATACTAATAATTATATTAGTTAGCCCAGGCCTCCATAACAAAATACCATAGATTGGGGGGTTTAAAAAACAAAATTTATTTTCTGACAGTTCTGGAGGCTAGAAGTCCAAGATCAGGTGCCAGCACAGCCAGGTTCTGGTGGAGCTCTCTCTGGCTAGCAGATGGCCGTCTTCTCACTTTGTCTTCACATGGAATGGCACTTCCTCTCTTCTAGACCACAGGCCAGCAGGTTAGGGCTCCAACCTAATGTAACCTTAACTACTTCCTGAAATACCTCATTAATACTTCCTAATTAATCTCATTTGGCCTTAATTATTTCATAAAGACCCTATCCCATATACAGTCACATTGGGGATTAAGGGCTTTAGCACATGAATTTTGGTGGGATACAATTCAGTCCATATCATGGATAATAAACATTTGAAAATGTATTCAACCTTACGTGATGTCAAAGAAACGCGTATTAAAATAATAATTAATATTTTACAACCGTTATAATGTCAAAAATTAGAAGAATTTGTTTCTATTGGGGCGCCTGAGTGGTTCAGTTTGTAAAGCATCCAACTCTTCATTTCAGCTTAGGTCATGATCTCATGGTTCGTGAGATGGAGCCCCGTGTTGGGCTCTGTGCTGACAGCATGGAGCCTGCTTGGGATTCTCTCTCTTCCTCTCTCTCTGCCCCTCCCCCCTCTTTTTCTCTCTTACTGTCACTCAAAATAAATAAATATTAAAAAAGAAGAATTTATTTATAATAGTTACTGTTAAAGCTGTAGGAGGCAAGCAGTTTCACCCATTATTGTAACAGTAAAAGAGTGAATTTTTGTGGGATAAGAGGGAAATATATATTTAAAAATCTAAGTTTTTATATTTTTCAATGCAGAAATCTTATTAATTAGAACTTATGAAAATGTTTGCAAGATAATAAAAACACATCTTTGAAGAATATTATTGATCATATTGGAGTAAATCTAGAAATAGTTAAACTCCATCAAAAGGAATATTGTCAAGCAAATTATGGTTAATTAATAAATTAGCACTAGGCAATTATTAAAATAGAGGAGGTAAGTTTCTAGATATTTTGCCAGATAATAAAGTCTACCAAGTAACGTTTAACAAAAAGACATGGTACAACATGCCCCTATAGATATGACATATATATAAACATGTTTTTATATGTATAAAAAATTAGAAGGGAAGCACCAAATTCTTAACAGTGGTTTCTTCTTGAAAATTGAATTATGAAAGGTCTGGACAGAGAGGGTGAAGATTTGATTTTCACTTTTCATTGGTAAAATTGTGTTTTGTTTTCATTTTTATAAACATAATTTCTAATGGGAAATTTAAAATCAATGAGTGATATTTCCATTTCAGAAAAAAAAAAAAAAGAAGTCCCAAAGGAAGTATAACTCCTCCACTGCTAAATACCTCAGAATCTTGCAATGCAGACAGGGCACTCAGTGTCTCAAGTTATACTGTACTGGGTCCAGAACCTTGTGTGGGATCCTTGTGTCAAAGCACGTTGGGGGAGCTATTTCAGGGGAATCCAGACAAGAGGGTGTACTAATATTTGGTACCAAGCTGTGACTTTCCATATTCTAGTTTGGAAAGAATCTTTGCTGGTCTATTTTTGGGGAACTCAGCAAAAAATAAACAAAAGGTCCTGCCTGTAGGACCATGAGTCTCTCAGGATACAGAGCTTCCTGGGTTCCACCTCCATCTGGAGTGGGAAGAGTAGCTAGGCCCAAAAGGCAACTAGTCAAGGATTCTGGTTTACAGAACCCACACACACATTATCAGGGAGAGCCTCCTTGGGGAGCAAGGAGTCTCACTTCATAACAAAAGTCATCTTGCTCAAGGATCTAGGAGAGACAGGAAACACTTCCTGTGGTTCTACCCTCCTGATACACTTTTATGCAAGGGCTCGCTTCCCCGTGAGCACCTGCCACAGAGCCCCCTGTACATCAGGGTTCCGAAGGCTGTAGATGAGTGGGTTCAGCATGGGGCTGATGACAGTGTTGAGGATGCCAATCCCTTTGTCTTTGTCTGAAGCTTCCACTGAGCCCAGCCTCATGTAGCTGAAGACACCTGTCCCATAGAATATGCCAACCACAGTGAGGTGAGAACCACATGTGGAGAAGGCTTTCTTCCTGCCCTCAGCAGAACGGATTCGTAGGACTGCAGCTGCCACATGGATGTAGGAGGTGACAATGAGAATCACAGGTGCACCCGCCATGAGGATACCCAGACCAAAGAGTAGCAGCTCATTGAGTTGGGTGCTGGAGCAAGAGAGCTGGAAGAGCTGTGGGAGGTCACAGTAGAAGTGATTGATCACACTGGGACCACAGAAGTTCAGGGTGGATATGGCTACTGTGTGGGTCAGTGCATTAGTGAAGGCTAAAGCCCAGGACACAGCCACCAATATCCTCTGGATTGTCTGGCTCATTCGGGTGCTGTAGGTGAGGGGCTGGCAGATGGCCAGGAATCGGTCATAGGCCATGGCTGTCAACAGGAAGCAGTCCACACCAGCCAACTGATGAAAGAAGAAAAGCTGTGTGAGGCAGGCTCCATAGGGAACGGTATGCTTGTGGGACAGGAGACGAGCCAACATTGAAGGAACAGTGACGGTGATACACCCAACGTCCAGCACTGATAGGTTCCCCAGGAAGAAGTACATGGGGGTGTGGAGTTTGTTCTCTACCAAGATGGCGGCCAGGATGCTGAGGTTGCCCCCAACAGTGAGCAGATAGGCTAAGAGGAAGACTACAAAGACAACTGGCCGTAGCCCTGGTGTCTCCACTAAGCCCAGCAGGATGAACTCAGTAACAGCTGTTCCATTGGTCCTGGATTCTGGGTCCATGTGTCCCTGAAAGGGATCAATCTTCCTAATTTAGTTATTCGAGAAAAATACACGGACTCACTCTCAAATGCCAAGCCCCAGGGTAAATTCCCACGGGTCTCTAGTGGGTATTTTCCCACTCCTCAGGCCACACATCTCTCATTAACGCTCAGTCTTCACCTCAATGTCCTCACCCAAGTTCCAGGTGAGTTACACAACTACCTCGGTATCCCCCCTCCTTATAAGAGAGCTATAAATCCTTTCTTCCAGTGTTCCCTAGAATCAGGGAATGAGGTCCTTCTACCAACAACCTGTATAAGGAGATTTGGAGAAATATCATGCTAAAAGTGAAAGTGAATAGCTAGTAAAAATAGAAACAGCAGAAGAATTGATCATAAGTCCTTATAAAGTGATCAAAAGTCCTTACAAAGGAATAAATATATATCAAATCAGCAAGAAAATTGTCAAGATACACAAAATTAGGAATTGTAAAGGCAGCATAACCAGAGGCCAAAAATAAATAAAATAACCTTGGTATACTATCTGCTCCTAAATTTCAACAATCAATTCAAGAACAGTCCCCAAACCAAATAAACCAGCTACAATTGAAAAAAAAAAAAAAAAAAGGAAAAAAAATAGGCAGTAATGTGCTTCCATGTGTAGGCGCTAGGCTCCTATACCTTACATACAAATTATTTTAAACTATCAATGTAAATATAATTTTCATGTAATATAAATTTTCTTAGCTTATAAAAGATGAAAGACTTCCAATTCATTTTTTAAAGTTAGCAAAGTCTGATACTCAAATGTAACGATAATAGCAAGAAAATGGAATTATCCTACACTATTCCCATTTGATAACTTGTGTGCAGAAATCCTAAGTACAAGAAATGAAAGCCACCATTACCTAATATATTTTATAGGAGAGGATGATTTCATATTAGTAAATCTATTAATATACTTAGCAAACTTGTGGGCTTAAAAGGAGGAAAATTTTCCAAAGGACAATTCATAAATGTCTACATACATACTTAAAGAAAAAAGAAAAAAACTGCTTGTAGTTACTTTAAGTGGAAGAACACCATTTTATGAGATAGGCCATATCCACTACAAATCAGTATCATTCATAATGGTGAAGTAGTAGTGACATTTCTATTAAAATCAGACACGGTGGGGGGCGGGTAGGGAAGGGAGTGGTGGAGACTGAGTGGCTCAGTTGGTTGAGTGTCTGACTTTGGCTCAGGTCATGATCTCATATCCATGGGTTCAAGTCCCACATCAGGCTGTGTGCTGACAGCTCAGAACCTGGAGCCTGCTTTGGATTCTGTGTCTCTCTCTCTCTCTCTGCCCCTCCCCTGCTCACACTCTGTCTCTCAAAAAATAAAATAAAACATTAAAAAAAATTTGTTACTTCAGGTATTTCTCATTACTCTAAACATTTTTAGGCAAAGAGAAACAAAATGCTTAAATAATGGAAACAAGAAAGAAAAGAATAATTTGAAAATAATAAAATTGTCTAAATAGAAAACTCAAGATAGGATAAAAAACTGGTAAACTCTTAGAATTATTAAGATATTAGCAAATTAGATAAAAAATAATTAAGCACAAGTCACTGTATTCCTTATATGCCTACAATAATTAGCTATAAAACCCAAAGTCCCAATCGTAAGGTGAAATCTTATAATATAAATTATAATATAATATAATATAATATAATATAATACAATACAATATAATATATTGTTATATATATTATAATAATATAATATAATATAATATATTGTTATATATACCAATATATTAATATAATTATATTATATATAATATATTATATTATATATAATATATATTATTATATTATATATATTATTATATATATTATATATATAATAATATATATAATATAATAATATATATTGTAAATATATAAATATATAAATTTACACCTGAGTCATATATGTAGGCACCTAAAAAATGGCCCAAAATAAACATTGCTCAGTTCCACTGACTGTTAGGAATATGGGAGAATTTTAATTACTCTTTCCACTTTTCTTTTGCTTTCAAATGATCTACAACAAATCCGATAACTTTTATAACAATAAATATATTTTTTAATGACCTGCTTTCTCCAGATTGCAAATATAGTAGCTCAAAGGCAATAGTAGCTCAAAGACTCCTTCTCTCTGTCATGTTTCCAGAAGGTTCAGGGAGCTGCAACCTGGCAGATTAAATAAAGGTTTAGAATGGTACACCCATCTTGATTTGCCTCACTGCTCCATGAAGTAATAAAATAACAATTACACCATTGTATTTCCTTTGCAAGTTCAACCTACTTGTAATGGAATAGAAGACTTGCTTACCCGTTAATTAATTAATTAATTAATTTAACCCATTAAATTAATTTTGGCAAGCAAGTCTTCTATTCCATTACAAGTAGGTTGTACTCATAAAGGAAGTACAATGGTGTAAATGTTATTTTGTTGCTTCATGGATCAGCGAGTCAAATCAAGATCAATAAATCGTTCTAAACCTTTAATCTGCCAAGTAGCAACTCCCTGAACCTTCTGGAAATGACCCAAATTAATTTATGTGGTATCCATCAATGGAAGCTTATGGCCTATTTTATTCTTTGTGTGCGTGCTTTAGCAGAAGATGAATGTTTTAAGACTATTTTCTAATTCTTAAACTAATACCTTTGACTTTTTTCTTTTTGATGGATCTTTTAAAATATAGTAACTTGCTAACATTGGTCCCTGGAAACATTTAGGGATTTTAAAAAGGGTAATAAAAAGCATCGTAGATAATAATAATTGAAAACTGTGATTTCTACAACTGTATTTATCATAACATAGGAATTATGAAGGTAGGTTCCTAAATATTGAGAAATGCTTTAAAATCCAAGATACAAGATCAGTTTTCCATCAAAATAATGTAGATCCTGAGTCATGGTGGGAGGCCCACATCCAGGGTAATATTTAGCTGGAATCCATTGGTAGAGATTACCAGCCTGGTACTTGTTAAATATTTTGATTATAACCCTTATTCACACCGTGGCCTCATCAGTGGACATAGCTGTATTCAGTATACCCTGTATATAGTGTCATTGAATCAAAGAAGGACCAAGTTGATTAGCACCTTGGAGAATATCTACTCCCTCATTTTACTAAAGAGGAAACTATGGTTGGAGCATTGTGGGGCTGGAGTTGTTGGGATTAGAGTGAATACTGACTATACTTCAAAGTGTCTGGTTTTCTATGTTTTAAAAATGTACCTATTGCTCGTGCACCTGGGTGGCAAAAGTTGAGCATCCGACTTCGGATCAGGTCATAATCTCATAGTTCATGAGTTCAAGCCCCATATCAGGCTCACTGCTGTCAACTCAGAGTCTGCTTCAGATCCTCTGTCCCCCTCACTCTCTGCCTTTCCCTCACTTGTGCTCTCTCAAAAATACATAAAACATTAAAAAAAATTTGTTTAATGTACCTATTGCTGGGCCAGCCCATTGTATACTTGCTACCCCAAATTACTCTGAGGCTATCAGAGAAAGAATTTGTATGAGGACACCAGAAGTTTGTCCACTGATTTGACCAGCCCAAATTGGCTGCTTCCAACCAAGCCCCGAGGGGCATTTCCTGACACTTACTGAGGGTTGAGAGATTCTATGTCCTCTGCAATTCTCTTTAGGACTGCTCTGGGCATACTCTTCTGAGAAACTTATTCTCTAGACCAGGTGGCTGTGCCTTTCAGACCTCATGCTTTTAAGCTCACACACCTGTGGTAGGGAGCTTGGCAACAAGCAGACTCTGTGGTCATGGAGACAGTCGGCACCTGCCTCACTTCGTTCTGCTTTCTACCAACCACAGAGTTCATTCTGGATCTTTCCTCCCTCACCTATCCTGTGAGAGCCTTTTCTCTGATATGTCTGCCTGGTTCAGGTTTTCTAAATTTGTCACCAAATGTAGCAGAACCTCAGGTCTCTCCTGAGTGCGGGTGCGTGAGGACACTTCTCAGACACCAACAGTCTGCCTCTCAGCCCTCTGCTTTCCATTTACCCAAAGATATCCCATGTTGCTCAAAGGAAACCAGCCTGATTTCCATGCCTCTTCAGTGCTGTATCTCATGGTCTTCCTCTGGCTGATGGCAGGCTACAGTGCCCCCCAATCACAACCTCCCCTCCACCATCATAATCATCACCCTTTATTCCTGTTCTGTCAAAAATAAGAACTTGGTCCCTTCTCATGTTAAGAGTTTTTCTGATAATTATGGATAGTGCATAAAAACAATGACAAATTTAGGAAAATTACAGGAGTTTAGAATATCTTGCAACATCCTTGTCTCTGAACAGTCCATGGAAACCACCCCAATGGCGTCTTGCTCTCTTTTTCCATTTCATGCTCCCTTGGCCAGAAACTGACTCCCTGCAGACATCTTCTTTTCTATACACGTGTTTGTTTCATATGTGCAGTTAAGGCAGACCAGCAGCTACAGACATGCAAGGACGGTTGATGAAAACCTCAATGCCAGAATCCAAATTAGGTCCTTATATGTTGGTGGCGGTCAGTTTTAGGGGATGCTGCTTAGAAGATTCCATGTGGGTGAGAAATTTGATGCAGTGTCTCCTAAGGTCTTTTGTTAGCTCAGAAATCCACGGCTCCTCTTGAGTCACCCTGCAGATCTAATTATAGACCTAGGCTCATTCAGTAGACACTGTGTGATTTGATGTCAATAAGAGCAAAACAGCTGTCCACACATATTACATCATCGGAGAATAATTAAACTGCCTCTCAAATGCCCTCTTGAATCTACTTGAACTTGCGTTATAAGATCTCATATTCTTCCGTCTCATACTTCCCTATCTTTGCTCAAACTGTTCATTTTATCTGCAATGTCATCTCGCTAACTCCAACTGCTGAAATCCTTGAAGACTCAACTAAAATGTTTCTCTTCTGTAAAAGTTTTCCTGATCCTTCCCCATCTCAAGCTCCTCTCCAGGAAACTCATGTAACATTCTAACTGCGTACTTCAAGGCAATTCTTTCCGTTACTCTCTTGCATGGCATTTTCTCTCTAGTGACTCCTCTCTACTCCTCTGCCTACTTTAAGTGGCTTCCGGGCATATTATGCTTCACTCAGCTTTGCAGTTTCTATGCCTATCCTCACATTTTGCATACAGGAGGTGCTCGATATTTCTGAAATAAATAAATGAATGAAGTTGGCAGCCCTGACCATAAGATCAAAAAAATTGTAATGAAAGGAGGCATCAGATTGGGTTGTAGTAGTTGGGAAAGGCTTTTTGAATGAGATGGAATTTATGCGAGACCGGGGACAATTAATAGAATTTGAAGGAAGTGTAAGTTTGAGTAAAAGGCACAGAACTGCTGTTGTAAGAACATCCACTCCCTCTATCTAGATGGGGCATTGGGAACCGCAATAATCCCTTCACTGACATAGTGTCTTTTCTTGAAAACAGCTGCAAAGAATTTGGCAATTAGGAGGGGATAGACCGTATGAATAAATAAGTGTAGGCCAGAAGACTACACCCCACAGGGATGCCAGGTAACCCTCACTCTGTAGAGGTGAGACTTACCACCACTGAGATTTTACGATCGTAACAGTACTCTAGCTGGTCGTAAATGTTAACTTGCTCCCAGATAATGTATTCCTTACTCGCTGACCTAAGGCCCTTTATCTGTAGTAAACTAATTTATTTTCTGAGAGATTTGCCCACTGGCCTTGAGGAGTGAAGGACCAGAACTTTCCCAGGCCACAGAAGCCAGCAGGTCTGTTTGAAGCCTCCTTAGCTTTCTGATAGCCTAACACTTTTATTAGCAAAATAATTTTCTTTTTCAGGTCACGTAAATGATTTTACTAACCTCCTTTTGTGTATCTATAGACCTGGGCTCTCCTTTGCAGAAAGAACACAGTACTCCTGCACATCACAAAACAGGAACCGGATTCCCTGGCACAACCCCCAAGCACTGAGATCATATTTGTAGCTGGCATCATATAGTCTACACATGATGGAGAAACGTCGTAGGCCACTGCACTCCTTTTGCTAACTAACCACCTTAAACCCCTTTATAAACCTCTGGGCCAGGCAGAAACCTGGGAGTTGGTCTTTGGACGAGAGTCTGTCTTCTCCTCAGGTGGCCAGGCTCCTGAGTAAAGCTCAAATTTCTTTCCAGTCAAAACTTGTCTCTTTACCTTTCAGGTGACAGGCAGCCCCACTTGCTCTCAGTAACACGATGGCTACTGGTCTATGCCTCTAAGAAGTCCATCCTTTTTATTTTATGTTTTTATTTATTTTTGAGAGAGAGAGACAGAGTGCGAGTCGGGGAGGGGCAGAGAGAGAGAGGGAGACAGAATCTGAAGCAGGCTCCAGGCTCCGGGCTATCAGCACGGAGTCTGACGAGGGGCTTGAACTCGTGAACTGTGAGATCATGACCTGAGCCGAAGTCGGACGCTTAGCCAACCGAGACATCCAGGCACCCCAGAAGTCCACCTTAAACAGGATCATCATGGTCACCTCGACTGAAGAGGTCCTTCTAGATTACCATTCTTGGGTGAGCCCCAAGCTATCCTGCTGGGTGTTTACTGCTCCCCACTCCGATATTCCAACTAAAAGCTTTATGCACCTGATGATGAAGACACTCAGCCCACCTGAGATAGGGGTCTGGCCCAAGGTTACTTCCTAAGGAACGGGTCCAGCTGGGGGATTAGATTATATGAATGCCCTCATACTCACTCCAATTAAAAACAGAAGGCAAGCTTTGTCCAAGAATGACAGGTGTTGGCAAAATGCTTTGGCACAGGAGGGTGGCAACCCTTTCCCTCACTTGACTTGTTACCCCGGGCAAGACTCTCTTTACTATAACCTCTTTGAAATAGGAGGTTTGACTTGCGTGGTAACAACTCAAGTGTCTTACCTATTATTAGGGAACAGAAGGAGGACCCTGGAGAACACTCACCTTGTTACAGGTACAGAGCCAGACAGGTTTCTGATGGAGGGAATGAAGAGGGTGCCGTATCATGCGGGCCCTGGCCCCAGAGAGCCCGGAAGGGGTCATATATAAGAAAGTGAATAAGAAAGATGTGAGATCATCTCTTTTTGTGGGACTCTATCCACTGCGGTGCCGCATCCCCTGCAGACCTCAAAAATTAGTCACCCCGGGAAGGAATGGGGCTTTGGGGAACCACATGCTGATAAACAACCCAAGGCCTTAATGAACCCAATAATGATGCTTCGCAACTCTGTGATGCTTTTGATTTTCTCAGAAAGGCCTCACACAGAGCTCCTTACTCCATCTCTCATATTGTTCTGTGGGAATGTTGGTAATCCCATTATCACCCAAGGACAGTGAAGTCCAGAAAGTTTCTTTCTTTTCAAAAAAGTTTTAATTTAAATTCCAATTAGTTAACACACAGTGTAATATTAGCTTCAGGCGTATACACAATATAGTGATTCAACACTTCCTTACAATACCTGGTGCTCATAACCACAAGTCCACTCCTTAATCCCCATCACCTATTTCACCCATTCCCCCCACCAACCTCCTTTCTGGTAACCATCAGTTTGTTCTCTATAGTTAAGAGTTTGTTTCTTGGTTTACCTCTCTCTTTTTTCCCTTTTGCTTGTTTGCTTTGTTTCTTAAATTCCACATACAAGTGAAATCATATGGTATTTGTCTTTCTCTGACTTATTTCACTTCGCATAACATACTCTAGCTCCACCCACTTTGTTGCAAATGGCAAGATCTCTTTCTTTTTGATGGCTGAGTAACATTCCGATATATTTATCAATCTTTTTGATCCATGCATCAGTTGGAGTCTTGGGCTGTCTCCATAATTTGACTGTTATTGATAATGCTGCAATAAACTTCAGGGCTCGTGTGCCCCTTTGAATGAGTGTTTTGTATCCTTTGGGCAAATACCTAGTAGTGTGATTTCTGCATTATAAGTAGTTCTATTTTTAACTTTTTGAGGACTCTCCATATTATTTTCCAGAGTGGCTGCACCAGTTTGCATTCCCACCAACAGTGGAAGAACATTCCCCTTTCTCCACATCCTCACTAACATCTGTTGCTTCTTGTATTGTTGATTTTTGTCATTCTGACAGGTGTGAGGTGATATCTCATTATAGTGTTAATTTGTGTTTCTCTCATGATCGCTGATGTTGCGCATCTTTTCATGTATCTATTGGCCACCTGTATGTCTTCTTTGGAAAAGTGTCTGTTCATGTCTTCTGCTCATTTTTTAATTGGATCATTCATTTTTTGAGTGCTGAGTTCCCATAAGTGCTTTATATATTTTGGATATCAGATATATTTTATCAGATACGTCATTTGCAAATATCTTCTCCCATGCCATAGATTGTCTTTGAGTTTTGTTGATTGTTTCCTTTGCTTATTCCTGAGTTTCAAGAATGGTTCGATATTCCCAAATCAAGCAATGTGATACATCACATTAATAAAAGAGAGGATAAGTACTATATGATCCTTTATAGGTGCACAAAAAGCATTTGAGAAGTACAACAGTCCTTTATGAACACTCTCCAACAAAGTAGGTTTACAGGGAACATACCTCAACATAATAAAGATCATATGTGAAAAAACAAACACTAATGTCATCCTAAGTGGGGAAAAACGTATAGCTTTTCCTCTGTGGTCAGGAACAAGAAAAAGATGTCCACTCACACCACTGTTATTTAGCATAGTTCTGGAAGTCCTAGCCACGTCAATAAGACAGCAAAAAGAAATAAAAAGCATCCAAATAAGCATAGAAAAAGTAAAACTTTCACTCTTTGCTGATGTCATGATACTCTATGTAGAAAACCCAAAAGACTCTACCAAAAAATTGCTAGAACTGATACATGAATTTAGTAAAGTTTCAGGATACAAAGTCAACATACAGAAATCTGTTACATTTCTATACACCAATAATAAAGCAGCAGAAAGAGAAATTAAGTAATAAATCCCATTTACAATTGCACCCAAACCCATAAGATACCTAGGAATAAACCTAACCAAAGAGGTGAAAGGCCAGTCTTCTCAAAACTATAAAACACTGAAGAAAGAAATTGAAGAAGAAAGACATTGAAATAGAAAGGCATTCTATGCTCATGGAGCAGAAGAAATAATATTATTAAAATGTCCTTACTACCCAAAGCAGTCTACACATTTAATGCAATCCCTATCAAAATACCACCCACGTTTTTCACAGAGCTAGAGCAAACAATCCCAAAATTTGTGTGGAAGCACAAAAGACCCTGAATAGTCAAAGTAACCTTGAAAAAGAAAACAAAACAAAACTGGTGGCATCACACTTCCAGACTTCAAGTTATATTACAAATATATACAGGCACAAAAATAGACACAGAGATCTACAGGACAAAATAGAAAGCCCAGAAATGAACCCACAACTATAT
The DNA here is from genome assembly GCF_018350215.1 of Panthera leo. Taxonomy (NCBI): domain Eukaryota; kingdom Metazoa; phylum Chordata; class Mammalia; order Carnivora; family Felidae; genus Panthera; species Panthera leo. The sequence continues at coordinate 13,612,873 of NC_056692.1, read as the reverse complement.
AGGCAATTAATCTTCAAGAAAGCAGAAAAGAATATCCAATGGGAAAAAGACAGTGTCTTCAACAAATGGTGTTGGGAAAACTGGAAAGCAACATGCAGAAGAATGAAACTGGACCATTGTCTTACACCGTATACCGTATGTCTTTTGATTGGAGTATTTAATCTATTTACACTCAAAGTAATTATGGATAGATATGTATTTAGCGCCATTTTATTACTTGTTTTGTCATTGTTTCTGGAGATTTTCTCTGATTCTTTCTTGTCTTTGTCATTTTTGGTGTCTCCTTTCCACTCAGAGTCCCCTTTAGCATTTCTTGCAAGACTGGTTTAGTGGTCATCAACTCCTTTAGTTTTTGTTTGTCTGGGAAATTCTTTATCTCTCCTATGCTGAATGATAGCCTTGCTGGATAGAGTATTCTTGGCTGCAGATTTTTCCCATTCAGCACTTTGAATATATCATGCCACTCCCTTCTGGCTTGCCAACTTCTGTTGAGAAATCTCCTGCTAGCCTATGGGTTTTCCCTTGTAAGTTAAGGACTTTGTTTGTCTTGCTGATTTTAAGATTTTTTTTATCATTCTATTATGTGAATTTAATTATAATATGTCTTGGCGTTGGCCTGCTTTTGTTGATTTTGACTCTTGGATCTGGACGTCTGTTTCCTTCCCCAGATTAGGGAAATTTTCAGCTATTATTTCCTCAAATAAGTTTTCTGCCTCCTTCCTCCCTCTTCTTCTTCTGGGACTCCTATAATACAAATGTCATTATGACTGATGGAGTCACTGGGTTCCCTAAGTCCATTCTCATGTTGCACAATTCTTTCTCTCTTTTATCAACATCATTATTTTCCATTATTTTCCATTATTTCCATTATTTCCATAATTCTAGGTCACTATTTCATTCCTCTGCTTCTTCAAGCCTGCTATTTGTTCATTATATCAAGCCCATTCCTAATCTTGTTTATGGCATTCTTCACCTCTGATTGATTCTTTTAAACTCTTTTATCTGTGGTCAGGCTCTCACTGACGTCCGTCGTCTATTCTTTTCTCAAGCCCAATGAGTGTCCTTATGACTGTTGCCTTAAATTCTCCATCAAGGATTTACTTATATCTATTTTGCTTAGGTGTTTTGTTCTTTTATCTGGGATAAATTCTTCCAACTTGGCATTTTGTCTAGGTCTCTGCCTTCTTCTCTGTATTAGAAAAGCCACAGAAATGTCTCCTGCTCCTGAAGGTAATGGCCTTATGAATACGAGTTCACGTGGTGCCAGGTCCTGGCACTTCAGGGAGTTTCTCCTGGGTTCTGTGTGCACTCTGCTGTTGTGTTTTGGCTGCTCTATTCTTCAAGCGAGTCGTCTGCAGAGGTTCTCTTTGCCTGCTGTGAGCAGTGTTTGGTCCCTGGCCTGAATGTGAAGAGTTTTAAGTAGGTGTGCTCTGGTCTGTTGAAATGAGACATAACAGCACCTCCACCAGAGCTGAGGCCCTGCAGAACTCTCTGGTTGGGAGATGTGATGGGGCAGGGTTTCTGCTGGTCTTCTGGTGGCAGGAGGCTATGCTGTGACTGAGGTGAGCATGATCTAGAAGTGCGATCCCACCAGAGTGCAGGGGGTTGGTGCTTGTGTGTGCCCAGATTCTCTCCAGATCATGGTTTCCCAGCTATCTGCCCTTAGGTTGTTTCCCTGCCTTCCTCCAGGAGCAGTGCACTGCCCTCAGGGCTCCATCCCAGCCAAGCCCACTGACCTTTGAAACTGGGGTTTAGCCCAGCTGGTTGCAAGAATTTATTTTAGCACTCCCATTTTCCAAGCCAATACCTTTGGGGAAACATTCTCCTTGTGCATTTCCTTGTGTGCTCCTCTCTCTCTGGCCTCTCCCCATGACCACAGATCCTTCTCCTTCACAGCACCCACAATGTGTTTCTCCCCCCTGTCATGTCTCTTACCTTTTTTTTTTTTTAATTTTTTAATGTTTATTTATTTTGGAGAAAGAGACAAAGTGTGAGTGGGTGAGGGGCACAGAGAGAGGGAGACACAGAATCGGAAGCAGGCTCCAGGCTCTGAATTGTCAGCACAGAGCCCAACACGGGGCTCGGACCCACAAATTGTAAGATCATGACCTGAGCCGAAGTCCGATGCTAAACCAACTGAGCCACCCAGGCACCCCAACCTCCTACCTTCTTTAATGTGGCCTTTTCTTTGCCTTTAGTTGTGGAGTTTGCTCTTTCAGACTTCAGGTCAATTTCTGGGGTATTTTGGATGATTTGATAGTTATCTAGTTGTGTTCATGGGATGAGGTGAGCCTAGCGTCCTCCTACTCTGCCACCATCTTCCTCTCCAAACCCTAGAATGTCTGTCTTTTCAATGCAACCCATGAAACTAATGGTGGAGCTAGGACTTAACCAGAGTCCATCCCTGAGTGCCTTGCTCTTCCAGATTCTTGACCCAAAGAAGAGCTCTGATCAGAGAGTAGCCAGCTCCCAGGCTTGCTTTGGCCTGGGGATAAGAGGAGGCACAAGGGAAGAGGCAAAAGGGAGAAGACTTTGCAAACTCAGTTTCCTAATGAGTCCTCAGGAATGCAATGCCTTCCCCCTCAGGGACACTGGGATTACATTATTGGGTTGCATAATGATTCTAGAAGTTGTAATAGAACTGAGTAGTGTTAGGAGGGACCATGGGGATCCCCAGGGTCTCCTACACTGGCTTTTAAGCCAGGTTCTTAGAAGCCAAGGGTCCAGATGATGAGATTAACAAACAAAATGTAGAGAGGTTGTCTAGTCCTCCCTCAGTGTCCTACCACCTGTTCAAGCAGTGACTGCCCACCATAATGAAGACTTTGCATTTCTTTAGAGATAGAGCCCCCAGCTCCTACTACTTTGTCAGGGCAGCCTGGTGTTATATGAAAAGCATGGGCATGCTACAGTCAGACTAACTTTCCAATTATTCATGGCGTGACTTAGGGCCAGCTGCTGAGCTCCTCTGGGTTTCAGTTTCCTCATCTGTGAAATGAGAACAACCTCTCTGACCACATAGGGTTGGTCTAAGAATTAAATAAAATTACATGCTTAAAGCACTTAGTAGGGGACCAACAAGTATTAACAATAATATGGTAACAAGCACCAATATCTGTTGCATTTTAGTGCATTATCTTACTTAATCCTCCCGATAATTCTTGGATGCAGGTTCATTATTTGCCCCACTACACGCAGGAGGAAACAGGCCCAGAGAAGTTCAGTAACTCACGTGATGTTGTGCATCTACAATTTAGAAGAGCTGGAACTCTATGAAACTTTCCATCCCTTTTCTTCCAAATCGCTTCAAAAAGCAACTGCTGCCACATACACTCCTGTGACTCTCTGCCACCAAGATGTACTTTGATGTGAGTGCCAACCTTTTTCAGCTCTTTCCTGGTCTGTTGTAGATGACTCTGCCTATAGTATATTAGCCAGTTGGGAAAGAGTGAGCACATTTCCACCCTCAGATGCTTGCCATCCATCTTACAATATGGCTGGTATCTGTTGTGCAGTGGACGAGCCTGGGGCTCCACATCTGAGTCATGATCATTCTGGTAAACCTTGTTCTCAACCCTGGACTCTAGCTAAAAGCTGCTACTTCCACAATATGGCTCTCTTACTGAGTTTCTTGCACGAAACTGCACCTGACTGCCCTACAAGGCATCATATCATACTTTAAAGGTATAGAAATTAAGACCATGTCATATTTGAGCAAAATTAGAGAAATGAACCAAAAAGACGCATTAGAGAGCCTGGAAATAATATGTAGAAATGTGATATGTGACATGGGCAGCCTTACAGGGCAGTAAGAAAAAGACCTTTCAGTAAAGTGTGTCCATAGAGGAAAAAAAATATGACACAATATCTTTTTCACTCCATACACAAAAATCAGCTTCAGGTACATGAGGTACTTACACTGAAGAGTAAAAATGTAAAAAACCTTGGGGCACCTGGGTGGCTCGGTTGGTTAAGTGTCCGATTTCTGCTCAGGTCATGATTTTGTGGTTCATGAGTTCGAGCCCCATTTCAGGCTCTGTGCTGAGAGCTCAGAGCCTGGAACCTGCCTTGGGTTCTCTGCCTCCCTCTCTATCTACCCCATATGTCACTCACACTCTGCCTTTCTCTCTCTCTCAAAAATAAATTTAAAAAATAAATTTAAAAAATTTTAATGTAAAACCTTAAAAATAGTCTATGGGATATCTTCATGATCCTCTAGGAGGATCTTAAAGAAGTCCAAAAGGCATTAATCATTTTAAAAAGACTGAAGAATTTGCCTACGTTAAAATTTAAAACCTCTACTCATCACAGGACAACAATTTTTAAGTAAAAAGACATCTACAAATTAGAAGAGATATGCAGCACATAGAGCTACTTTGGAGACTCCAAGACATATCGAAAACTTCTGCAACAAATACAAAAAATAAAAGGGATAAAATAGATCATGGGCAAAAAAGTGGGATTTCACAGGAGACACAAATGGCCAGTGAAATCAGGAGAAGAAGCTCAGCTTTATTTGTAATCTAGCAAATGCAAATGAGAATCATGCTGGAAACACCTTTTTCTTTTTCTTTTTCTTTTTCTTTTTCTTTTTCTTTTTCTTTTTCTCTTTTCCAGAGAGACAGAGAAAGAGAGAGAGAGAGAGAGAGAGAGAGAGAGTGTGTGTGTGTGTGTGTGTGTGCATGTGCATGTGCATGTACGAGCAGGGGAGGGGTGGAGGGAGAGAGAGAATCCTAAGCAGGATCCATGCTCAGCATATAGCCCAATGTGGGGCTTGATCCCACCACCGTGAGATCATGACCCAAGCGGAAATTAAGAGTCAGTCGCCTAACCAACTGAACCACCTAGGCATCTCTGGAGACACCATTTCATCCTCACTACATTGTTCTAAGTGAAGAAATGAGAAAGCAGCCAGTTTTGATGAGAATATAGTGCAACAAAAATTCTTATGCACCGCTGGTAAGACCTTAACGTGGTACAAGCATTTTGGAAAACAAAACCTTTTAAATCCTTTAAATCTGAAGATGCACAAATTCCATTCTCAATTAGCCACCAAAGAGAAATTCTTGCATGTGTGCACCAGAAGACATGTACAAGAGTGTTCACAGAAACAAAACACCTGCACACAGAAAACAAATGAATTGTGGTATAGTCATGCCACACAATGCTATACCACCATAAAAAACAAATAAGAAACACTTACTCTATTGGAGAACCACACAAACATTAAATTGAGTAAAATGAACAACTCAAAAGAAGAATAATTACTGAATGATCTCATTTATACAAAGACCAAATACATGCAAAACTTAATATTTTGCTTGGAGAATCATATATATGTAATAAAAAAAGATTTTAAAGGGATTTTTTTTTGGAATAGTATTACCTGAGTGAGGAGATAGAGCGTTAGGATTAAGGAGAGATACACGGGAGTTTTCAAAGGCAATGGAATGTTTTCTTTCACAAATTGCATAGTAGGTAAGATATTTGCTTTACTGCGTTATTATTCTTTTTTTAAAGTCATGTTTGTTGAGGTATAATTTACAAACAGTAAAGTTCACCCTTTATAGATGTCTATGAGTTTTGACCAATGTATACAGTTGTATATACCACCACCAAGATGTAGAATATTTCTATCACTCCAAAAATCCCCTCATGTCCCTTTGTAGTCAGTCCTATTTGCCCTTTCCATCCCCCTAGAAACCACTGATGTGTCTTCATTGCCATAGTTATCTGTGTTAGAATGTCATATAAAGGTTGTAATCGTACAACCTTTTGTGTCTTTTTTGCATAAAAAAGAACTAAAAACAAATATTGAGCTCACGTTAATGATATGCATGCTGAATTACTTAGGGAGAGGTGTACTGATGCCTACAATCTTATTTGAAATGCATCAAAGAGCAAGATGGAGTGATAGATGGGTAGAAAGAAGGACAGATGGATAAATATGTGATAAAACAACTACAATAAATTATACTGGTAAAATTGAGATAATGGGTACATGGGTGCTCACTGTATAACTATCCGAACTTTATGTTTGAAAACTGTTAGGGGAAAACAGTCTATCATTGAAGAGAGGACTTGGAAAAATGCCTTATTATCAAATATACCAGTCTTCCTAACCTTTGAACCACTTCTGGGAATCTGTTCTAAATGTAGGAGAGCCATGTGCACAATGGGGACTTGTAAATACTGTAATTTAAGTACCTACCAATAAAGGAATAATCAGGAAAACTTTATTTTTATTACCTCTATTGGAACTCTCTCTTCCTTGGATCCAGTGTGAGTCTGGAGGTGGGACAAGGCAGGAATGGCATCAGAAGATGAGCTTACTTGTAATATCCAACCCCTTGGCCTTGGCCTTGGGCATAGCAACTCTCTGTGCCCTCTTCCAGGAGGCTCTACTATCCCCTATGCAAGCTGAACTCAGCAGGCCTCTCAGCACCTTAATTCTTTATTTTTTTAAATTAAAAACATTTTTTTAATGTTTATTTATTTTTGAGAGAGAGAGAGAGAGCAGAGTGTGAGCGGGGAAGGGGCAGAGAGAGGGAGACACAGAATCTGAAGCAGGCTCCAGGCTCTGAGCAGTCAGCACAGAGTCCAACACGGGGCTTGAACTCATGAACCATGAGATCATGACCTGAGCTGAAGTCGGATGCTAAACCGGACTGAGCTACCCAAACGACCCATCGTCACCTTAATTCTGAGGTGAAATAACTTTCATTCTCAAGCTGAGAGCACCATTGCATATGCAATATAGTTATGTTGTTGTTTTATTTATGAAACACATTAAAAAGAAAACTAATGGGCAGAGTATTATTAATCAAATTTAAAAAATTGGAGAGAGATTTTGTAGACTTTTTCAGCCCCATGGCAAATGAAGTCTGGATAGTGTAGCAAGGTTATCCTGTTGAGTAAAATTCTGCTTCCCTATCATCTTTAGTAAAAATGGCGGCAGCCATCATCACCAGCAGCTGCAGCATCCTCGTAAGTCCCAATATAAATTAAATGGTCTAAAAACTCAAGCAAATTTCCTTCCTTCCCACTAGGTGATCATTATTACATGAAGGCTTTGAATTGCCACATATTTACATAATTAATCTTTTTTCCTCTTCCTTCGTAGTTAACGGAATTGAAAAACCTATGCTAACAAATAAGTCAACAAGCCCTGAAGCCAGTGAAAACTCTCAAAACAAAGATACGAGCAATAAATATGAACAATATAGGTGGGGGGTGTGAAGAATGCATGTTTCCCTGTCTCTTATAGAAAAGAAAGTCATGAAGTAATTTATGCTTTTGTCATAAGGTAAGAAGGAATCTAGTCTTGAGAATGTAGAATATCAATGGAAAAGACAAGTTCTTTGCCCAAATTAGGGGTAGAAACTATTCAGAACAGAGGACAAATATCAGAGATGAAGAGACTTGGTTCCATTATTATTTATAATAGTGAAAAATTGGAACGAAATATCCAGTGATAAGGTAAGTTTTGGCAAATGCAAATAATAGAATATTAGAAAGTCATTGAAAAAATTTGAAGAAGGGAGCACCTAGGTGGCTCAGTGGATTGAGCCTCCGACTTTTGATTTAGACTCAGGTCATGATCTCATGGTTCATGAGTTTGAGCCCCACCTCGGGCTTTGTGCTGGTAGCACGGAGCCTGCTTGGGATTCTCTCTCTCTCCCTCTCTCTCTGCCCCTCCCTGGCTCTTGTATTTTCTCTCTCTCTTTCTCAAAATAAATAAATAAACTTTTAAAAAATTTGAAGAGTAATACAATAAATGAAGCTCAACATATAAAGATAATTTTTTAAAAGCTGAAAAAATTCATTCAGTGTCATGCCTCTTTTGGTAAAACAAAAAATGATAACGTGGGCATGTGGCAGAGCATGTGGGTGTGTGAATGTATATGCGTAGTGAATAAGAGATAACTATTGGTGAAGGCTTGCCTTTTTCACGTGAGCAGGGACCATATATCTTGGTCACCTCTTGTCTATCATATTGTCTGGCAATATCTCCCCCCTTTCAGTAGCTTAGCAAGAAGTCAGCTCAGCGGTTCGGTGGAAAAACAGGGTGATAACCAAGGCTCAGCTCCACTGGAGGCATCACCATTTAACAAACTTACTTCCCCATCCAGGAGGCACCGGCTGTTGGGCAGCTGCCTGGATGCTTCCCTCTTTCTTCCAATTCCCATAAATATATCGAGTGTCTGTAGGGGGTGGAGTCCCTCTCTACCGAAAAGCTTGCCCTAGTCCGTCCAGTCTCGTGATGTTCACCCTTTACCACCCTCCATGGGCAATAGGGAGAGTTCAGGAGATCATTGTGCCCTGCTATTTATTTGCCTGTGACCTTTCCACAAAAAGCCATGTGTTTTTAGGGTTCTAGGTGTGTGTGAGTGTGTGTGTGTGTGTGTGTGTGTGTGTGTGTGTGTGTGTGTCTTTTCATGTGTTCCTTTTGTATAATAGGGGCAAACATGGTGCATTTGGTTTTGTATGTGTGGAGTTGGAGGTTCCTGTGGAATGTTCATGTAGACATATCCAGTGCACAGTTAGGTATTAGGATCAACAGCATTGCATCTGGGATGGATGTAAGAATTGACGATCATCAGCTTGTCGTACCTTTAGACTGCCATGGGGGGATAGAGGAAGGGCACCCAACCCTAAGGGCTGGTGGATGGTTTCCTGGAGAGAGAAGACCTGTGCCAAGTCTTCGAGGATGGAATGTCTTGGGTTAATAAGGTGAGAGAAAAGACTTTCCAGGGAGAGAAAATAACCTTTGTCATGTCAGGAGCAGAATGTGCAATAGTGGTTTCTGTAACCTGTGGTTCCCTTCTATGGACAGCTGTTGACAGAAATCCCTACTTATCCTAATTCCCTTCCAGCTCCTCCAGAGCCACCATGAAGCTCCTCAATTGATCCTGCAAAGAGTTTCTCCCAAACATGCTAATGAAAGCCAATGGGAAAGCTTTCTGACTTAACAAAGAATTGTTACAAGTTGAGTCTGATGCCTGAAGCCACTTTCAGGAGTTAGCAAAAGTAGGGCAGTCTTGGTCTAAAACATACTCCAAACCTTTCTCTTCCTTTATGATGTTGGGGGCCTTGAAGGTTGGAAAATATTTAGGATCAGGATGCTACAGGGTCTTGATTGTAAGTGGAAGCAGAAAAATGGCAAGGCATTCGTTTGAGGCTAGAAGAGATGCCAAGTTTGAGGATGGTTAATGTGAGCTGTGTTGGGAGATGTGACATGACCTTGTGAGATGAGGGAAGTCCAGGGATGCTGCTCCAGGACTGAGATAGGAGCAGATCCTGCCCAGGCTCCACCCTCCTCTCAGCCCCAGGCTGCAGGCAAAGCTGTGTAGTTACAAGACACTGCTCTTCCCCACCGAAGACAATGGGCTGAACTAAACCAGAAACCCAAAGTCCCAAGGTCACCTCTGAAACTGTGTGACCTTTACTGTACTTTAAGACTTTCTGAAATTCATTTTAACTCCATGCAATGCTGATAGCAGTGCAGGTACACAGTATGAAAATTAATAAAGGGAAACATCATTAAAATGGAGTGTGGAAGCCAGAAGGGGGGAGCTCTCACTCTATGCCACTCCACCGCAGTTCTAGGAAGAACTGTCAATGCAGACCCCAATGGAAGAATGCTCAGGGGAAAAGAATCCTCAATTTCGGGCCCCAAGACAAAAAGATGTACATTTCACCTCTGACAAGTAATAGACTACCCCAGCAACTCAGCCAATGAGAAACCATCATCACTCTCAACTCTTGCTTTTCTCGAAGGGACAAGAACTCCTCTCAACTCCCTATTTCTTCATAAAATAACATTCCTTTCTTTTGTTTGTGGGACTCACCTATGGTTTTTGCCATAGCTTGCTTGTTCCAAACTGCAGTCCTCTGATATTCCTGAACAAACCCATATTTTCTGGTAAAATAACTGATTTTTATTTGTAAGATCAATAATAGTAGGTGGTGAAAAACATTTTTGTTAAATAAATGAATGAATTTTTCCATATCCATGAAGGTCATACTTGGAAACATGTTGAGGAAGTCCAAAACATTTGAAAGGTTCTAGAGATCATTATGTCTATGGCAGACACAAGTGTTTACCTGGTTCTGTCTCCCCCTGGAAGGTGCTAATTTCTGAAGCCTCAAGGGGTAACAGTGGAGTGGAGAAAAATCCCAATGTGAAATGATGTCATATTAGCTGTCTGTCTCTATCTCTCTGTCCTTTATAAGCTATTGCCTCCGTGAGGGTCTCTGGGCAAGTGTGACTGTCCCTCCTCTTTGCTTAAGAAGTGCCCATCTCCTTGTCTGGGTGAATGCCATCCCAAGACCCGTCACTGGACTCTCAACTTGGTTTGCATACCAAGGAAATGGGCTCTGGAATGGCTCCTCTCTTCCCCCAAAATATCAAGTGGGACTTGGGTGCTTGAATATGAGGGGTTAGAGAGAAGGCAGTGATGACTAAGTTTGCCAGCCCTGCTACTGGGAGGATGGCAAGGCTGTTACCAAAATATTTAAGTCAAGAGCAGATTGAGAAAGAAGACCATTTCAGATCTGGAGAGATTGACTTAGAGGTGACAGTCTGAACAACGTGTCCATGTAGAAGAGGCTGGACCATCAGTCGGTGTTTGACCCATTGTGGTCTTGACATTATTTTCAAAATTAATCATCAGGAAATGTATTCCTCTGCTCATGCCTTTTGCCACTTGGGGAGCTCCAACTGCAGCCTTTTCCTGTTCAAGACGACTTAAACATCCATCCTTCAACCAGAAGTTGAGACAGACCACGGTGCATTTTATTAGTGTGACCACTTTGGGGAAAGGCAAGTATTATCCAACTGATCATATGGGGCCAGTCATGGCACCATCACAGACTTTGTCCTTATCTGGTCATTGGGTCCATGATAGTATGTGTGTTGGATGATGTGTAACTAGAGCCGGGAGACCGAGGAGCAAGAAGCTAAGTGATGGTGTAATTGGAAGCAGAAGGGAGTTCAGGGGCTGGGTATATACTTGTTTAGCTCCGTGAGAGAGTTCAACTGGGTATCCACTGATCCCACCTGGGAACTTAAGCTTGCCAATTCTCACCCTACTCAAAAACTTTTTTTACAGTTTTCTTAATCAACAAAAGGTCAGTACTCTGGAGCCCAAATTTCCCAAGTTCTACATGGAGAAATGCAATAGAATCTTGCTGTTTAGAAAATCTACAAGGCTTGTATTCACCAGCAGTGGAGCGGGAGATGTCCTCAATGGTATCTTCTCATTTCATGTAGCTGTTTTCATTTCATTTCATCTCATCTCATCTCATCTCATCTCATCTCATCTCACCTCATTTCATTTCATTTCATTAAATTTCATTTCATTTCACTTTTTCTGAAAAGTCCAGACCAGCGCTCAGCTTCCCAAGTTAATGTCTTAACAGTCTGGGTAACAGCAAGCATCTCACTACTGCCATCCTACGCGATGACATGTGTAGTGGAGATTGTGGACACAGGTTGCGGGAGCATGCCTTCCCATTCCCTTTCCCTGAAGCCTCCATTTCATCCCCTGGGATCTTGTGTACCTAAATTATGGCCATGCCACCATCTGCAGGCTTGGCGTTTTCTTCTTGGAACTTTGGTCTCAGGAAAAACATCTTTCCCTTTAACTTTCAAATATTACATTTGTTCCCCATTTTATGTCTATTCATTTAGTTCTGTTTGAGTCTCTCCAGTGCTACTGTTCTTACCCATTAAGTGTCAGGTTTATCAAGTCTTTTCCTATTATGTCACAATCTTTAACTCTGTTAAATTTTATGTGTCCTTGCATCCTGGCCCTCTCTGGGACATTGCTACACTTGGTGGTTTCTATCAGGATCTCATTCTCCTTTCACCACCATTGGCACCTCCTAGTTTTTGCTCCGTTCTGCTGCTGGTGGAAGAAAGCCATGGATCTGGGAGCCTCAGGAAATGATTCTGTTGTCACTGAGTTTGTCCTGCTGGGTCTGTCAGAGACCCCAGCTCTGCAGCCCATCCTCTTCACCGTCTTCCTTCTCGCTTACGTAGCTACTCTTGGGGGCAACCTCAGCATCCTGGCTGCCATCCTCACCGAACCCAAACTCCACACCCCCATGTACTTCTTCCTGGGGAACTTGTCCCTGCTGGATGTCGGGTGCATCAGTGTCACTGTCCCTGCCATGCTGAGACGCTTCATGTCCAATAACAGAAGCATTCCCTACGGGGCCTGCCTCTCACAGCTCTTCTGTTTCCACCTCCTGGCAGGGGCGGACTGCTTCCTGCTGACAGTCATGGCCTATGACCGCTATCTGGCCATCTGCCAGCCCCTCACCTACAGCACCCGCATGAGCTGGGGAATTCAGCAAGCGCTAGTGGGCGTGTCGTGGGCCTTTTCCTTCACCAACGCACTGACCCAAACTGTTGCCTTATCTACTCTTGACTTCTGTGGCCCCCATGTGATCAATCACTTCTACTGTGACCTCCCACAGCTCTTCCAGCTCTCCTGCTCCAGCACCCAACTCAATGAGCTGCTGCTCTTTGTAGCAGCAGCCTTCATGGGTGTGGCCCCACTGGTCCTCATCACTGTGTCCTATGCACACGTGGCAGCCGCAGTCCTGCGAATCCGCTCTGCTGAGGGCAGGAAGAAAGCCTTCTCCACGTGTGGCTCCCACCTCACGGTTGTTGGCGTATTCTACGGGACAGGCGTCTTCAGCTACATGAGGCTGGGCTCAGTGGAGGCTTCGGACAAAGACAAAGGGATTGGCATCCTCAACACTGTCATCAGCCCCATGCTGAACCCACTCATCTACAGTCTCCGGAACCCTGATGTGCAGGGCGCCCTGCAGCGGGTGTTCACAGGGAGACGGCCTCCAGAGTGAGATCCCTTCCTCTCCTTTATGAATGTCACGCTTACTGCTTCCAAAAGGTATTGTGATTAGTGCAGATGAGAAGTGAGTATGATGAAGTGGGGTTGGAGACTGGCTTAGGAAGGAAAATACAATAAAATGATAATGGCTATCACTTATTTTATGGTACATGACAGGCCGTCTTCTCAGTGACTGACATCTACTAACTCATTTAATCCTCATAATAACCTTATGAGGTAGATGTAGATTTACAGTTGCCGATTAGGAAATTGAACCTTAGAGAGGTTGAGTAACTTGCCCAAAGTCACACAGCTAATCAACACCAGAGCTGGGATTTGAACCCAGGCAGGCTACATCTGTAAGTACTGCATCTCATTTCACCGAGGAAGGGTATCTATAAGGTGTGGGGAGGGGGCGGGAACTGGGCAACAAAAAGAATGAAAAAGAAAAGGAAAATCAATATTAGAGGGAAAACATTATTTAAACAAAACAGAAATATGAATTAAGAGATTTTTGTGCCTTTGACAAATTTACACTTTGTTCCAGAGCAGCTGGTAGAGGTTAAAGGGATTGCTGGAGGCCAATTGCAACAAATAAATCAACAAAAAGGAAACAAGTGTTAAAACCAAGCCTGGGGGCGCCTTGGTGGCTCAGTCGGTTAAGCGTCCGACTTCGGCTCAGGTCACAATCTCACGGTCCGTGAGTTTGAGCCCCGTGTCGGGCTCTGGGCTGATGGCTTAGAGCCTGGAGCCTGCTTCCGATTCTGTGTCTCCCTCTCTCTCTGCCCCTCCCCCGTTCATGCTCTGTCTCTCTCTGTCTCAAAAATAAATAAAAACGTTAAAAAAAAAAACAAAAAAACAAAAAACAAGCCTGAGGTGTCTTTAGGCCTAAAATGAATCTTTTGCAGGCAGCATACAGAAGGGTCTTGTTTGTTTTTTATCCATTCTGAAGCCCTGTATCTTTCAACTGGAGCATTTAGTCCCTTTACATTCAAAGTAATTATTGATATGTATTTACTGCCATTTTATTACTTGTCTTGTGGTTGTTTCTGAAGATTTTCTCTGATCCTTTCTTGTCTTTATTGCATGTTTTGCCTATTTTCTTTAGCGATATATTTGGTTTTCTTTCTCTTTATTATTTGCATGTTTGTTAGTGGTTTTTAATATGTGGTTAGCTTTGGGTTTGTATATAACCTCATCTGCATATAGCAGTCTATATTAAGGTGGTGGCCATTTAAGCTTGAACCCATTCTTTTCTCCTCTCCTCCCCATGTTTAAACATGTGTTACTACATTTTATATCCCTTTTTATTACTTCCTTGACTGATTTTTTAACAGAAACGTTCATTTTCACTGCTTTTGTGTTTCCTACTTTTATACTTCCACTCAAAGAGTTCCCTTTGATATTTCTTTCAAGGCTGGTTTAGTCATCATAAGCTCCTTTAATTTTTGTTTTTCTGGGAAACTCTATCTCTCCTTCTATTCTGAATGATAGTCTTATTGGATAGAATATTCTTGGCTTCAGATTTTTCCCATTAATCACTGTGGCGCGCGCGCGCGTGTGTGTGTGTGTGTGCGCGCGCGCGCGCATGCGTGCACAGGCACATGTGTGTACACATTTAGTTTTATTGTAACAAAACAACTTGTACACTTTTAAAGTTTAAAACCAAGCATCATCTTTCCTTTCCGGTGAAACAAAAAGAAAATTTAAAAATAAACAGGAACAAAATTACAATGGACAATGTCAATTCCCAATAAGATCCCATAGGTTCTTCTGATTCTCCTATTGAGCGGCAGTGTTCAAGTCATCATTAGGAGGGTATTTTATTTTAAAGGTGTCATCTTAAACTGCTAGGATGTCCATTAAACATCCTGATTAAACATGCCAAAGCCATGTTGTCAAAATGTCCTCTTACCCACCCAAACATTTCAAACCCACTCCTTGCTGATCTTCGGTAGCCCCATTTTTTTAAAGTCCCCCCCGCCTTTTTTAAACAAGAGAAAGTAGACAGATATATCTTGGTCAATGCTAATTGTCCATATTCACGTACAGACACAGTGTTATCTCTGAGCCCAATAGTGAGAGAAAGGAGGGAAAAAGCTAAATTCCATGCATTACTACACAGCAGGGTAACACCCTCCAGTTTCCGGCATAGCTAAGGGAGCAGCTTTTTCTTTTTTCCCACAGAACATGGTGGTGTTAATTCCATAAAGGTTTTGTTGAGACAGGAAGGGATAAAAATAATTTGGAACAGAAAGGGGTAGAGTTTCTTTCCCTACTCTATTCTGTTCATGGTATTTCCCCCCAAAGTAAGTTGAGAACCGTGGTATAAAGGCAGAGAATAGAGACTTTTAAAAACAGGGCGCATGAGCCACAAGGAAAGGGGAAAAAAAGATTACAACTTGCTCCAAGGGACCGGAGAAAATTAAAAATGGAAGTTTGGGATCCATCAGTTAGTCCTCTTTTCCTTCATCTTCCTCCTCCTCCTCCTCCTCCTCCTCCTCCTCCTCCTCTCCCTCCTCTAACATCCATATCAGGAACCAAGTAGTGCTACAACGGATTTGGCCAAATATCATCTTCGATGACCTCTCCTAACTCATCTGAGTCAGAATGGTTAGCAAACAGGTGAAGAAGCTTTCTGCTTCTTCATGCCGTCTCTTCCCGAAGGCTTTGTTCTGCATTTGACTTGAACGTTTCATCAAATCCTTTCCAGATTTCCATTTGATTTTAATGGACTTTGAAGATGGATCACAATTCACACTCAGATGAAATTCTTTGGAGAGAACTTTATTTTCAAAGTAAGGGTTTTCATCAAAATAAAAATCCATTCTGTAACCCGATTTAATATCTTCAAATTTTGTCACTTCAACTCTTGTCAAATAATGCAGCACCTCTTCATCCTCCTCCTCAAGCAGTGCAGACACCTGTGGATGATTGACAAATGTTACCTCAAAATTTGGGCTTTATGGTGATCAATTCTGACCTCTTCTGAAAAAATGGTTGGTGGAGTTTGTTATATTTCTGTTCTACTTTCAAAATCTCCTCACTGACTTCTTCGTTAAGTCTATGTCATTTTGTACTTCATCAATATGTTCAGTTGCTTTTTGCTGCTCTTTATCTCCCATTGGAGAGGTCAATGTCTCCTTTGACTTGGGGACAGGAGGCAGTTTCTTCATTTGAGGTGGGAGTGAAGCTGGCATTTAGGGCCATGCTGTGAGGAAAGTCCACAAAATAAGGGCAGACGTATGTCTGGAAGAAACTCCAACTACTCTCCCGTTCAGCACTTTGAATATATTATGCCACTCCTTTCTGTCTTGCAGAGTTTCTCTTGAAAAATATCCCAGTAGACTTATGAATTTTCCCTTCTAAGTTAATGATTTCTTTTGTCTTGCTGCTTATACGATTTTTTTCTTTATGACTCTATTTTGCAAATTGAATTACAATATGTCTTGGTGGAGGTCTGCTTTTGCTGATTTTGATGGGAGTTTCCTGTGCCACCTAGATCCGGATATCTATTTCCTTCCACATATTAGGGAAGTTTTCAGCTATTTTTTCTTCAAATAAATTTTCTGTCCCCCTTTCTCTCTCTTCTTCTGGGACTCCTAGAATATGAATATTATTATATGTTTGATGGGATCACTGAGTTCTCTACCTCCATTCTAGTTTTATGTAATTCCTTTGTCTCTCTCTTTTTTCGCTTGGTTACTTTCCATTCCTCTTTTAGCTCATTAATTCACCCCTCTGTTTCATACTGCTATTCATTCCATCAAGTGTGTTTCTCATTTCATTTATCGAGCCCTTTATCTCTGCTATGTTATTCCTTTTTCTGTGTTAAGGGCCTAACTCATGTTTTCCATTCTTTTCGCAAGTCCAGAGAGTATCCTTATAATCATTGTTTTAAATTCTCTATCAAGCATATTACTTGTATCTGCTTCACTTAGATCTCTGGCCATGGCCTTGTCCTGTTCTTTCTTTTGGGATAAATTTCTCTGTATCCTCATTTTGTCCGCTTCTCTGTGTCTCTGTGTAAGAAAGTCAGATATATCTTCTGCTCTTGAAAGTTAGTGACTTTATGAAGAAGAGGTCCTGGAGTACCCTGCAGTGCAATGTCTTCTGTTCACCAGAACCTAACCTGACACTTGTCAACACAAAATGAACAAACCTTGTACAATTTCTAAAAAAAAAAAAAAAAAAAGGAATAGAGTTTTATTCAAGCCCAAGTGAAGACAGCTGCCTGGGATATACAATCTTCACGGAGAAGAAAGTGCTTTGGAAAAGGAATGTTTAATCCAGGGTTGTATATGGTTTTGTTATAGCAAGAGTTACAATAATTATTATGAAGGACATTTCAGAAAACTACTAACTTTATTTTATGCTTTTAGTATGTGCAAGGTTGCAGGCTTCAGCAATATGGGAATGGAATTTAGGGAGATTTTTACTCTTATCTTTAGTTTGTAATATTTATTTTAGGTTATTTGCTAATGAAGTAGATGGACAATGTGTGCTCAGGGCAGAAAGATTGCCATGCTTTGAAGTTTGGTGAAGGCATTGTGACCTTGGTAAAAGTATAGCTTCCCTGGGAGCCCAGGAGCAGCACCCAAAAACGTTAAAAGTTGAAAATGTCTTTTATCATTCCCCCCTTTTAATCAATAATCTGTCCTCAGAAAGCAGTGATGATCGACCTTATGTTATGTCCCTTGATGCCAGGGTGACTGGCTTGTCTGCCGTTGGTCCATCAAGTCCCTCATTTGCTAGGCATGAACACACACACACACACACACACACACACACACAGGGTTCCTTGTTGGGGGGAATTTATTGTAACATAAATGGTGGGAAGCTTAAAAGTGGTATATGTTCTTTATTAAGTCCAACTGATGAACAAAGTACATGTGCTTGGCTGAGACTGTCTAGTTTTACATTTGATATAACATTTATAACAATGATATATGGACAGTAAAATAATTCCAATAAGTACATTTTGAAGAAACCAATGTGATATTTGAACAGACTGAGACAGAAGAAAAAGTCCAAAGAATCCTTTACGTACATCTTGGAAAATAAAAGGGTAGGGAAATTTATGATTATTTATGAGGAAAGATGGAGCATGCACATTGAACAAACCTAACATATATTCCCATGTTTCCTTGGGGTGGAGACTTAACATCAGAAGGAGACAAAATTCAGTCCCTGGCATCAGGAAGTTTTCTTAGGATAAGGAGAAGGGGTCATGGGCATGCTCTAAGAACTGGTATAAACTGGATGGGGTCTTAGGCTTGTTGTCTCTGGTAAGGCACGCACCTGTGCCAAGCCTTGCTTGTTCATAGGCTGTAATCACATCAGTTGACCTTGAGTCCAGGCTTCTGCAGAGACAGCTAGTGAGTCTTTTCCTGAGATCTGAAAAACACAACAGCTGGCTGGGGGAAATGCTTATCTGAAAAACAAGTTTTAAACTTTTTGTTAGTTTTAACATCCTTAATCCCATGAGGCACGGTTTCAATTCCCCTGAGTTAGGATCATCCCTTCATCTTGAAGAACTGGAATGATGACCAATTTGGCTACTTCTTTGTTTCTTCAGGTGAGGTAGGTTTTGCATAAAGAGCAGTTTCTGAAAATCTTTGCTGTACTATACCTATGTGCTGGGCTAAGCAGAAGTTTTAAAGGCCATAGCAGCAAGGGAAATAGAAGCAACATACAGTCAAATATGCTAAGTTTTTTTTCTGTTATAATTTCCTGTAGTCAATCCTTCATTCCATTTCTTTGGAACATGGGTGGCAGTCCCCCTTCTGTAACTGCTTCAAGCTGAATTAAGGCATAGTAGGGGCCTTGGAATGGAAGGATTTGACGTGGTACTGGATGCAACTCTTGGCCCCTTGTGCCAATGGAGGGGAACTATCAGAGAGAGTTCCTCATCTGAGAACTTGGATATTTTCCTACATAGTTTGGTACTACATGACATCGTTCATTTTATCCCCAAACACATTTTAAGGAAAAATAACAATATAGTTAAGTCCGTCATCCCCTCTAAAGGCTGTATCAATGGGTATCCAATAGAATAGATCAGTAAACCAGTCCCAGCCACCTTGGAAAGGGGGTGGTGGTGGTGGTCAAGAGCTTCTAATAGCCAAGTGGCTTGCTGCTTGATTTTATCTCTATGGGTTTTTATTTCCCATAAGAAGTCAATATAGGTGGTGTTAGCAAGTGGTGTTAGCCACCATATAGACTCTGTCTTAGTTAGCAAGCAATCAGGTCATTAATAACAGGGTTTTTTTTTTTTGGAAATAAAAGAAAAATATAAGTTAATGGTTGGAGCAAATTATAAACGCGGCGTCGGAGTCCCTAGTGATGCCAGTGTGAGAAGATTTTTAGATGTCAGACTTGAAGCATCCCCAGATGTAGGGGGAGCAGGCAGGGGCAATCTGATGGATTTTATAGTGCAAGTGTCTCTGGTGAGCCTTTTGAGTGGCCCATAGAGTAACAGGCACAGTGATTGTATATGATCTATTGTGGCAATCTTTCTGGAGTTTACCTCAAGTTGTCTGGCTTTGGTCTGCAGGGCTGGTAAGGCAGCTGGGAACTCCATAAGCAAGGTATCAGGCTGACATTTGTAAGGGACTCTACTGGCTATAAAGTCAACCTTAATTCCTTAAAGCCATCTGGTCTTATCTGAGTCTGTACATGTCTCTTTCAAATATGATGTTGCAGTCAAAGCCTTGGTAATATAACCAATGTTTCCAATGGTGTTCTGTTAAAGGAGAACAGATTTTTATTGAATTTATGTAAATAATTATAATCACCATGAAGGAAAGAATACTCATTGAGAGTTTTGAATTCTGGAGGGTTCAGGCAGGGAGAAAAGAGAAATGCTTCAGTTTTTTCATAAAGGAATCTCTATCAAATTTTTGTAAGTCATAGATAACCTAAGAGAAAAAGTTTCCTTGAATCTGAAGAGCAAGCATTAGAGAATCAGCAATATTTTCAAACAAGAGTCATAAAACAAAACTGTAATCATTTTCCTTAATTCACTTAGTCCCATGTTATTAATTTTTGTTTTGCTTGAATGTAGTTTTCCATTAGTTTTGGAAATCCTTAGTTTAGTTTTATGATTTTAAAGATATCAGAAACCTGTATTTGTCAAAATTCCTTTTCACAAATCTCTTTGAAGTTGAAACATATTTTGTAAGAGCATCAGAACAATAACTGTAAATGACAAAAGACTCAAAAATGGGCATGGTTTGATGAGACTCTGATGAGAGCTCATTACAATGCAGTTGACAAGGAAATTTGGTTATTTTTGTGACACATAATGTTTTAATAGTTAGAATTTTAAGTGATGACATTATACCAGGAAATATTCAAACCTTAGGAATTTTATATGGTTTTGGAACAGTTATAACATTAACCAACAAAGATAACCTAAGAGAAGTTACAATCAGTTATTTGACAATGCTTCCCACGTGACTTAACATACCAAATAAACAAGCCTATTTAGTCAAAAAGACTTCATTTAGTATTTGAATTTCTGGGAAGTTTGTTTAAAAAAAACTTAGAAAGTTTTAAAAGCATGTGCCTATATAAGATATTAGATTATTATAAAACCTAATATTTAATTACTGTTTAACCAAAAGGGCCATAAGAGATTTTACGGAACGTTGGAATACTTGTGACCAAATTTTGCCCCTTTAATATTGAAGGATTTAGTTTTTTCGAGTAGTCTAAGACCTTACAAAAACAAATCAAGAAACCTTATTTTTCTGAGCAAATGGGCAGGGGGGAACCTTGTTTATAATTTCTTATCAAGAGTATACCAGTAATCCAAGAAATCTTAGTCTTTTTTTCTTAACAGAGAGAAAAGCCAAATCTTAATTTTATATCATAATATTTAAAAAATTCATTTATTCTAGTGTTAGTCCTGACCACATATAAAATTCTTTTTCAAAGATTCCCCTTCACAAACATTTTACAACTTTTTTTTTTTTTAACTTAGATTCTGTCCTAAATTTTCTCTCTCTAAATAACCAGTCTCATTTCAGGACAAAATTATTTTCTTTCCATCAACAAAATGTATTTTCATTCTTTACACCTTTCTTACATACCTCCTACTTTCCTATATACGTAATTGCTTTTTTAAAAAATCATTTTCCAGCAATCTTAATCATATTTATCAGAGTTTTAATTCTTAGAAATCTTAGTCTCCTGTGAAAATTAACTAGTAACAAATTGTGAATTATTACACCAGAACGTTTTAGAATGGAAAATTTATGAATATATTTAATAGTTTCTACATCCTTTTTTTATAGTATAGTCTTTCAATAATGCACAAAGTATGTTTACCAACTGACTCAAGTATTTGTTGTTTTTTTTTTAAGTTTGTTTATTTTGAGAGAGACAGATCGCAAGCAGGAAGGTGCAGAGAGAGGGGAAGAGAGAGAATCCCAAGCAATCTCTGCTCTGAGAGCAGGGCTTGATCTCATGAACTGCACCATGAGATCATGACCTGAGCTAAAATCAAGAGTCAGACGCTTAACCAACTGAGCCACCCAGGTGCCCCTGGACTCAAGTATTTTCAAATAAGAAGCCAACACAGACAAACCTATATGCAGTAATTAATGTTCTAAGATTTTATTTTATTTGGGAAAGACTTAGATACCCAATGAATTTAACCTAGTTTATCATTTAACTTAGCAAAACTTCAAAGTTTTAGATTATTAATGATTTGGGGAAGCTATTTAAAAATTTATCCATAAACCTAGTTATTTATTTAATTTACTTGTTCTTAGCAATTACCCATGAAAACTTTATGAGACAGACAAAATTAACCAGTTTTTTAAGTCCCCTCTGCTTACACATTGCAACAGAGATAACATGAACTTAACCAATAAATTCAAATAGAATAAAAAGTTGGTTGCCTACATTATATTTGATGTCGATAACTCTAAAGCCATGTTTATTTTAATGAAATCAATGACCTCAAATTAGCTTTAATATCGAATATATTGCATCCAAATCCACTAAGAAGTCAATCGGTTTGTTCCCCACTGGTCAATTTTATTTGGGGCTCCTGTGGGGAAATCTGAAGTGAGTGATCTGAGTCCAGGGGAGTCCTTGACTCTTTCATGTTGATTTGG
The DNA here is from genome assembly GCF_018350215.1 of Panthera leo. Classification (NCBI taxonomy): domain Eukaryota; kingdom Metazoa; phylum Chordata; class Mammalia; order Carnivora; family Felidae; genus Panthera; species Panthera leo. The sequence goes on along the minus strand of NC_056692.1, from coordinate 13,590,882 downwards.
GAGGTGCTTCGTTTTGAACCTCACAAGGAGGTGGCCCAACAGCTTGGGGTGCTTTTTGCTCCTTGACAGTGAGGGTAGGACGAGCAAGAGCTGATGGCACTGGAGGCACCAAGGATAGTTTAGGAGCTGGTTGTGCGAGTGGACCGGAAGCGGGTACAGGAACAGGAAGCAGAGGCAAAGGTAGAAGGGGAGTCGCTGGCAAGGCCAGAGGCAGATTTAAAGTTTTGGCCTAAATTTTTTTTAAACCTCCATCTCCTATCCGGTCTCCTGTCAGCCTCTGGAAGAGGAGAGGGCCGGCCACCAGTTCTGGTGCTTGTGCTTGGAGGGTGGATTTAGGATTTCTAGTGTCTGCCTGTCTTCCTTCTCCTGTTCCTCATTATTCCGACTACTGGGTAAGGGGTCAGTGTCTTAAATTTTCGTCATCTTTATCTCTTTGGGCCATCAGTTAGGTCCTTTCCTGTGATGCATCTTTATTATGAAGTAACATAAAAGTATGGATGTTGGGAATTTTATCCCGGCTCATGTGAACTTGAAAAAACATTTGGATTAGTTTTTAGCCTTTTGTGTTTTAAAATGCTCAATTTTTACAAGCGCTTGCCTTTAAACCAATTAAATAGAGCTCTTTTACAGATTAACTTTAGCAATGCCCATCCACAGGTAGAGAAAATATCTCACATTTATAATACATATGGACACAAATGCACAAACAGGATGCAAACAAAATGTAGTCTGCATTTCATCAATGTTTGTGGAGAGGACATTAAAGACCCAATTTCCATATATCCCCCTTTTATTAACACAAATCTAATTGTAAGACAGCATTATAATTTATGGATCTATTAATTAGTTATTTTCCGTTTCCAATTACATCACAACCGGTTTCTTGCAGAGATACCAAAAGCTGCAGCAAGGGACAAACCGAATGAAGCCAGAGTACCTCTGTGACTGTTGGTTCCTCCCCCAAAGCCAGGAGCTTCATTGACTGAACCAAATGGCTTCCTGGTTTCTGGTAACTTGGTCTCATAGCCGGCTTTCCCTACTTATGCACACAAGAAACTAATTCAGACATGTCAAAAGAACCCCATTTGGGCCACCTGAGACTCAAGTTATCCTTCCAATTTTCCCACGTAAGTAAGCACTTGCAAGTATAGGCTCCATATGTCCTATACATGTAGCCGGCTGGAGTTTCTTGTGGGTGGTTCTTGGTTTTCTGGGGGCTAATTCCATCCTTTGAAACATGGCTCCCCAATTCTTTTAGTTTCAGTTTTACTTTTAGAATAAGGCTTGAATAAGACTGTGGTGGATCGAGAGGGTGCTGTTTGTGAGTGTCGCCAGTCGCCATGATAAACTCTCTTACGTGTCTTGGTTTCTTCCAGAGAGGTCCAAGACCACCGAGGGGGCTCGGGGCACTGGATGATCAATCCTTACGTGTGCGTTCCCTGACGAGCCAATCATTAATTATCTTATGAGATGGAAATTCCTAGGGGACCCCTTGTCGCGACCGGAACAACAAACACCGAGATCAGGGTCCTGAGGGTAGGGGAATGTAAGAAAAAAAGAGAGAAGAGAAGACAGTTTGGGAACAGGAGGGTCCCCTGGGCTGATGGCCCAAGTGACGGCTTTATTGTTGCTGTACACAGTCTTTTATATCCAGACTCTTATGGGTCAGGTCATTCTAAGAATAAACAGGTTTCACATAATCGCTGCCCACCAAAACATTTAGTTCTGTGTTTCTTGTGCATTTTCTAGACGGGTCACAAGACCTTGTTGATAAGATTGCTAGCAAAACACAATTCCCATGTTTGTTTCTATCTGACTCGGGGTAGAAAAAGGGAGGTAGCATTACTGCCAACACCTGCAGACCACAGGCTTCAGGAATTAACTTTCTCAGCCTTGACAAGGCTTTAGTATGCCCTTGAGAGTGGGGGAATGGGAGGGGGAACCACTGGGTTGGCTTGAGTCAACAGGGAACGTTGCTCGACCTGGTCTCAGCCTGGCACCGGGGCCCGGCCTCCCACATGAATGGGAGGGGGAACCACCGGGTTGGCTTGAGTCAACAGGGAACATTGCTCGACCCGGTCTCAGCCTGGCACCAGGGCCCGGCCCCCCACATGTCCCCCTATTGCTTGTAATTGCAACATGTGCATCCTGGCTTGGTATGTGGTAAAGGCAGTAAGACCCCATCTCCAGAAACAACACAGCAAGACAAGTATAACAGATATTAGGGAAACAATTCCAATAAAGATCCAAAAGGAATGCTGAAGAATATTAAATGGATTAAACCCATTAAGTTGGTGCAGTATGGTTCCAGCGAGATCTCCAGGGTCAGGGAAACTGAGTGAGCTACTTGCAACAGCATTTATCTCTTCTTGTAGCTGTAAGAGGTCTAAGCTAGTGTTAGCATCATGCCAAACCCCTTGTAAATGATGACGCACTTGTCCCCATGTCATATTGGTATACTCTAAAGGGGTAACACAGATATGCTTATATGCATCATGACAAATTAAAGAAAGTCTGGTATGCAAAACAGCAAACTGATCACCAAGATACATCAACGCTTCTTGTAGTGCCTCTAATTGGGCTTCCAATTTACGGTCTATTCGTTCTTGAGTGGCAAACACCTTGGATACATTATGAGCCAATTCATTTACATGGGATGCCATTTGGGCACTTTCATGTAAGGATATTACAGATACAGTTGCAGAGGCAATTACAGTCACTGCTGCTATGAGTCCAGCAATTAAGAGTCCAAGAAACCGTTTGGTCCTGCGCAGCCGTTCACAAGCAGGACAAGTCAGCCGGTATAACTGATGACCATCTTCTTTCACTGGAGTAATGACTCCGTCTCCAACAATCAGATAGTAGGGTGGAGGAACATAGGCACGCAATTGCAGAACTGGAGAAACATAATATTCTGGAAAACTAAAGCTGTCATTAGTATATATTTTATCAAAGGTAGCATATAACTTCCAAAGATCAGAATGAATTCTTCCTTCAGGGGATTGCGAAGTGGTTTGTGGGATAATCTTGTGGTGTACCTGTACCTTGTTAGGAGGTGGACCCATATCTCTTAAAGGAGCCACTAAAGGTCTCCTTGTTTCCCTTTGCACTTCCAAAATAGCCATAGGTGTTTCTTGAAGGAATGAATGCCAGGCCTTTCGGGAATAATCTGTAATGGTATAGTTTATGCCTTTAGGAGTCATCCTCAATGAAGAGGACTGGGCACATTTACCCCAAGGTGAGTCCCCAGTAAGGCCTTGACCAACTGAGGGACATACAGGAAGATTCTGAGGGGGATCACGCGGTCCAGAAAACATCCATTCTCCTAATAATTCTCTCTTTTGCCAATAAGCGGCAACAGAGCGGGGTACCCATTCTGAAGGACGCTTGCCATTTTGCCACATAGTATAAGTAATAGACCGCCCTACTGGTTTCGTACCCAAACACCCATATAAGCAAGTTTGTACGGCGTAGACTCCCTTTGCAGGCAGATGGGTACTCCTGCAGAGAGTGCCGTCCAATTTATAGAGGCCGACACAGTGGGCAAAAACCCTGCATCTTCCCCTCCCATAAAGGAGAGATTGGTGTATACTTTGGGTGTGGGGTCTCTCCATGTTACAGGTTGTACTGTAGGAGGACCTACCACGTATGCCCAATAGAGGGCAGACTCCCCGGTTGTAGTGAGAATGCACAGGCATGCCAAGAAGACATGTGTGGCCGTTACCTCTCTACCTGAGGCCGTCACTACATCAGTGGCCTGGGTCAGCAGGTTCTTTATCTGTCCCCAGGTGGGTGTACCCGCCTTATGACTCCACCGTTGTCGCTTCTGGGGGGGCTCCGTCACCGTCAATTTGGCCATTTTTCGGTGCAACCGTAATATCTTTGAGGAGCCGAAGCGGGACCCAGCGCGGCGCTTCCTCATCCTGTGGAAAAACACAAGCATACCCTCGCCCTTTTCGAAGCACTGGGTCTGGGCCTTGCCAAATGCCTTCCGGCATATCTTTCCATCTTGCCATCAAGAGAGGTTCTTGATTCCTTCCCCAGCGACGCTCTGCGGCAGTCATCCCTGCTTCATTGACATTTAAAAAATTTAAAACATACAACACAAGAGTGAGATGTACATGTGGGGAATACTTTATCTTTCCCTTTAATATCTCCCCCTCTTTAAGTTTTTGCAGATACTGTTTTAGAGTCAGATGAGCTCGCTCAACAATAGCCTGTCCTGTGGAATTATAAGCAATGCCAGTTGTATGCTCAATTCGGAGTCGGCGGCAAAATTCTGTAAAAGATTTAGAAGTATAAGCACTACCATTGTCAGTTTTTATTTTATGAGGTTTGCCCATTGCTGCAAAGGCAGAAAATAGGTGATTTTGAACATCAACAAATGCTTCTCCTGAGTGGGCTGAAGCATGTATATAGCCTGAGCAAGTATCTACAGACACATGTATATATTGCAATTTCCCAAAAGGTAAATATTGGGTGACGTCCATTTGCCACAAGTCATTGGGGCGAAAACCTCGGGGATTAATGGCATACACCGGCTGTGGGAAGAATTGCGGACAGATGCCGCATTGTTTAACAATTTGGCCGCTTCACGAGATATTTTGAATTCTTGTCGAAGGGCTGCCGCATTCTGATGAAAATTATCATGACTCCTTTTGGCTGTTTCCAAAGGAGTGGTAATGGGCAGAACTTGCAATAAATGGGTTGCTGCATCGGCTATCCGATTCCCAGCAACTAGGGGACCAGGCAGATCGGTGTGAGCTCGAATGTGGGAAATATAAATTGGAATGTGCCGTAAATTAAGAAGTTTTTGTATAGCATGAAATAGATGATAAAGTTCCTCATCTGCTGTCAGTATAAAGGCAGTGGGAAGCTGCAACACGGCTTTGACAACGTATTGACTGTCAGAATAGACATTTATAGATTCCGGGTAAGTTTTTAGGGCTACCTATACAGCATAAAGCTCGGCCCTTTGGACAGATTTAGTCGTATAATTTAAAGTGATCAAATTTTTATGTTGAGAAGTGACATAATACACTGCAATTTTACCCTCTTTACCAGCATCCACAAAAATGGAAGCAGCATCTTCAATCGGCTGACAAACAATAGGATTATAGGGCAAAATATCTATAAGACTGAAACCTTGTACTAAAGAATCAGAAGGTAAATGAAATTTAATTTGACCTGTAAAATCAGCCAAGGCAAGTTGCCATTCGATGGACTGGGCAAAAGCAGCGTCCACCAGCTTCTGTGCCAGAAAGGCACATGCAATAAATTCTGGATCGTGTCCAAAGAGCTGAACAGCTCGGGATCTTCCTCTAATGATGAGAAGACAAACCATAGATAGCAAAGGATTAATGACATGCAGAGAGTGTAAGGCTAAATGTAGCCATTCAAGTGGGCCATGAGATTGCCACAGAATTGCAAAGGGGATGACTTGAGGTTTTAATATTATTAGATACAAAGGCTGAGAAGGGTCAATTCTAGTGACTTGGGCCTGCTGAATGGCCTGTTCTATATGTCTTATAGCTTCTTTAGCTTCTTGAGTGAGACTTCTCAGGGATGCTGGAGAACTATCTCCTTTTAGAATATTAAACAAAGACAGTAATTGTTCTGTGGTGACCCCTAGTGTATTTCTAATCCAATTTATATCTCCTAATAATGTCTGAAAATCATTTAAAGTAGTCAAATGTCTGGTTCTAATTGATACTTTCTGAGGTCGGACAGTTGGTTTGGAGATGAGATACCCTAGGTATTCAAAAGGTGCTTCCCTTTGAACTTTCTCAGGGGCAACAATCAAATTATATGCTTTAAGGCATCTTTGAAGAGAAATAAAAGCCTCCTGTAATAATTCCTCAGTTTCAGCAGCCAAAAGTAAGTCATCCATATAATGGATACAATATACATGGGGAAAACTCTGTCTAAAAGGGGCAATTGCTATGGCCACAAACTCTTGACATAAAGTCGGACTGTTAGCCATGCCTTGCGGTAAGACCTTCCCCTGATACCACTTAGCAGGTTCCTGTAAGTTAGTGGAAGGCAGGGAGAATGCAAAATGTTCTCCGTCGCCAGGGGCCAACGGAATGGTAAAAAAACAATCTTTTAAGTCCAAAACTAGTAATTGATATTGTAAAGGAATGGCCGATGGGGAAGGGAGGCTGGGTTGCAAAGCCCCCATGGGCTTCATGACAGCATTAATTGCTCTCAAATCTTGCAGCAACCTCCATTTATTTGACTTTTTTCTCATCACAAAGATTGGGGTGTTCCAGGGACTGGTGGAGGGAACTAAATGACCTAATTGCAGTTGTTCCTCTATGAGGTGAGCAGCAGCCTCCCTCTTAACAGTAGGTAAGGGCCATTGGTCAACCCACACTGGAGTGGAAGACATCCACTGGAGAGGCATAGCGTGGGGAGTTTCCAATGGCCCTAGGAAAAACCCAATCCGAAATGGTCTCTTTTAGGCTCGGGGACATACGGCTCAGGATTCCCCTGCAACTCCTTCCCAAAGCCTTTCCCCTCAATATAGCCCATTTCCTTCATAAGGTGCATAGCAAGATTAGTCTGTTTTTGAATCGGGACTGCCTTAGTCTCCAGAGTCAAATTCATTGCAGTTAATATGTCCCTGCCCCAGAGATTAAGATCTATGTTCAAAACAAAAGGCTGAAAAGTTCCAGTCATACCATCAGGCAGTCTCCAATGTAAATAATCAAAGCTTTGCAACGGAGCAGAGGCATAACCAACACCTTTAATTGGAATATTAGTCACTTGAGTAGGCCATGTGACAGGCCAATTTTTTTGAGCAATAACTGAGACATCTGCACCTGTATCCACTAGTCCCTCAAAAGGGACTCCTTGGATATGCAATGTAAGCATGGGCTTTTCTACAGAGATCACTTTAGCCCAATAAAGATCTGTGGAGCTGAACCCCTGATTTCCCCGGTAAGGTTTAACAGCCTTATTATTGGAGGATATCCGGGGTATCAAGATCAATTGTGCTATGGGAGTCTTGGGCTCAAGCACCAAAGTTCCCATAGTTAAGCTGGCCAAAATTTTTATTTCTCCAGTGTAATCTTCATCAATAACTCCAGGATAGATCATCAATCCCTTAAGAGTCCAGCTGGATCTTCCCAATAATAACCCCCAAGTATTCCTGGGTAGAGGCCCCCATATCCCTGTGGGGATGGCTTTGGGGGGCTGTCCTCCTTCTAGGTAAACGGACTGAGCTGGGGTAAGATCTAGTCCTGCACTGGCGGGGGTACCACGGTATAGTTGGCTAATACCTGGGAGGTCTCCAGTGTTAGACACAATGGGTGAGAAGGTGCCTGTGGGAACATTGCCGCAGTTGTTTGAGGGGCCAGCGGCTGGCCCCGCTTCCAGTTTCCCTGAAGAGGTCTGCCATTACAATCAGTTTTAGAGCGGCATTCATTGACCCAGTGATACCCCCGTCTACATCTGGGACAAATAATTGCCGGCTTGTTATTAATGTTAGGGCCACTTGGCAAACCGGGGATAGTTGGAATTATTTCTTTACTATGACATTGGGCCTTCATATGGCCCTTTTGGCCACATTTGAAACACACTATTCCACCCAACTTCCTTGGATTAGTTCTTACGTTTTCACCCTGAAGCTGGGCATGCACCTGTAAGGGGTCCATTCCCTTTAAGGCGGCTGCCAAAGTAATGCCCTGAATATAAGATGGTCCAATCTCAGCACATAGCCTAATATAATCCTCCAAGGTACCCTGATTTTTCCAAGGATGAATGGTTGCCTGACATGCAGAATTAGCATTTTCATAAGCCAGTTGTTTTACAATAACGGTACCTGCCTCCCCATCAGTAACGATACGACTGACTGCAGTCAAAAGGCGCCCAACGAAATCCTGGTACTTCTCATCTGGCCCTTGCCTAATTTTAGACAATTCCTCAGTTCTGCCCCCTGTGGAGGGGAGTTTTTTCCAAGCTGTAATGGCACAGGTATTAATTTGATTATACGCAATTTCAGGATAATTCAGCTGGAGGCCCACATCATAATATTGTCCTGTACCTGTGAGCATGTTGAAATCCACTGGTATGTTAGTTCTTTTATTATACATAGCCTGTTTTTCAGCATTCTCTGCAAATTCTGCTTTCCAGAAGAGGTTATCTCTCACACTCAAACAAGCCTGAGCAATGACCTTCCAATCTCCTGGGCACAATGCCTCCCTGCTCAAATTATCAAGCATAGACAGGGTAAAGGGAGCTGTTGGACCATACTGGGCTGTAGAGGATTTCAAATCTTTCAGCAATTGAAAACTTAGGGCGGAGTACACTCTCTGTCCCCCCTGCTGAATAACAGGGTCAGCGTGAAAAGCAGAGGTGTCTTCCCCATACTGTGTTGCTTGATACAGAGTCCGCTGCAAAGGAGTAGCTCCCATAACGGGGTAAGGTTCAGTGGACTGTTGATTCTGAGTAATAGGGAAAGCCAGCCGAGGTAAGCCTCTATCTGGTGCCTGAAAAGAAGGTCGTTTTAAAGGTACCTTCCGGACCAGAGGGGCCAAGAAGGCAGGTGTCCTCTGGTCTTCCAAACACGGCCCATCATCCCCCTGATCCCCAAAAGGAGAGTCATCATTATTTTCTGGATCTTGCACAGATAACTGTTCTAGGAGGGGGAGAGGAGGTAAAGGTGAAGGCACCCGTGACTGTCCTGAAAGGGCATTGAAAGTAGTTTCTGGAGGGAGAGGAGCATCTGAAGTCACTAAGGGTTGGGCTACTTCCGAGCTAAGAGAAACTATTTCAATAGAATCCTGCGGATCAAGGACCTCCTTAATACAGGTCCAAGTAGACCACAAAGTCCCTGGAACTGCAGCCCCACGAATCTTCATTTGATTTTTAAGTTTCTGACCAACTCGCTGCCAATCCTTTAAATCAACTGTACCCCCGTCTGGAAACCATGGGCAATAATCATGCACTATGTCAAAAAATTCCCTAAGGGCTGACTGAGAAACCTTAATTCCCTCTCCTTCATAAGAGCCTGCAAGGCAGTTACAAAATATCCCTGTTCCGTAGACTGTTTCTGTCCCATAGTTTTACTCCCGTCGTCTGTGCTGCTGGCACAGTTCCCCTACCTGAATTAGACGTCGCGCGGTCCGCTTTCGCTTTCCTCCTTGTTGTCTCAGGTCCCTGTTCGGGTGCCACTTGTCGCAACCGGCGCAACAAACACCAAGATCAGGGTCCTGAGGGTAGGGGAATGTAAGAAAAAAAGAGAGAAGAGAAGACAGTTTGGGAACAGGAGGGTCCCCTGGGCTGATGGCCCAAGTGACGGCTTTATTGTTGCTGTACACAGTCTTTTATATCCAGACTCTTATGGGTCAGGTCATTCTAAGAATAAACAGGTTTCACATAATCGCTGCCCACCAAAACATTTAGTTCTGTGTTCCTTGTGAATTTTCTAAACGGGTCACAACAAGACCTTGTTGATAAGATTGCTAGCAAAACACAATTCCCATGTTTGTTTCTATCTGACTCGGGGTAGAAAAAGGGAGGTAGCATTACTGCCAACACCTGCAGGCCACAGGCTTCAGGAATTAACTTTCTCGGCCTTGACAAGGCTTTCGTATGCCCTTGAGAGTGGGGGAATGGGAGGGGGAACCACCGGGTTGGCTGAGTCAACAGGGAGACGTTGCTCGACCCGGTCTCAGCCTGGCACCGGGGCCCGGCCTCCCACACCCCTAGACGTCTTGAATAGTATCCTCAGACACTTCCGCTAGGCTTTCTGCCACCTGAAAGCACCATTCGACCAGAAGGAGCAAGTGTCCCTTCTCTTCAGAGCTCAGTGATTCAGCCTCTCATATTTCTAACCAGAAAATGGATTCAAGCCTTATATTAATAAGATCAATTAGTATCATGCCAAATTAAAACAACCAACCCATCCACTTTCCCCCTCTAGGTTATTCCCACCTAGAGAACATTACCGCTCAAATCAAAGTCATGACCATCAACACAAATTAGGGACGTCCGGATATCGCCAGATACACCTGTGAAATGTGAGCAGTCAGAGGGGCACAAGGGGCTGTGCTGGTTCCGAGGGCCACGTTCCAGATGATCTGCACCCCCCTGCCACCCCCTGCCCACCAAGGTGTTCTCAGCCAAGCTGCTCTGGTATTCTGACAGCAGTGCCAAGAACTGTTAATGCAAAATGAACAAATCTTTCACAATTTCTAAAAAAAAAGGACGAGAGTTTTGAGCCCAAGTGAGGACAGCTGCCTGGAATATACAATCTTCACAAAGAAGAGAGTGCTTTGGGGAAGGAATTTTAATACAGGATTATATATGGGGTTTGTTGTTTTTTTTTTTTTTTGTTACATTAACAGTTGCAAATCATCATGATGAAGGACATTTCAGAAAATTACCATTATTTTATGCTTTTAGTATGTGCAAGGTGGAAGGCTTTAGGGGTATGAGAATGGAACTTAGGGAGATTTTTCCTCTTTAGTTTGGATGTTTCCTTTAGGTTATTTGCTAATGAAACACATACAGTGTGTGCTCAGGGCAGGAAGATTGCCCATGCTTTGAAGTTTGGTGAAGTCATGGTGACCTTGGTAAAAGCGTAGCTTCCCCGAGAGCCCAGGAACAGGGCCCACAAACGTTAAAGTTGAAAATGTCCTTTATCACACTTTAGGAGAGTACCCTTTGTGTGTTGCTTGTGTCCTGTTGTGTCTGGGTCACTTTTCCTTTCAGTGCAGCCTTCTGCACTGACTCCCTGCCTGTTGTGGGCTGTGATCTCTGCGGTGTGGGTGGGACCCAGGCAGGCCAGCTCTGAGGGGACTGCCCACCCACCCCTGAACTTGAGAGGGGGCATTGGCATTAGCAACATTTGTGTGGGGCCTCTGGTCCCACGCCCCATCCCTGAAGCGCTTCGGCTGCTTTAACAGCATTTGCCCTGAGCCCTGGGCTGAGGCTAGCGTGCCTGGTGTGGCGTGTCCTCTCGAGAAACTGCGGGTCTGGCGCGTGCTGGCAGGTTGGGTAGCTGGCGCCCATGCAGCCCCACCTCCCGCAGAAGGGCCGGTGTTTATGCTGGAAGGTGGGGGAGGAAATTGGCACCTGCCAGCTCCCTTGTTTCTTGAAGTGCCCCCAACACACTCCGAAATCAGTATGAACAGATCTGTCTCCCGTTTGCCCCCATGTTGTGTAAACTGCCCTTTTTGCCTTGCCTCTCTGCACCGACTGCAATCCCTTTCAGGGCCAGGTACCCAGCTATCTCTCACCCTCCTGGCAGCCCAGTGCTGAGTCAGCTGACTTTTAGAGCTGACTTTTACAGGCTCCACCTCGGTGGCTCAGTCAGTTAAGCATCCTTCAGCTCAGGTCATGATCTCACAGTCAGTGAGTTCAAGCCCGGTGTCAGGCTCTGGGCTGACACCTCGGAGTCTGGAGCCTGCTTCAGAGTCTGTGTCTCCCTCTCTCTTTGCTCCTCCCCAGCTAATGCTCTGTCTCTCTCTAAAAAATAAAATAAAAACATGAAAAAAAATTAAAGCTTTGGGTTCCAAGTCCCATTGCTTATACGAATTCAGCCCCTTGGTTTTTAAAAGCCAAATGTTTGGGGGATTAGTTTTCCCCACGTGAGCTCCCCCGTGTGAGTGATGTGAAATTGTTGGGGTTCAGAGCCCTCCGCCAAGAAAGAATTCTTGAGACATCTTCAGTGCAAAAGGTGGCTTTATTAAAGCACAGGGACAGGACCTGTGGGCAGAAAGAGCTGCACTGGGGTTGTGATGGGTGACTGATCATATACCTTCAAGTTTGGAGGGAGGGCGTGGTTAGGGATAGAATAAGTCTCTAAGGAATTCTGGAAGCAAGGTTTCCAGGACCTTGACGGGGCTAGCTGTTGTTAGGAAAAGATCATTCAGTACTAACAAAATCTTAGTCATGAGACTCTTCAGATCAGTGGGCCATATGCATGGCTAACATATAACATATATGCTAACATATATTTGGGGGCTAGAGATAAAGGAATTTTCCAAAGGAGTTTCTATATGTTAAAGGAGATTTACAGGATCCTGGGGGGTCGGGGTAATTTTAAGCTAAGTTTGCCTTTTGGCTTTAGCAGTGTTAACATCGAGGCCGCCGAGTTCCTAGGGGAAGGTCACTCTGCCTGTCTCAAGGACTTGTCAAAGGGCTGTAAGCTGTAAGGAAATTTAATTTTTTTCTTTTGCCTTTGTTTTCCACATTGTAAGGGCCAGTTTCTCTGCCGGCTCCCTGCGTGTAGCTCCCTCCCTCCCGGCAGCAGCCTCCCTCCCCACTTCTGGCCTTTCAGATGCAGCTTCTTCTCTTTGGATCGCTCTCTGGTTTATTGACTTGGATGTGGATGGTATCTACAGTAAAACCTGGAATTGCCAGTAACTGGTCCTGCTTGTATTGATGTTCTAATTTAGGGGCATTTGGCAATATTGGGAAAGGCTTTATCTGTAACGTATGTTTGCTTCCTAGAATTTTCTGGTTCTGTCTGAACCCTAAACTTACAATACAGGTTACTTGTACCAGCACACGAGATGTGCTCAAGCAATATCAACGGGATGCATCTGTCTTGTTTTAAGGAAGACGGTCGCAATAGTTAGGTGTTATCTAGGGAGAGAAAAGAGGTACAAGACCTGCCAAGACATTAGACCTGACATGAAACTGAACCCCACATATTTTCATAAAAGCGTAAGTCTATTAAATTATTAATTGATTCCTAAAGCACTCATTGAGCACCTAAAATGTAACAGGACTCATAGTAAGTATTGAGATGCAGAGAAGAGTAAAACAAAAGCTCTGGTCTCAAGATGATTCCTTGATAGAAAAGGGACCCAAGGAGGCCAAAGTGGCAGAAACATGAAGGGTTGTAGGTGCTGTGTGTTAGGTGGCTTACGTGCACAGTGACGATAAAGAGAAAACTCTGTTGTGGCAGGACAGTGACAATATTGTGAAAGGGCATCCTGGTAGAGATGCAGATTGAGCCGTGTGTTTATTTTTTTTTATTTTTTTATTAAAAAAAATTTTTTTTTAACATTTATTTATTTTTGACACAGAGAGAGACAGAGCATGAACGGGGGAGGGGCAGAGAGAGAGGGAGACACAGAATCGGAAGTAGGCTCCAGGCTCTGAGCAGTCAGCACAGAGCCCGACGCGGGGCTCGAACTCACGGACCGCGAGATCGTGACCTGAGCCGAAGTCGGCCGCTTAACCGACTGAGCCACCCAGGCGCCCCTCTTATTTGATTTTCAAGACGTCTTGTGTGGCCTGTAGTACAGGCAACATTATTATTCTTCATTATACAGGTGAAAAACCTGAAGTACAACAAGACACCATTTTTCATTCAAGATCACAGTGTCAGAAAAAAATCCTAGAACTTGACACACTTGGAATCTGGAAGATGTTTCCAAGGATGAGCGGAATATTTTAAATAATTTTGAATGAAGTCGCATAGAGACATTACAGCTGTTTATAGCACATTCTTTTTTTTTTTTTTTTCAGGCTCTGTTGTGAAGTTTATAGCACATTCTAATAAAAATAATATCATGTTCTTCTTTAATAAAATAAGAAGCATGTATTTCAAACCTAGAACCAAACGATATTCTTAATGGCAAAACTCTAGAAGCTATGTCCTCTGAACTCAAGGCCAAAGTGCATGTGCCCATTATAGTCATAGAAATTTACATATAACTGAATTGTGATTTCTGTACTTTGGAAAATGTTGCTACTTTAGTAAGGCACCCTGAATTACCTTATTCATTTGAATTATTTTATCTGCTCTGATGACCCCTTGTCTCCAGGCTTCAGATGCATATATTCATCAGTCTGAGGGATGTTTCCACATGCATTGCAAACCCAACATGTAAGTGGTTAAGCTCATCTTCTTGCCAGCCTTGCTATTCTTTAATATCAGCTCATTTGTATGCCACCATCTGCTCTCCCAAGGATTAAAACCAGAGGTCATTAACTCCTTCCTTTACCCTGTTAGCATCCTTGACCTCTCCATTCAGCATGCATCTGCGAGCCAATAAAAATGACCTGGAACACATTCACATATAGTTGGAGTTCTGACACCTCTACTCTTTTTCATTCCTTCTGTTCTCTCTGAGATCACATTTCTACATAACTCTAAACTTTCTTCCTTTGAAATTGGCCTTTCTCCTGCCTCTGGTGCCTGAACCTAGCACTTAGCCTTGGTCTCTAATGTTAGAATCTCAGTTTTCCTCTGCAACTTTCTATACCCTGACCCCTCTTTGCTCTAGGCCAGGCCTTGAGATGCCCAACCTTGGCCTCTTGCTTCATTTTGCTGTCCAGGCCATTTTCCAGGAGGACTGCACAGAATTTTCAGTTGTTCTGTAGGCAACGTTTTATAGTCCTTACACTGGGCTGTGGGAACTACAGGGAGACACTGGTTCCGTATGAGTCAGGGATTTCAGGTCACTGACCACAAACTGACCAGAATTGCCTACTGCATTGGAACCAGTCATGAAAAGGCCTCAGGGAGAAGGAGGTGTGGACCAGGCCTAGGTTTAGTATGTCCTGTTATGAATCTGGTGCAAGACAGTACTGTGTGCATAAGAAATACATGTAGCCACCCCCCCCCCCCCAACCCCCGCCCCGATCAGTACATAGGAAACTTCATTAGATGACCATCGTACTACCCGGTAGTCCCCGATATCCTCCCACTGGGAACTTGTTAGCATATCACTTCGGTGTGGACAAACCCTATATATCACGTATTAGTATAGCCACCATTTCTATTAATAAATCCCTGCAGCTTTTATTTTATCTGCCTCCTTTGCATATGTTCATCATGCTTAAAACCCATATCCAGGTTAATTGCCTACAGGAAATGTCCAAATAGGAGGCAGAGAGTTTCTTACACTGTAAGAGTATCACTTAAGGCCTGTGATCCTAATATAACTTCAACTATCACCCCGAACAGGATGAGTGTAAAGGAAAACACACCCACACACACTGTGATCAAACTGCTGAACACCAAGGATAGTCTTGAAAGCAGTCAGAGAAGACAGAAACATCACATGGAGAAGAACAAAGGTAGGAATGAGAACAGACCTGTTATTAGGGGATGGACAGCCTAGGAGAAAATAGAGCAAGAGCTTTAAAACATTGAAAGAAAAAGAGCTGCCAACTCAGAGACTTTATCCAGCAAAAATATCTTTCAAAAATGAAGGTGAAAAAGGATTTTCCCAGAGAAAAAAAAATAAAGCTAAAAAAAATTGATCACCAGTAGATTTACACCAAAAGAAATGTTAATGTTCTTGGGGGTGCCTGGGTGGCTCAGTCGGTTAAGCGTCCAACTCTTGGTATCAGCTCAGGTCATAATCTCGCAGTTTGTGGATGAAGCCCTGCATCCACCAAGTGTGGAGCCTGCTTAGGATTCTTTCTCACTCCCTCTCTCTCTCAAAATAAATAAATAAAATTAAAAAAACTTAAAAAAAAGAAATGTTACAGTTCTTTTTTATATTTATTTGTTTTTGAGACACAGAGAGAGACAGAGCATGAGCAGGGCAGAGAGAGAGGGAGACACAGAATCAGAAGCAGGCTCCGAGCTGTCAGCGCAGAGCCCAATGCGGGGCTCGAACCCACACACGGTGAGATCACGACCTGAGCCACCCAGGCGCCCCAAGAAATGTTACAGTTCTTGAGGCTGGAGTATGATATCAGATCAGGTATTCAAGAATGTAAATTGGTCCATCATCTAAAATGAATCAATTTTATTTACGATATCAGCTGACTAAACATGAAAAACCATATTATGGTCTCAATCCATTCAGAAAAATCATGTGACAAAACTTCAACATTTATTCATGGTGAAAACTCACAGGAAGCTAGAGGTGGAAAGTAACTTCATCAGCTTGATAAAGGATATCTGCAAAGAACTTAGAACTATATCATAAATAATATGATATTATTTATCATATATAAATATGATAAATTTTTATCATATTCAGGGGCTGAATGTGTTGCCCCTGAGATCAGGGATGAGGGAATGAAGCTGGCATTCACAACTACTATTTAACATTATTTTGGAACTTCTAGATAGTACAAGGCAAGACAAAAATAAAAATCCTACACATTGGAAAGTGGAAGAAATAAAACTGTCCACATTCAAGATGACATGATCTTTGTTGACAATCCCAATCTACCAAAAGCTACCAGAACTAATAAGTGAGTTTGGTGAGGTCAAGTAAACAAGATCAACACAGAATATACAATATGGACTATGCAAAAATCAGTTATATTTCAATATATTAGCAAAAAAATTGAAAGTTGATACCAAAACAATACCACTTACAATACCATAAAAAAAAACCCATGAAATGGGGATAAAATAAGCAAAATATGTGCAAGACCTATACACTGAAAACTGCAAAACATTGCTGAGAAACATAGAAAGACCTATATGAATGGAGAGATATGTCATGTTCATGGACCAGAAAACTCAGTATTGTTAATATGTCAGTTCTTCCCAAATTAATCTATAGATCTTGGCATGTGTTTTATAGAAATTGGCAAGCTGATTCTACATTTTATATGAAAGAACAAAGGGCCTAGAATGGTCAAAGTAACCTAGAAAAAGAATAACAAGTTTGGGGTACGTAAACTACCAATTTCAAGACTTAACTGTTAAACTACAGTAATCAAGACAGTGTATATTGATGTAAGGATAAACACATTGATCAATGGAATAAAATCGAGAATCCAGAGGTACGCTCATACGTATATGGACAATTTATTTTTGTCAAAATTGCCAAAAAAAAACAGTCTTTCAACACATGGTACTGAAACAACTATACATCCATATTAAAAAAAAATCCTCAACTCAACCCTTTCCTTGCGCCATATCACACACACAGAAAAACCTTCAAAATGGGTCCTAATCTGAGTGTAAGCACTAAAACCATAAAACTTCTAGAAAACAATAGAAGAAATATCTTTGTGATTTGGATTAGACAAAGATCTCTTAGATAAGATGCAAAAAGCATGAACCAGAAAAAATTGATAAATTGTACATCATTAAAACTTTAAATATCAGCGATTCAAAGGAAACAATTAAGAAATTAAAAATGCAAGACTGGAAAAATATTTGCAAGACACTTACCTGATAAAAGGCCAGTATCCGGAATGTATAAAGAATGTTTACAATAGAACAAGAAGAAGTAGAAAAACCACCCATTTGGGATGGAGGGCAAAATATTTAAACAGACACTTTATCCAAGACATATGATGGTGAGTAAGCACATGAAAAGATGCTCAATATCACTGAGGAAATACAAAGTTAAACCACAATGAGATACTGCCACACACCTAATAGTTAATGTTAAAAATTCTGATGACGTTACGTTTGATGCACAACTGGGAATCTCACACTTTGCTGGTAGGAATGCAAATGGTATAGCCAGTTTGGAAAACAGTTTGACTGTTTCTTATAAAAATAAATATTCACCCACCTGGAGTCCAGCCTCTACGCTCTTGGTACTTTCCAAGGAGAAATGAAGACAAATATCCACACAAAGAACTGTATGCACATATTTATTGTAGCTTTGTCTGTAATGGCTAAAATCTGGAAACAACCCAAATGTGCATTAACTAGTGATTAGCTAAACAAATTGCTATATATCCATACAGTGGCTGGACTACTAGTACAGCCAACGTGCATGAATCTCAAAAAGATTATGCTGCTTCAATGAATCCAATTATAAAAAGTCTACTTACTGTCTGATTTATGACAGTCTGAAAAAGGCAAAAACATAGGGACAGAAATCAGATCAGAGGTTGCCATGGGCTATGATGTAGAAAGGGGATTGTCCGCAAGGGGGCAGAAGGGAACATTCTGGAGCGGTTGAAAATGTTTTACATATTGATGGAGATGGTAGATCCATGACTATACTTTTATCACAACTCATCAAAATTTACAATTGAAATTATACTTTAGTTAACCCGACCTTGTAAAGTTATGCCTTAAAAACCCAACGTGAAAAACAAATGAGAGGAAAAGTGCCAGAATCAGCTTAGCTGGGGCCCTGAGTTCCACCACAGCCCCCCGCTCTCTGGCCTTGGCAAATCATCTCAGCCCTCTGGATCTTATTTCCATCTGTAACATGGTGACTGTTTATCACCTTTCCTCCTTTCTTGGAAACTTGAGGAGCTTGGAGTGATGTCATAAATCTAATGGTTCTTTAACAGAGTCCAAAATACTCGGCAGATGAGAGAGACCCTTAAGGACTGAGGTTGTTTGTCTGCCTCTGGCTTCTTGTGCAATCCCTGAGAGAGTTCATTTTTAGGGCCTCTAAGTGCTCGTTAGCTGCCAGTTAGAGCACCAGGACAGACCTCTGGGTCGCTGCCTCACACCTTTTAAAAGTGTTTGGAGACAGGCCACCTTGGGTCAGCTTACCACTCACCCCCATCTCTGTAAGACCCAGGCAAGAGTACTAGCCAGAGTGCTCACAGAAAGGTAAGCCCCACCACGACTTCTCACTGCTCCAGGACCCCTAGTTTCCTCCCGTCTTGAGTAAGGGTGAATGGACATCACTCAAGGTCTTCACGTGGCTTTTTCCTTGTTGATAAAACAAAGAATTGAGTGATGCTTGGATTCAGGGAAGGTAGGGAAATATGGTGAGGTTTCCACTCTGAGTGACTGGAAGATTGAAGGACAGAGCTGGCAAACAGAAGGACATCAGAGGGAACTGACTGGGCTGAAGAGAAGGGGGAAATGAAGAGTCTGGGAGAGCCAAGGAGGCTATCTAGGTTGGTTGGGGCAGAGCAGCCTGTATTTACCTTTAAGTAAACCTAGAGAGAATGCAGTACAGCCTTTCACATTACAGAAGAAAAAGGGATGAATGGATGGATAGATAGATAGATGATAGATAGCCTTGGAAAACAGCAGGGGCTGGCAGAAAATGAACAAGTTCTCCATTCAGAACAAACTCTTGCTTATGTGAAATTCAACAAGTTAATTTTTTTGAGCCTCTTTTTTCTCATTTGTAAGATGATTACCTATCTTTAAGAATGTTTGCTAAGTTTAAATGTAACATGTAATGCAGTAACATATAATACCTGAAAGAAGGTTTGTATTTATGTAAACATTAGCTTTCTGTTTTATTTCTTTTCATTCCTTCTTTCCTCCCTCCATCTCTCCCTTCTTTTTTTCCTTTTTCCAAGGTCCCAGTGCTAGTAGAAACTTGTTTATAACACAAAAAACATAAGAAAAAACATAAGTCCCTGGACTCCAACTCCACAGCTCTTTCCATTTTGCTGAGTTGTCATTCTTATAAACCAGAAGAATGAGAGAGGGACAGAGAGAGAGAGAGAGAGAGAGAGAGAGAGAGAGAAGAAAAAAGTAGAGGGGAGGGGGGGGATTATGCATGACTTTGTGGAGAGAAAGAATTATGCAGGGCAAATTGGAACAGAGAACTTGAGATGAACTGAACGTTGTGTGAACCGGCAGGGTGGGAGATGATTGGGGTGGGGAGTGGACAGATGCGTCCAGGGTGGAGAGATGTTGCTGCTGCTCAGAGCAAGAATGAACTCTTGCCACTGTGCTATGTGACACTGGATTGTGTCACTGCTATGATTTCCAACCCAGATTGGGCTTGCCTTAATGTTAAGCTAGGAAAATCCATCTGTGAGGACATTTCCTCTGGTGACAAGGGATCCCGAAAAATACCCACTCCCTTCTCACCAAATAACCTGCCTGTCCCAGAAGTGGCAGGTGTTGGGGCACTCTTGATGAGTCCTCTGCCGCCTTTGGTCAGACCCCCAGCTCTGCTCCTCACTGTCTGCCTAAATGTGGACAAACTACCTTACCTCTTTGTGCCTCAGTTTCCTGTCTGTACATTGGGGATTATAGTAGTATCTACTTCCGAGGCTTATTTAAGATAAAATGAGGTAATACATGTAAAATATTCAGAACATTGCTTAACACATAGTAAGGTCTAATTAAGTCTCAGTTATTATTACCTCCCTTACAGGCTTTTTCTGTGGGCTGAATGAGGGAAAACATAAAAGCAACTTGGGTACAAAATACTTGATAAATGTTATCTGTCACTGGCTGTCACTCCAATCCCAGCACCCCCAGGAAACCCTCTCTTGTTAGTCGTAAGCTGACTTCGAAGGCTACACTTTGCTGGGCCTCCTCAGCACTGGGGGAGGGATTATATGCATGGGACCAACTCACAATGGAAGAAATTTATCCTCTCCAATCATGGAACAGGAAGAGGCGAACAATGAGGAAGGGATTATTGCCCATTCGCTTTTTATAGAATGAAGGCAAGAAGGGTTGGGAGAAACCCTTAGGCTCCTTCATTCAGCAGCAATCGCTGCCTTCAAATCTGTGCATGGGAGACCTCCTTGGCGGCTAAAAAAACCACTCCCAGCCTCAAGAAAACCCACAGCCGACCTCAGAGAGAAAGAGAGGGGTGCTATCTGTGAGAAAGAACCCTGCTATACTCAGAGGTCTTTTTCCTATGCTTTTTCAACACAAAGTAGTCATTTTTCTTCTGTTGTATTTCAGTAAATGGAGCAAGTCCCTCTTCCTTTATTAAGGAAATTTAACTTGCCCTTCTTAACTGCTGATACTGGTGAAATCTGAGTCATGTTATCTACATGTCCTGTCTCTTTCGTCAGATAGTGGCTGTCAGGTCCTCTGTTTCCTAAAGCCCAGGGAGCTCAAGTCTTCCAAGTGTCCCTGTCTCCTCCCACCAGTTCAGCTGAAGGCTTTCTTATTTACAGTCCTTCTGATCCAGGTAGGCGACCTGTGAACCTCTCTTAGAATTCCACAATCACTACAGTGTGATTTCCTTGAAGGCAAGAGCACATTTTCTCCTTACATGTTGCTTTTACAACAGCCTGACCAGGAAAGCTGTATCTGACGGACAATCCATGATCCCTGCCCTACCTCCAGCATTCTGGAGAGGTGCGTCTAGGGGACACGTATCTGTTGAGGGCAAAGGAGGCACTGCCACTCTACTCTGTGTCCGAGTGTAGCCCTCGGCGGAGCTAAAGTTTGCCTGGCATCGTGATAGAAAACAGAACCCAAATGTACAGTGTCACCGGCTGGCTTCCCACTGAGGCGACCGGTGGTGGTCCCAGGTGGGAGGCAGATTCTGGAAAGGAAGGTATAACCTGTGAGAGACTAGCAGTCTTCTTTCTCCCACTGAGGGTCGGCGCTGGCCCAACAGAGTGAGCAAAACAGATTGCCAACGGTTTTCACAGAAAAGGACAGAATGGAGGTGCCAGGAGTAGTGTAGAGTCTGCTGTGGTAGCCTGTTAGCATAATCTACATTCTGTGTCTTGTGCTATTGATTTTGAGTGGTCCATGTCGAGCTCTGTAACCTACTCCTCACAATGGTTCAGTTCCCTACCCTTTCTCCATATGCAAGTGCTAGAATGATCCAAGTTATCAATGATCTCATCAGAGGAGGGAAAGATCAGTTAAAAACTGGGGTGCATAAGGGGGCGCCTCGGTGGCTCGGTCAGATGAGTGTCTCACTTCGGCTCAGGTCATGATCTCGCGGTTTGTGAGTTCGAGCCCCACGTTGGGCTCTGTGCTGACAGCTCAGAGCCTGGGGCCTGCTTTGGATTCTGTGTCTCCCTCTCTCTCTGCCCCTCCCCTGCTCACCACTCTCTCTCTCACTCTCTCTCTTTCTCTCTCAAAAATAAATAAACATTAAAAAAATGTTTTTAGAAACTGGGGTGCTTAAGGAAGATTTCTTTGAGATGATGGGACAATGACCCAGGACTGAGCCTTGAAGGATGGAGTCTTGATGTGTGAAAGAGAAAGAATGTTCTAGTTAGAAGGGAGCACTAGCACAGTCCTGGACAAAGGGTGGCCTAGCAGAGGCAAGAGTCAAGCAGAAGGAGGCCCCAAAGCTACCTTTCCAGAGCCACTGATGCAGTCACATGAAAGAACTTTTGACTTCATGGCTTCACTCCTCAGTTGTCCAAGGATTTGTTAGGTAAACGGAACTTCCACTATGTACAATAGAGTAGAAGCTGGCTAAATGTTCCCTGGGACTTCAGCTGCCCTATTTTCCCTTGGAAAATCTCCTGATCTCCCATCCCACCCCCTACAAAATCATCATTCTTCCCCATATCTCTTAATAGCAACTCCAGTTGTTCAGGCCAAGAATTTTGGAATCATCCCTGTACTTCTCTTTCTCTCACACTTCATGCCTGGTCTGTTAGTTCCACTGTCAAAATATATGCAGAATCTACTACCTTCAACAAATAGACAACTATTGAATAAAAGGAAGGATGGATGGATGGATGGGATCTTGACTTCTTTCAATAGCTGTAGTGATACCAAGACCTGAAGACTTAGGAAAACCTTTCTTCTCTGTAGCACACAATGTCATTTATAAAGCCTCAGTAACAATACACCCAAGTTCTGTAAGAGGCAGTACAGGTGTCGATTTAGGGAGTCAGACAGTCCTGAGTTTGAGACCCTACTTTACAGCCCCGGACTACTTATTTAACCTTTAAAAACCCCAGGGTCCGGATTACACCGATATAATAGCAGTTACCCCACAGAGCTCTGTGAAAATTAAATAAGAAAATAACTATGAAGTTCTTAGCACAATTCTCAGAGTTTATGCTTTCAAAATGTTGTCAGCGCTTTCTTAAGTCACCTTCGTGTCCTTCCGTATTTAGCGTCCGAGTGCTTCTGTACTTTGGTCTGCTCCTTGCTCCTCTCTTTGTTCACTCTCCCTTTGTATCTCTTCTTGATTTTGTGAGATCTTGTCCTCCTACCCTTCTTTAGATTGTTCCTACTCTCCTATATTGTGCTTTCTAGAACCTCATATATTCATCTATTCACTGAGCTAGTCAGAACTGCTATTCAGCACTACACACAGACACAACCTTAATAGCTGTTAAAATGCTGGTAAATAGTCAGAGTCCTGGGCCCCAGAGTAGTTTCCTCTGCCCCAGCCCCTTCCCTAGGATCCCCCGGATCTCAGCCTGAAACAGGAATTAAAGGTCCATGTCTGGCATCGTGGGGCCCTCCAGGAGACTGCTTAAGCTGTAGGCTGGTAGGTGCCCACGCCATATTACCCCAGCATCCAGTAGCCACAGATTAGGTGCCTACTGTGTGTCTCTTTCCTTCTCTGGCAGGTTCAGGTCTTCTCCCACTACAGAGCTCAGCAGCAGCAGCCTATGGAGCCAGGCGCCTGGGGGAACAGGACAACTGTCACTGAGTTCATCCTTCTTGGCCTGACCGAAAACGTAAGACTGAAACCCATCCTTTTTGTCGTCTTCCTCTTTGCCTATGTACTCACCGTAGGGGGCAACTTCAGCATCCTGGCTGCCATCTTTGTGGAGCCCAAACTCCACACTCCCATGTACTACTTCTTGGGGAACCTATCTCTGCTGGACATTGGATGCATCACTGTCACTGTCCCTCCAATGCTAGCATGTCTCCTGCCCCCCCAGTGCAGAGTCCCCTACGCTGCCTGCGTTTCACAGCTCTTCTTCTTCCACCTCCTGGCCGGTGTGGACTGTCACCTCCTGACAGCCATGGCCTATGACCGCTACCTGGCCATCTGCCAGCCCCTCACCTACAGCACCCGCATGCGCCGTGAAGTCCGGGGTGCCCTGGTGGCCATTTGCTGCACTGTCTCCTTTATCAATGCTCTGACTCACACGGTGGCTGTGTCCGTGCTTGACTTCTGCGGCCCTAATGTGGTCAACCACTTCTACTGCGACCTCCCACCCCTTTTCCGGCTCTCCTGCTCCAGTATCCACCTCAATGGGCAGCTGCTTTTTGTGGGGGCCACTTTCATGGGGGTGTTCCCCATGATCCTCATCTCAGTGTCTTACGCCCACGTCACAGCTGCAGTGCTACGAATCCGTTCAGCAGAGGGAAGGAAGAAGGCCTTCTCCACGTGTGGCTCCCACCTCACCGTGGTCTGTATCTTTTATGGAACTGGCTTCTTCAGTTACATGCGTCTGGGCTCAGTGTCAGCCTCAGACAAAGACAAAGGGATTGGGATCCTCAATACTATCCTCAGCCCCATGTTGAACCCACTCATCTATAGCCTCCGGAACCCTGATGTGCAGGGCGCCCTGAAAAGGGTGCTGATGGGGAAGCGGCCTCCTGAATGAGAAGGCAGGGCATCAAAATACCCCTCCCTCCTAGAGCACCCCCTGACTTTCCCATGCTGAAGGCATGATGTCGGTCACAGGTGTCTTCAGGGGTGGGTTGAGGGATGGGAGGAAAGTAGATAGTATGGACCAGAGTAGAGGATGGTTTATCTTGGATTAGGGAGAAAAACTAAAGCTGGTAGGAGATGGATTAAAGTCAGGTGGGAGAAAATTATAATGTGGGTCAGGAAATGGGACACAAATCAACTTTTTTTTTTAAATTTTTTTTTAACGTTTATTTATTTTTGAGACAGAGAGAGACAGAGCATGAACAGGGGAGGGGCAGAGAGAGAGGGAAACACAGAATCCGAAGCAGGCTCCAGGCTCCGAGCTGTCAGCACAGAGCCCGACGCGGGGCTCGAACTCACGGACCGCAAGATCATGACCTGAGCCGAAGTCGGCCGCTCAACCGACTGAGCCACCCAGGCGCCCCTCAACTATTTTTTTAAGTTCAGTGAGTGTTCAGTTGAAATATATTTAAAATGCTAATAAAAGCAAAATGTTTGTACCCTCCACTCACCTTTTAAGACAAAATATATTCGTACCAGAGCAGGGGGTGTGGTTTTTAGTAGATTCTTCTTCAGGAAATAAACCCAGGACTGTGTCATTAAATTGAGGTTTGACATAGCCTAGGAGGGGGCATTGGGACCTGTCCGAACACCCCGCCAGCATCTTCTTCAGAGCAACGTTGCCACATGCGGGCTCTGCAAACCAGTGTCCCCATCCTGAGTAATCGTTAGTGGGAACACCACATTTTCATGTCCGTGTGCGAACTGACTCTCACAGCTCCTGCACCAAAAATGTGAGGACAGAGCATGTTTCAGGAGAAGGAGCACTCAGAATAGTAAGGCGCCCCTCTCAGAGTCCAACAAACTCATCCTGATACGAAATTGTAGGACACAGCTGGGGCAACTTTTGGTGAAATGAAGGTACTATGCACATTTTTAGGCCAAAAAAGAAGGATGAGGGGGGCAATATTAGGAAGATACTGGATATAAAAGAAAAAAAAACCCACTGTTTTTGATGAAATAAAGGCAATCACTGAGTTTGCCATAAAAGAGCAACACTTTCCTAACCGTGTGAACTGAGAGAATCCTGCCTGAAGCTACAGCCAAAGAAGTGTCTCTTTCCTGCAGAGAATTAGCAAGAGAACATTTAGTTAGCAAAGCTGAGCACAGAGCACCAGGGTGTGAAATCCCGTAACACCCAGAAACCGGGATCCACTTAACTTAGAGCACGCGACAGGGGAGGGGTAATAATAAACAAGTCATCATGTGCTATGACAAAGTGGTTGTCTTTAATTCATGTTCTGAAGTGCATGGTGTTTTTAGGCCTGCCTTTAGATATTGTGAATTTTGTTATTTAGCCTAACTAGGTGTGATCATGTTTCACAAAGCCATTTCTTCCCCAGGGAAATCTGAACTGTATAGTTTTTAACTCTGCTATGCAAATATGAGCAATTCATGTTTCATGTAAATCATTTTAATAAAAAGCCTCTTTTTGTTTAAAAAGAAATGTGAATGTATTGACATGACAAGGTGTATAGCATCTATTGCTAAAT